>NC_088688.1:101164718-101489718 GCF_028017835.1 Emys orbicularis | reverse complement strand
GGTGGGAGAAAAAACTATCACTCCCCCCTCCCCATCACACATGCACCCACACTGTCACTGCTGTGTGTGTTTATCCTTCTATCAATTTGCTAAGTCAGAGTCATGACTCCATCACAGCCATCATTTTCTGTTCCAATGAAAGATTTCTCTAAAAATAAATACTCTGTGGCTGGGAGCAGCCAAGAAGAACAGAAGCTTTAACAGAAAAATACACAAAGGTTTCAAATATCAGGGCCACCAATTACTAGGGTACTTCCAAGGACTCCAGGGAGTCCTACTCTTGAACCCTCTGAGACGCAAATCTAATAAGTGAATAAGCCTAACCTGATCTTGAGAACTAGGCCCAATTACGCCGCAGGGCAACTTCACTGCATTATTGCCTGCTTTCCATTACAAGGGCATCCAGTGAGTACATCTGGAAAAGAAGCTAAGAGGAACCAAGGCTGTCTGCCTAGGAAAACAAATAAAGACAGATATGCCTCTGTGCTTAAGGGGGGGAAAAAAGAAAGAAAATATAATAAGTAGGTGGTTTGCAGGGCTGTCTGTATTTCATAATGTGATAAACTGCCCTCGGGATTTTTGATATGATTGAATTTAGAAAGCAAAAAAAAGGGGGGGGGGCGAGTAGAGGGGAATTGCTCAATTTCAACTATGTAGAATTTGAAGATTGGGGGAGGAGGAAAGGAAAATTTAAGGTGGAAGTCTGCAAGTACTTCACACACACTCTAGGAAAGACTATCGGGGATTACTATGAGAAACTGTGTCTTACTATTACAGTTATAGGGACAGACAGGAAATATTTTGTGGTTGCTACACCAGCAGGAGAAAAGAAGAGAAATGCTGTGACATTAGTTATAAGATTTCATGTTGGAGGACAAAAAAAAAAAAAAAAAAGCCAGCACAACGACAGAACAGGAGCCATGTAAGACACAGAGATAAGATTTCAGCGCGATAGCGAATAAGTTTCTTAGCTGTAATTCATTTGAGTCACCAGCATTTGATAAAGTATTAAAGTGTTTTGGGTGCAGCATTAACAGCCCAGATCCATAAAAGTATTTAGGCTCCTAGCTTTGTTTGGAGGAGCCTAAATACCTTTGTGAATCTGGGCCTATGTTACTAATCTGAATAAAAATGACAACAATGGAAAAATTTTATTTTAATTAAATTTAGTCCTTAGTAAGCCCCACATTAAATGTATAATTTCTTCAGAATACTGTGAAAGTTCCCAGCACCATAACAGTATCTAGTTTCTGAAATGGAATACACCTCTACCCCGATATAACGCGACCAGATATAACATGAATTCGGATATAACGCGGTAAAACAGCGCTCCGGGGGGGCAGGGCTGCACACTCTGGCAGATCAAAGCAAATTTGATATAACGTGGTAAGATTTTTTGGCTTCTGAGGACAGCGTTATATTGGGGTAGAGGTGTACTTAAAAAAAAATCCAATTTTTTGTTTTTAATTCTATGACTTTATTATTTATTACTGACTTTAGATCTTGGCAGGTTTTGCAAAATGTATATAGGTTTAAGTGCGCACACATTTAAATCCTTTGTATTTCTAGATACTTTGTTGATTTCTCAACAATGTTTGGCTGCAATGGTTATCTTGGAATGCCTGTGGCCAAGTGATTTTGGATTCCTAATTTATTTTTAAAAAATTTTACTCGAAACCACCTAGCTGTGCATTGAGGAGCAGATCCAAAATCTGAGGAAGTCAATGGGAGTCTTTCCACTGATTTAAATTAACTTTGGATAAGGCCCATATAAACTTATCACTGTTACCCTGGTCCTCCAGATGCCCCCTATTCCTTTCAAGTGTTTGTTACACTCACTTGTTTAGTCTTAAATTAAATTAGGTCCTGATCCTGCAGAATTACACATGTGCTTAACCTCACTTATATGACCAGTACCACCAAGTTTAACAGGACTACTCACATGTCTAATGTTATATACATGCACATGTCTTTGCAGGACTGGAACCTTGGACTGAGAACCCCTTGAGTCCAGGACTCTCTTTCTTTGTGTTTGTGATGTACAGTGCCTACTATGGTTTAGCCCTGATCATAACTGGTGCCTCGGGATGCTAATGTAAAACAAAAATAAACAGTATTTAACTACTTCACCAGTATCTGACAGCTTCCAACAAGATAAAGAAATCTAATTTCCACAACTCAAAATAAAGTTTAAAATCCCACACTTTGAACATTTTTAAATTGATTCCTTCTCCCATCCATTCAATTCTGTTGCAAGTGTTGCTGGATAATGTAAGCAAATTAATAATAGCAATTCATTTTAGAAAACTTCTGAGTAAACACCAAGCAAGCACTTTTCACTCTAGAAAATGGAAGTCAGATGTTGGTTTCATTCTCTTCCATACAGGGTTGGAGCCCAAACTTAAATGAATTAACAAAAAAAAAGTTTTGGGAACTAATGGACACAATTTCTGTATTAAGGTCCAATTAAGTAGTCTCAAGGGACCAGTACGTGGTTTTGCATCCATTTCTTGTGTCGACCCATTTTAATTTCCTCCCATTCCAGTTTCACTGTTTAAAGATAATTGTCCCTTTTCCATACACAGACTATACTGCCTTTTGCCTTGATACCTAATGTTCAGAATGTAAATTTGGCTCCAAAAAGTATAAATGTGCCTAAAAATCAAAGCTCAGAATTTAGATAGCTCTGATCCTACAAACCATACTCACAAATCCTTACACATGCACATAATCCCAGCTCACAAAAGTAGTCCCATTTACTACAATAAGACTACGTGAGTATGTGCAACAGAATCAGGCTTCTTATTCATGTGGAAATAATGCACGATTAGGTACAGACACAATAACCTCTCTAAGTTCTGGTACTGAACCCATCAGTGAGGTACCAGAGCGCCACAGTGCACAAAAAATATTCAGCCACTTAAACATGCAATTGAACAAAGTCACAGAACATAGATTCCTACTTAAAAATTAGACTGATGTAACTTTCTCATACAGAGTGAAATGTTTGCATACCTGTTTATGCATCTCTATATTCAACCCATAGGACATCTCGTAATACTAAGAAAAAAGGAAAGATTGATTCGGTTAGACCCTGTAATCATACAACTGCTTCCAATATTCAGTTTGAATGGCAGCTATAACAGCATATTATATATCTAAAACAAAACAAAAAAAAATTACCAGTATTTGCAACCTCCCAAAATTAGAATGGGAATTTCCCCAACATCTTATTTTTCCCTCTGCTTTTAGCTCTACATTGCTCCATGTCAAATTTATAGGGAATAGACACATAAAAAAAAAAAAAACCACTAGAAACACCTGACAATGAGAGTCAAAGATGAGAAATGGTGAAAAATATATGGAAAATGCTCTAAATTTTGTACCCTAGTACACATTAAAGATGCAAAAAAATGCCCAAAGTGCTAGAAACCAGACAGGCACATAAATCAGCAACATCGTGCAGCCTATTTATACAATATTTTAAATTAATAACACAAAATGCTAAAATGTAATAAATGGGTTGCAAACCAATAAAATAGCAAGGAAATTCAGAGTTAAAGCAGACATTCCATTTTTAATATCTCCTGTTGTGTCTCAGTATCGCGGGGAGCTCAGTTCAGCGTGTGATGTCAGTAACATATGTGCTCCAGTACGTAGGCACATCAGGCATGGGAAGGACAAAATGTGAGACTTAAGTAAATGCTTGTGCTTTTGGTAAATGTAGGTTTTTAAGGTTATTTACCCTTGTAAATATTTGTGTTATAGGCCAAGTACACATGGAAAACAACTATTCCCTCAGACGTACGAGAAAGCAGACAGAAACAGCTCCTTTGCTGTAGTCGTGATCCATCATGGAATTATGTATTTAGAGCCTTTTTTATATGCAAGTTATTTATCCATTCAGACTACAACTATGGGGGAAAATCTTTTTTTTTTTTCCCCAGCTCAGATCACTGACAGTATGAACAAACAGCTCACGAGCAATATTTTTTGAAAGACCTAAGGCTTCTGAAATTCTTGGTTCTGTCCCTTCATGAAAAATGAAAAAAAATAAATAAATAAATAAAAAGGATTGACCTAAAAATCACATTATGGACAAATGACAGGAGTGGGAAGTAACAAAACAAAAAAAGCAGCAAAAGGTATGCCTATTAATTCGGGTATGTCTTTAACAGACTAACAGGCTTCCTGTTAGTATTCCCATATACTTAAATACTGAAAGGCAAATTTGAAGGAGAAACGAATTTCTAAAAGCAGGTTATAAATCCCCTGAAAGTAAGGGTTTATAATGAAAACACTAGTGTAAACTCATCTATAGCAGTGATACTATCATAATCTATATGAATGTATTTCTGTTTTGGTACACAAAACCAAAACACATTTGAATTTGTTATGCAGCTTGCTTACCATAACGTAATGTCGCTGCATCTCTGTCTTCTCACTGGCCAGCTTCTCACATTCTAGCTTTAAACTGTTCAAGACATTTAAAAAACAAAAACAAAAAACATGAGTACTACATAATGCTAGTTTTACATCCTTTTGAACACACATTTACTTCCCTTTCCAGTCATCTTCTGCAAAATATAAATAAAAATTTAAGTTCGAGCTATTGTTTGTGGGTGGAGTCTTGTTAGTTTCCCCTTTCAACAACAAGTATTGTGCAAAATCTTCCTCTCATGAGCCAGATGTATATGGTATATAGCAAAAATGTATCTTATGCTGAAAAAAGAAGACTGGTTCATAGAAAATGCTTCTTATGAAGGTCAGTATCTAGAATATTAAAAATGTAAAAAAAAAAAAAAAAAAAAAAAAACACCTACAAACACATAATTTAGTTCCTTTGAGTTTATCATCTTTTTTTAGGGAATGATGTCTTTTCAAGGGAAAAGCGGTGTTTGTTTTTCTGTTGATGAAATTGTAAAGAAAATTTTGCACATCATTCCATTGACATTGTAGTAAACATCAAAACCATCTTTGGCTGTTTTGTTTTTAAAAGTGCACAAAACAATCTTGTGATAAGTCGTTCCTCACTTGAAGAATAAAATGCTCTTCTACCCTAAAAAGCTAATTGACTAGCCCACCAGCTATGCTTCCAGGTTATCAGCACTCAACATTTCAGGGGAAGGCATGAAGGAGCTGGGTCAAGAGAAGAGAATACCATAAGCAACCAAGTCACTTCTCTGGGCTTGACCAACAAACCCTCCCCCCCCCCCCCAAAAAAACCCACACCTATTTCCAATATTTGACATTTGATTCTTCCGGCCTCCTGCTTCAAAGTGTTGTCTTAGTCGCTTTATCCTCCCAACTGCAGACCTTTTATTTATGGTTGAGTGTCCAACCTGACAAGTCTCACTCACTTGGAGGGAGACTCCAACATTTTAGATTAATTCTCCGTCAGTTCTTAGGAGTCTCTGACAAAGTATTTTAACAACATATTCAATGAGACATTTGAAATCTCAGTCACAATATTTTGAAATCCCCCTCATTCAAATGGTCACAGCTCCAGACAGCCTCGGTACTACTCGAGAGGTGGAAATGTTGGCTTCCTGACACTGGTCTAGCAGGGCTGGGAACTGGTCTTTCCGCTTGGGAGGAGGCAAAAAAAACAAACAAACAAACAAACAACCCAACCCACAAGACACCAAAAGCAATCCACACACGTTCACGCCTTTGCAAACAAAACAAAAAAAGTGACAAGAGCTAAGCAAACACGAGGATCAGGGAAAGTAAACATCATTACCTGTGGTACTGAGCCTGTAAAAACTGAAACTCCTCCTTAATCCGATCGCAGGATTCGGAAATTGTGAATTTAAAGGGTTGAGCAGGCTGGTGCGGTGCCTAAAAATAATGATCATTATACAAGGTTTTAATTATGCCCCATCTAAGCCAGTCCCAGAGACGCACACACATGCCCAGCCCAGTGTGTTTAAGGGAGCTGGGTCACTCACACAGCAGTAAGGACGAAGGCTGTTATAACTCACCTACTTTACATACACACGCACACACCAGTGTTTCCTCTTTGAAACATAAAAGTCACTCAGCCTTTACGCACATACACAAGCCCGCTCCAGCCTTGTCCGCACCTTTGCCTCCCTCTATTAGAAGTCTGTAGTCATGTCTGTATCATCTGTCCCCATCCCCACCCACCAACCCTGTAATCAAACTGTCAGGCTCGTGGAGCGGGTGAGGGGTCTGTGACCCTACTGCTAAACTGGGGTGAATGTGAAGGGAGGGCGGAGGGAAAGAGAGATGAGGCAGAGGAGAGGAAGGGAGGAAATCACAGGTCCCTCCGCGGAGGCTGCTGGAAAAGGAATACACTTTGGGGATAATAAGAATCAGATTAAGAGCTGGCACCCCTCGCTCCCTCCTTCTTTCTTTAGTTTGCCTTTGACTCTTTAAAAGACTGGAGTGATCGCAACTACAAGCAGCAAAATCGTTACACCGGAGAGCCTGAAAAGCCAAAGACAACAATAAGAAAATGGCTACAACTCAATTGTTTCTCCCCCCCGCTCCCCCTTTTTTCGTTTGCTTTCTCCAAGCAGGAGGCAAGCGGACAGCGGGAGAAAGGCTGGTGTGGTGTATTGTGCTGATTGTTCCCAGTTGCAGCCCTCCCCCTCCCCTTTGGGGACCAAGGCTTAGGGGAGGGGGAACAAACCAAGAGCCACATACAAGTGTCACCCCCCCTGCCTTGTCTCTACTCACCGGGTGTCTGGTTTGAGGATACATCTTGCTCAGATCGCGAATCATCCAAACCGATTTAGTTGGTGCTTTTGGCCAGAGCAGCTTGGTTCATTGGTTTTAATCGCAACAATGCAAAGGAGGAGGAGGAAAGGGCTGCCCGGCGTTAGCGCTCTGAGGAGCGTCTCCGGCTGTCCCCGAACTCCCCCGCCCGCGGGACTCGCGTGAACACACAAGAGGAGGGACGCTCGGCGGCGGCGGCTCTGTCCCCGGCCGAAGGGAACCGCTGCCACATTCCACAGGGGCTGTCACTCGCGAGCGGGCATGGTCGCGGGTGGAACGGCGGCTCCGGCGGTCCCTGTCCCAGCGTTCTGACGAGCGGAAGAGCCCCGTGTCCTAGAGCTGCCTCACCCGCTACCCCAGGGTCCGGCAGGTCCCTCTTCCAATGTCTCAGCGCTCGGGGGCCGCCGCCTCCGCCAGCGCTCGGCAGGTCCCTCTCCTAGCGCCCCACCGTTCCAAGGGGGTTTCTCCTCCCCCGCGATCCGAGCCAGCCCCGTTAGACGGCGAGGAACGGAAGAAGACAAACTCCACTCGCCCCAGCTTCCGAATCCCGCCCCCCACGATACCCCTCTCGCAGCGTCTCCCGGCTGCAAACTTTTATGGGTCTCAATTGTTATCCCGTCCAAAAAAAAAAAAAAAACACCCTCCTTTCCTTTGTCGGGAGAGAAAAACTCCTGGTTGGAAAAAGCTGTTGTTGGTTTTGCTCCTGGCTTTTTCTCCGCCTTGCGCAGAGTCGCTGCTTTTCAAAGGTTCAAGTGCAGTAACCTTTTGTTGTGATGTTTCTCCTCTTTCCCATTCACCAGATCGCAGCCCGCCCTCCCCCTTTTTCCAGCACGGAAGGGGGAAGAAACGCGCTCTTGTTCGCTGGTCTTTGCTGTTTCCCTCCTCGCCTCGCAAACTCTTGCAAGTAGCAGCCCCAGAACAGGATCGCCAAAGCCAGCAGCGGCAGCCGCCTCACCAACGCCGCTCCGAGCAGCTCTAACAACAAGCTCTGGCGAGGTGACTTCTTTGACCAAATTTAGCAGCAGCAAATCATTAACATTCTGATACATATTCACAGCAATCGAAAGACAAGGGGGCCGCGGGGCATCCTGGGAGCTGTAGTTTCAGCTGGCTGGCTTCCCTCCGCCTACCTTGCAAATTGCAGTCAAAAAGACTGCAGCGACCATCAGGCAAAGCGATTTCTCCTTCCCCGCCCCCTCCACGGAGCCACCCCTCCTCCTGCTCCGCGCATGAAGGGCGTCGCCGGCGACCAATCAGCAGCGGCTACACATTAATCGCCGTTCTGTATTAATGCCCATCATTTCGCTGCTGACAAATGGGCGTGCGGGTCTGAGGAGGGGGTGCGGCTCAGGACTGAGTCCCCACGTGGGGGCCAGACGTCTCTCCGCGTGGCAGCCAATCATGCTGCTCTATCCGATGGGCCACACCCCCATTTCCTCGGTCCTTCCCCCTGCCCGAGGTGGAGCTTTGAGATCGCTGACGTTTCTTAGCGCCGGCGTTCGAACAGGGGAAACATTTGTTCAGCTGTCAATCAAAGTAACGTGGGGCGGCTGGGGCTGCTGCTGCTGTATCTTGTGTGCTGGGTGGTGGCAGGAGAGGTTTGGACGGGGAAAGGGATGCGCTCAGCCTCTGTGCCCCCCCGTGCCACTCACTGCTGCTATATCACCCGCACCAAGAGGAATGCGGACTAATTGGGGGCCAATGTCTCTTTAAAGAGACAAGCTCGGCCTTGTGTAACGTGCAGGGACCCTGGTGAAACAAGAGAGGGAGAATCGCGCTGATCCCACTTCTTTCAGCTCACATCAATTTTACGCGCCACTGGAGCTGGCGTAATTTTCATGTGAACGGGACTGACTCGCTGCCCTGTTTGGAGCGAGAGACGCGAGCGCTCGGGGAGCGGGGACAGCGAGACGATCTGTTAATTTCAGAGTTCCAGGCGGTTTTCCCCCTTCCGAGGGATCGAGCAAGATTCCCTCCCCCGAATGACTAAATGATTCGAATAGGCACAGCCCCCGCTATCGTAAAGATTGCATGTAAAACCTGCCTGGTTTGGAATGATGCCGCTGGCAAGTAGACTGCGAAGGGGGGACTCTTTCCTGTCTCGGCCATTGGAGAGAAGCAATTTTAAAACTATTCGAGTTTTCTTACGTTTCTTTGTCCAGCGGAAATAGGAGAGAGTTGATAGCAGATTTGTTTGGCTTTAGCTGCTACAGTCCATGCAGCTATTAGGGACACTGACCCCACAGTTATTACTCATGCAGTGGGGAAAATGGCAGAGGCCTCCAAGTCCACCATCACCCTGTGTAAAAAGAAGCATCTTCCATTGACTACACAGAGTTCTACAGTACTTCACATCTGGATTCTACTTACATCTCTGCCTCTTTGTTGCTACTCTGTCCAGCGCAATAACCTAACACTGTTCAGTGCATAGGGTGAAGACTGAAGTAGGCACTAGCTTCACACAAAACAACATTGCAGCAGAGAGGATAATGGGCCAAGGTGGCAGGAACTGCATAGGTAGATTAGATACCATGTGTGCAGTGTTGTCATAGCCCTGTGCGTCCCAGGATATTAGAGAGACCAGGTGGGTGAGATAGTATCTTTTATTGGATCAACTTCTGTTGGTAAGAGAAACTTTTGAGCACAACAGACCTCTTCTTCTGCTCCCAGCACCAGAATTTGGTCCAATAAAAGATACTACCTCATCCTCCTTATCTCTCTAGATAGGTACTAGCCATACACACACTGTACAGCTCATGGGGGGCCCTATTTGTCATCAACTGCACACTCCACAGCTTCATCATTGTAGATTTATGCTTGTCATTACAAGGAAATTCAACCACTTTTCTTCAACTATTGGAAGGATCTTGCTACCAAAAATGTACTAAGCCGTAAAATAAATGGTTGCAACATCTTTTATCCTGGGGAAAAGAAATACATGTGTGTTCTGACCATGTGTTACTTCTATAATGCCTCATTTGCTTCTATGTTTTATTTTCAAAAATAACGTTTATTTGGTGTTGCTTTTACAGATGCAGACATGGTTCTGGCACAGTACTGTAGAATGCCTGTTGCGTTTGACCCGAAGAGTGATGTGATGGTACAAAGAGACCCATGGATGTAGACTGACCAACATATGATGGAAGATTCCAGATGTTCATAATTGGGTGTCAGGAACCCATTGGGAAGCTGATTCTTTCCATTAGCAACTATAACCATATGCATTTGAGTTTGGTTTTCTTTTCTTTTTTACAGGTATTCTAAAGAAAAACCCCAAAACACTACATCTTAGGAAAGTAGTATTACAGCATTTTGCACCATAACAACAGCATACATTTGTATTTGTATATGGGTTGGTTTATCTCAGTCTCTCTTTAGTATTGAAGTAATGTGTCAATTGTTCAAAGTTCTCTTTGATAAGCCTCATTTTAGACCCTTGTCCTATACTTTTGTTGCTGTAAATTATTTACATCAGGAATGCTATGCCACTGAAACAGGTTATAAAACAAATACTTATTGAGGTCAAAGAAGGCAATCCCACATCATTTAAAGTTTCCTACACTGTTATTTTTCTTCTGTACCTAATTACATGGTGTCCCACAATTGGGCTCTGGCAGGTTGAGACATATATGTTAGTCTCGTATATGTGCAACATAATTAAGGATTTGTTTCTGCAAGACTTCCTTATGTGAGTAATCCTTATTCATAAAAATAGTTCCATTGAAAGGAGGCTATTTTGGGCTACTCACATGAGTAAAGGGTACAGGTTCAGATTGTTACACTGCCTACTTTAAGGACCCATTAACAATAATTTGTCAGGAATTTTTACATTGTCGTCAAATCGGAGCAGGACTACAATTTACTGAAGGCCCGATTTGTAAAGGTATTTAAGTGCCCAAAGATGCCAATAAGCACCTAGTGGCTCCTAGGTGCTTTTAAAAATCCTACTAGGTGCCTAAATACTGTCAAAAATCCGGCCCTGAGTGCATCCTGCTAGTTGCTCAGCACCTTTCATTCCCATTTAAGTTAGGAGGCAATCATGTAGCAGGATCAAATCCTCTAAAACAAGGATACATGGACGTCAATCCTGCAAAAACTTACACGTTTGCTTACCTTTAGTCACATGAGACGTTACATATGCATGTAAGTATTGCTGGAACAGACCGCAAAGAGATTTATGGGCCTGATTGAGCAAAATTCTGAACCTGGTAGTTAAGGAGTGTCCTCATCCTCCAATTTCTAGGATTAGACACTAAATCTGGAAAGGGGCTACTACAAATGTTATAAAATGAACACCAAATAGAAGAAATTAAAATCTGAAATGAACACCAGTTTTGTTCTGTTTTTTAAAAAATCCTCCATTTAATCTGACATCAGGTGTAGTGCTTGAAACATTGTAGTGTGATTTGAAACATTAAACTCCTTAGAAGGGCAGATGCACAGGTCCCTGTGATCGAAACAGGCAGAGTATTTCACCAAAAATGATAATGATGGTTGGCCAGCTTCTGTTCATATAACATATTCACCATTCGTTTTCAGTGGGGTTGTACAAGTGGAAATCGGGCAGAATTTAGTTTGTTGTGTTTAAAGTGTACTATGATCCTGATTCCACAAAAGCTCACGTGCATGATTAATTTAATGGGACCACTGACAATGTATAAAGTAAAGTCTGTGCATAAGTTTTTGAAGGATCAGGGCCTAATTTTTCAACACATTGACAAAAATCTATGAAATTCGAAACCGATAGTGCATCATAACTTGCCATTTTAAAATGATGTAAATTACGATCAGAATGGCAGTGTCACTTTGATTTTTCCAGCTTTTGTCAATTCTGACAACCCTGATGGGTCTTTAAATATAGATTTTTTTAAGTTTAAAATTCCTTGTTTTTTCTTCTTTTATGTAAAATCTTTTATAGTAGGTTGTATAACTTGTATTATTTTCCAGAGAGTAGAGAAGGTAGTTTTTAAATATATTATATATATTGCTAAAGAAAGATTTTTCAAAAGATTGCAAAAACTATTTAGATGGTTTTATATGTACCGGGAGTTTTGATTGCCAGTGCAAAATCCTTATGAATTGTCATGCATGAACCAGCATTTGTTGTTTAATATTTCAGTCATTTGCATTGTTTTGTTTAAAATTCCAAGAATAGTTGGATCATATTATGAACTGATCATTTGATTTCAGTCATTTACGTGTCCTATGAGTTCTGAACTGGTCAATTTACACTTACATTTTAAAATGAACAAAACAATTTGTATATTTTTAAAATTATAGCTAATATGAAAAATCGCTTTCAGGCTAGGATTTTGTAGCCTAGTTTTAGCCTTTGTTGAACTTTTCTAGCTGAGTTAAAAATTTAACAATATGGGTTTATCAGTGCCAAAGGACCCTTAATTATGGGCCCAATCCTGAAGCTATTTTATAAGTAAATCCATGGACTGCATGTGAGTAATGACTGCAGCTCAGATCCTGTGGCATCATGTTCCGTGCTGCTTTAATACCATTTATTTTGTTGGCTATGTATCTCTTTCTCTCTCTCTCTCTCACTCACACATACACAAAACTGTTTGATAAATCAATTAGTGACAAAGGCCTTCTGGTAAATCTTGTATTAGTCCACACATTTAAATACACCGTGTAACAATTTTATAAAAATAAACCCAATGAGGTTTGCAATTGAATTGGCACCAGGTCCAGAATGTTAAAAAATTTAACTTATAGTAAGTGAGGGTTTTTTTCCTAATAGAATTTAGCAGCATGACACCGCAGTTCTTGGTTTTTTTTACAAGTAGTACGAAATGACCCTATATCAGCAAGTTTTTAAAAGCTTCATGCCTATAGCATGAAATTAATTGTCAGTGATTGTGGAGATACACTGTAGTTAGTTAGCAAGCCAAGGGAATTTACAATACTTGATAGTGTTGTGAATAATGTGATGATTCATGTGTTAACGATTTATAGAGTAACTAGTCCAGAAAACACAAATCTTTGCAAGGGAGTCTAAATGTTACAAAACTCATTCTAAATAAGTTTTTTAATTATCCTTTAGTTTTAACCTTGCTACATTCTATTTTTGTTTGAGACTCCCATATGTGTAAACATTTTAGATTAATTGTCTTATTCTGTTCAATTCTCCAGATGCACTGGCACTTCATTCTGTATGATGTAAAGCTTCAGTCTTTGCAAACAATACACTTCTGCATTTGAAGTTTATCTACAAATCATTTGCTGTCATGGTCTTGAAATTTCCCTACTTAGGTAGGAAAACGCCCATTGAAGTCAACGGGAATTTTCCTTGCAGAGGGAATCCAGTCTACAGCCAATTTTGCATTAGTATAACCAGACAGATTTTGCAAAAACATATTTTGCCGAATACCTTTGACAAATATTTGAAATCATTAAAGTGATTTTTCTCCCATGAACATGATATGATGCCTTCTTTACTTCAGATGTTTGCGCTACAGTAAGGCTGCAGCTACTGTATATTTTTGGAGGGCATAGCTCTCAGGTGAAATTTACTCCTCTGCAGAGGGCAAGCACAAGGTCTGTGCATCACTTAAGTCCCACTTGAGGTTTCAAAACAGGGCTTAAGATATGAAAGATGCATAGGCCTTGCCATGGACTTCCATGGGGGAGTGGGGAAGGGAATCTCACCTTTAGGGCCCTCCTACAGTATTACAGTTGTACTAGGAGATCCAGTTATCATGCTGTTGCCCCCTGACTTGGTTATAGAATGGTTTCAATCTGTAGTGTAAATGGGACTTTGACCCCATTACATGACCAGGCAAGGCTGGACATGACCAAAGGTTTTAGCCTAGTTATACTATTGTTAGAACCAATCTACACTACATATTGCAATCATGATGGAAGCAGATTAGGGAACAATTCAACCTCAGTAGCTTATGTCTATCAATTCAGTTAAAGTGCTGGAGCCAAATTTACTTTCATTGTCTAAGAAACTGATCACACAGGAATATGACTGTTTTACAAGAACTAGATTTAGGGCATAGTTAAGGCTCTGAAAGCCAGAGTCACACTGACATGGTTCTGCTTCCAACGAATTCTGCCTGAGCGTAGGAAGGGCAAGGACAATGCATCCTAAGAGAAATGATTTAGAAGATATGTAACTTGGACTCTGACCCAGCACTGGCATCTTGGTACTTGCCACAGCTTTGTTCCTCACCCAATCTCTAAGTGTTCAATACCATTGACAATGCTAAGGAGTGCTTGCTGTAGCATTATAAGATAAAGGAAAGGAGCTTTCTGTGCCCTCTTGCTAGATAAGGCCCAATCCAACTCCCCCTGAAGTCAATGAATGCCTTTCCAGCCCCTACTGCACCCATAACAAAGCAATTATTATTTAGCCCTTATTATTGATCAGTTACTGTCTCAGCCTAACAGACGTAACTAGTAATATAATACTTTGCGAATGAAATCTTGATTTAATCACATGCTTTCACAGATTCCCACCATTTTCCTAAATGTTTTGGGGACATCAAAAAAAAAAAAAAAAAGTTAGTGAAAGAGAGGTTCAGATAATCTATGGTGTGATTGGCTGTAAGAATTTCATAACCAATATTGAGATAAAAGAAAATGTTGCTTAAATAGTTTTTTTAAAAATATGATTTAGATAATTCATAACATCAAAATTATTTAAATTAAAACAATTTCTTTTGTCATATGAGAGGTCACTGAAGTTTATAAGTTCAAGGTACTTTAAGTGTGCACAAGGAAAGTTACACCAAAGGTAAGAGGTGTAAATTAAGAAAAATAATTCAATATAAATATATTTCCTCAGTTTAATGTTGGCTCTTTACATTGGCACAAGTGGGTAAAATAAGGAAAAACAACAAGTATTATCTCGGGCAACAAATTAAAAAAACATGGAAATCGTTTTGGGAGCATGAACAAGAGTTTGAACTTCTCTTTCACATGGTGCATGCTGCAAATTTCCTGGTTTCTCTTAAAAGGTAAAGGCATCAATTCTCTTTAATCTTCAATTACATATTAAAGTTGACCTGCATGCTATAATTGTACTGCAGACTCAGCAAATATAGTAGTTAGAGGAATAAGAAGTTCAGATACTGTATATAGTTGCAGTGTGGAATAGTTTTATTTTGCTTATTCTTGCCTTAGGAGTGAGAATCATGAACAAGAAAATATACATGCCTCTTTTTTATGGAGAGAAATATATTCTTTAAAAGAGTTTATATACAAAGCAGAGACTCATTGTTGACTGCATATTTACTCTAGTAAGCGGGGGAGGGGGGATTCTAATTCTTCGACACTGTTTTTGTCTGATGAACAACCAAACATCTTATTCTGTAAACACACTTTTAATTCCCCAACAATGGGAAGAATAATCACTCTCTAGTTATTATTTATCAATAAATTTAAACGGGGGAAAGCTTTCTAGATAAATATCTCAGCTATTCTGTTAACTTTCTGCTGTCTTAATAGCATCAGGACAGATTTTAGTTATTAGTATATTTTAACACTAAAAAGCCCCCCCCCCCCAAAGTCTTAGAACAGTAACCATTGTTTGGGGACTACCAAATTCATTAAAATATGTCTTACGCTACAGCTTTCTGTACATCTGAAGGTGGTAAAACAGGTCAATGTGCTAGATCGACAGTCATGTGATAACAGTGCTTGGCGTATGTGGGGAGATTGTGGAGGCACTGGTGGCTTTATGCCATGTTTCTGTTCTTCCTGTTCCCATGATTCTGGAGGCTGATGAAGATTGAACCAGTCCCTGGCACAAGTACAGTGTTGTGCTCCAATCCTGCTCTTTCTTTTCCTGACACACTCTTACCTCACACTCCAGAACAGCCCTTATGCTGAAGAGGGGGCCAGAAGCACTTTAGACTATGCCAGCAGTATGCTATCTGTAGATTCTGTGAATTCTCATTGACTAAAGGACATTTTAAGTTCCCTTTGCACCAGAGCAGGACAAAGGGGACTTATGAAAGGCTGAGGATTGGGCCCAAATTCTAGATATGATTTACAGAAAGGGATAAATCCCGATCCCATGGAAATCAATGGTAAACTGTACTATTGACTTCAATGGGATTAGATTATGGAACTTTACAAACAACTAAATTTAAAGAGAGGGAAGAAGAGGAAATACATTGTTATCTGAAAAGATCCTTGACACATATTAGGTTGTATAGTATGCAATGATCCCTAGCCTACATACAGTACTTTTATCAACAGCTCTCACTGACATACACCTTTCTCAAAGGTAAACAATGTAATGTTGCTACTGATAACTAATCCTTTTGGTGACATAACTGCATAAGTATCTGAAAGGTTTATTTAAGAAAAAGAAATCAAAGTTTACATGAAATCCAGATGATTTTGCTCTCAATTTACTCCCAGTGTAAATCTGAAGTAACTCCACTGACTTTAGTAGTGTTACTTTGGAATTACACTAGTGTAAATAAGAGCAGAATGTGGCCCAAACTGTCTGGGTAGTTGGGAAATAAACATGAGGGAATCTAAGTGTTTGTTTTCAAAACCCTTGACAAAGGGATTGGATTGGATCTGAGAGGGCTGAAAACAAAACAAGGGGTAGTTTACTAAACAAACCTTCCTTCTGCTGGTAACAACTGAAACAGTGCCTGCCCTATCAGAGTCCCTATCAGGAAGGGGAGGGATAGAGGAAAACATAAGATCATCAATGAAATAGAATCCTTTAACAACAGTCACTTCCTGGAGTCAAAACCAGGCTAGCATTTGGCTTGTTCCACTGAAAATTACTGGTCTGGAGCCAAACAAGGAAAAAGTAATTGATAATGTAGTTTTTCAGAACCCACCCATCCATCAAATGTGTCACTCCTCCATAATACTTTATTTCCCTTTTGAACAAAGATCTTTAAAATTCATTGTGTGCACTTAAAAACAAAGTGTCCTTGTGCTGGTTTATAATGATTCTCTTTTAGTTTGGGTTTGTTTTGTTATTTAATTACATTCCCTTCTATCTTGCATTTTTGTCCGGATAGTTGCTGGAAATTTCTGCTGTTCTTAAACAAAGAATCTTTGTGCTGTATCAGCTTGCATTTTCCTTGGATTGTGTTGTGCTGGTGTCTTTTCACTGACTTCAGCACTGGAGTATTGTAGCCATAGCTTCAATAAGTAGACTGTAACAAACAGATTCATTGGCCCTTTCTCTATTCTGCATCTTATTAACTGATCTGTGGGAAAAGCTCTTTAGGTTGGTAAGGCATACGAGCTATTACAAACAATAAATTAACCTTAACTGGAGAAAGCTTTAAGACTCCTAATACAGTAAACCAGTTGAGAAAGCAGTTTCTAAAAAGCTCTTTACCTACCAAGACATCTACATGTCAGATGGCATTTTGTTAAAATTCATCATAATTATCTTTAACATCAGCCTTACATTTATGTCTTTACTGACTAAAGATTTGAGGAATATTCTATATTTCCTTGATACCAAATAGCAAAATAGAAGCGAATATATTGAAAACCATTCAATAAAACTGTCAAGTTATAAGATTGTTATTTAATTCGTGATACATTTCCATTGCTCAATTAGATTTTTTTAAAAAGCAAAGCAAAATGAGCTCTATATTAATTGGAATTAGAGGACCTTGTTCACAATTTTTTGACCAATTTTATAGGGGCTGCTAATGATAACCCTCAAATTACAGACTACTCTTGTTAAGAAAGCAAATTCTGTGCAGCTAATTAATCCACAAAGAAGTGGTTGGGACTTTAATGTCTTTATACTGTATTTTATATTATTAAATATTAGGTCTTACTACTTTGTGCAGAGAAAATCCTACATACCACCAGTGACCATCTGATGAAGTGGGTTCTAGTCCATGAAAGCTTATGCCCAAATTAATTTGTTAGTCTCTAAAGTGCCACAAGGACTTCTAACTGTTTTTTCCAGAATGAACACTGAATCCTGAACTGAAAATAATGTGGGTGCACAAATGCTGCTCTGGCAATGGGAGGGTTCTGGGAGAGCTATGGGGCTTCTGTGTGCCCTGGAGACATCCAGGCTCCCCTGCATGTGGTGTTTCACTACTACTAGCTCCAGATCTGGAAAGAGTAAGGCTGTGTGTGTGGTATTCTAACCCATCATTTTACGTGTGTTGATTCTGTAGTTATATTTATTTTGATAACTTAACTAAATTTTACTAAAACCTATCAGGTGAGAATTACATTAACAGCCCCTGTCGCTCTCCAAGAAAGGTTTTTAGCCTGTTAAAATCCTCCACTCTAGGGGCTGGTCTACACTGGAGGGGGGGTGGGGGAAATCGATCTAAGATATGCAACTTCAGCTACATGAATAGCGTAGCTGAAGTCGACGTAACTTAGATCCATTTACCTCGGGTCTTCACGGCGCGGGATCGACAGCCGCAGCTCCCCCGTCGACTCCGCTACCGCCTCTCGCTCTGGTGGAGTTCCGGAGTCGACGGGGAGCGCGTTTGGGAATCGATTTATCGCGTCTAGACGAGACGCGATAAATCGATCCCCGATAGATAGATCACTACCTGCCTAGCCGGCGGGTAGTGAAGATGTACCCTTGGACTGCTTCAGAGAAAATGTTAAACTTGTAGCCTCAGGAAACCATAGGATTGGTCCATGTAAGCATTTGGTGTAAACATTTAATCAGAGAGGGAGTGTTGTTTAAGATTTAAAGCAGGTAGATAATGGAAAATCAAGCTATATTAACAACTCTGCCACTGACTCACTGTCTGACCTTGGGCAATTCACTTAATATCATTCAGTTTCCCCATAGGCAAGTGTAAGAAGACTCCCCTAACTTTGTTAATTAATATTTGAAACTATTAATCATAATTATTTAATCATTATTTATTACATCTTATAAAAAGAGGCCCGAAGATTAGCACATACAAATTCAGGAATTGCTGCAAATAAATTAGATTGGTCAGCCTGATAGCTTTTACAGAATTGCTTGAGATTCCCCTGAAGCTGAAATCCTCATACAGCTACCACTCTAAGTCCAGGTTCGGCAGTCTCTGTGAAGCTAGAAGGTCCTAACCTAATAATTGTATAATAATTGTAAAAAGCAGGCCTTGATTCAACAAAGTAATTACTCATGCACTTAACTTTAAGCTCATGAGTCCCATTGACATCAACAGACCTCCTCACAAGTTTGTGTTTAAATGCTTTACTAGCCTGAAAAGCGTCTCTTTTAAAACCTTGAGTTTGGTATTTATGTCTTAATCCTGTTTACATCATCGGCTGATTTAGGAATTTTTGCTCCTACTGAAGTCATTGGCATTAATTCCACAGATTTCAATGAGAGTGGGATTTGGACTATTACATATCTGAATATTTACATATTATTTTATCATCTAAACATTCCAAATGCTAACATGTACCATACAGGTTATTAGCGATCATATTTAACATTTTGATTTTTCCAAAGATAGAGGGCCAAATCCTAAATTGGTGTAAATTGTCATGGTTCAATTGACTTCAATGGAGCTATACTGATTTACACCAACTGGTCCATAATTTATAACCATTTTTAATGTAATAGTCACCAACTGTAATGTTCATATTAGGGCTGTCGAGCGATTAAAAAAATTAATCACGATTAATCACACTATTAAACATTATTAGAATACTGTTCATTTAAATATTTTTGGATGTTTTCTACATTTTCAAATATATTGATTTCAGTTACAACACAGAATACGAAGTGCACAATGCTCACTTTATATTTATTTTTAATTACAAGTATTTGCACTGTAAAAAACAAAAGAAATAGTATTTTTCAATTCACCTAATACAAGTACTGTAGTGCAATCGCTTTATCATGAAAGTTGAACTTACAAATGTAGAATTATGTACCAAAAAAATGCATTCAAAAATAAAACAAACAATGTAAAATTTTAGAGGCTGCAAGTTCACTCAGTCCTACTTCTTGTTCAGCCAATCGCTCAGACGAACAAGTTTGTTTATGTTTGTAGGAGATAATGCTGTCTGTTTACAATGACACCTGAAAGTGAGAACAGGCGTTCGCATGGCACTGTTGTAGCCAGCATCGCAAGATATTTACATGCCAGATGCACTAAAGATTCATATGTCCCTTCATGCTTCAATCACCATTCCAGGGGACATGGGTCCATGCTGATGATGGGTTCTGCTCGATAACAATCCAAAGCAGTACAGACTGATGCATGTTCATTTTCATTATCTGAGTCAGATGGTGGTTTGGGTTCTGTAGTTTCCGCATCAGAGTGTTGCTCTTTTCAGACTTCTGTTTAGCATATCTGGCACATAAATACCTTGCAATGCCATCTACAAAAGTGCCAAGGAAATGCTTGTTCTCACTTACTGGTGACACTGTAAATAAGAAGAGGGCAGCATTATCTCCTGTAAATGTAAACATACTTGTTTGTCTCTTAGTGATTGGCTGAAAAAGAAGTAGGACTGAGTGGACTGGTAGGCTCTGAAGTTTTACATTGTTTTGTTTTTGAGTTCAGTTATGTAACAAAAAAAATCTACATTTGTAAGTTGCATTTTCACAACAGAGATTGCACTACAGTACTTGCATGAGGTGAATTGAAAAATACAATTTATTTTGTTTATCATTTTTACAGTGCAAATATTTATAATCAAAAATATACACTTTGATTTCAGTTACAACACAGAATACAATAATTTTTAAAATGTAGAAAAACATCCAAACTATTTTATAAATTTCAATTGGAATTCTATTGTTTAACAGTGAGATTAAAAAACTGATTAATAGCGATTAATTTTTTTAATAGCAATTAATTTTTTTGAGTTAATCATGTGAGTTAACTGCAATTAATTGACAGCCCTAGTTCATATATATATTATATAAGAAATGTATGTAGAAATATACAAGGCCATCACATCTCCCAGTTGCAGACAGGACTCAGATTAACCACGTCAAATGAATTACAAGACTACTACTTTAGGTAAATGGCACTATTGTCTTGCAGTGTCAGGCTCAATCTGTATTTTAGGATTGAAAAAGAAGGCTATGTTATTAAAACAGGGTTTCCATACAGGTAATCAAAAAATCTTCGTACGCTCCTAAAATTTCTAAGGTATAGTTAAGAACAGGTTAGGATAATGTGTAGCAATGACGCAGTATTTTAAGTACCTAAAAGAATGCGATATATACTCATCTAACCCTTTATCCTGCACCATTCCACACAAAGTACAAAGATAATGGTCTGAAATTGACTATGAAAGTTTGATATTCTAAATAATGTGATATATTTATGATATGGTTGGCTTTACTTGTGTCTTGTGGAATGGGAAAAGAAAGGCAGAGCAATGAACATCTGTCATCAGAAGTATATGTATCTGAAAGATGCCACACCTTTAAATAACTACATTAAAATATTGATAGCTCAGTTTGCTGTAGGCAATTTTTACATCTTTTGGATTAGCTCTGAGGAATGTTGTATTTACACGTGGTATGACAATTTAGTTTGTTAGAAAATATGTGCACCATGGCAGCAAGGAATAAGAATTTGTTTTAGTCTTTTGGGAAACCAGTTTTTATTACTATTATCCTTAAACACAGAACTTCACTTAAAAACAGAATATTTTTTTCGAATAGCAAGTTCATTTGAATGTTTTGATTTATCAAAGCATTTTATGTTTACTTTAAAAACACATTTTCTGCTCCCTGGAGAAGTCCATAATGTGCTCTGTGAAAATTGAGCATCAGAAAAAATGTAGTCAAATGACAGAGTAAAATTCAGAAGAAACTGCTCAAGCTTTCCTTTCGAAGAGATGTATGTTGCTGAACTTTACTGTGTATGTACCTATACATGTACGTTATAATGTGGGAGTCTGAATAGGATACACAATAATTCACATATATAGAATCTTTCATGCAAAGATCAAAGTCTTATCTGAAAATAGTAATATCTTAGAGACCTTAAATTAAAGATCACACTGAATAACTGACTCCTTGAACAGATCAATTGATTTCAATGAGATTCCCTGAGGAGTAACGAACTACTAAACTTGAGCAAAGGTGTCACAATCTGTCTTTTAATTATTTATTCTCATAATACCCTAACAAGTTAGGTCTGCTAAATAATCTGTTCCACCTTGTACTTAGCTGTGACACTGATTATGTTTCCCAGATTGGAAGAAGAGCTCTGTTAAGCTTGAAAGCTTGTGTCTCTGACACAGCAGTTAGTCCAATAAACGATACTACATCTCATACACACAGACACTCTGAGTCAGAGCCAGTCTCTGGGAAACCTAACGAGCTCAGCTGACCTATAGCAGACTGCCTGACTTGCTACACTGCCTGATTGGTGGGAAGAGTCAGCAGCCCAGCTCTCCAGTCCACCAGAAGCAGCAGTTTGGTGGCTGGTTAAAGCATTTGCCCATGGTTGCGATAGTTCCTGCTGGTTCTCAGCTTTGTCCCTGCCTTGCCGCACGTCAAGTAATCCCAGCTCTGACCCTTGGCTCCGATTCCTGGCTGGCTGACTCTGGCTCCAACCACTAGGCCTGACTGCCTGCATCCCAGTCTCTGACTGACACACATATGAATGACTTAACCCATCACTGGAAAGGAAGGAAGCAGTTGTTTACTTATGCACAGTAAATCCACCCAAACAGATTTGGGCAGGAAGTGAAGAATACTTTAATTGAAATTGTAGAGGGAATTTAGAGAGGCACAATGCAATTATTATTACTGAAATATGGCCAGGAAAGTGGCCTGCTCTTATTAAAAATGTGTGGTGGATATTATTCCTTGTCTTCACCGGCAGTACTATTTTTTTAGAATGCTTTAAAGATAGCTTTCGCTCTCAGATTAAACAGGCTGCCTGCTAGTGTGGACCAGACATAAATGTTTTTAAAACAGGCATGCCTAGTCTGCAGTGGTCATTCAACTTGTATTTAAACTGTGATACCCATTTAAAAACAGCTCCACTGAAAGATTTTCAATGCCACTGTAGACAGGCTTGAAGGAAGACACGTGGTCAGGACTGCAGTTTTGGTCTTCCTTCTGAAGGTGGATGTGCTATACATACCATGGAAGAGGATATCTTTATTGCACCAAACATTGATCAAGCCAGTTGAACTCCTCCCAGTGGAAAGTCCGCCATGTGGGAGGCTGAAATGGGATAAGGTGGCCAGAACCTTTTCTCTTTGAGGGACCTGTAGGCAGCCAGTGCAGCCCAACATGTGGATGGTGCTGACCAGAACAGGGGCATGGCCAGGAACTGCACATTCTCAGGGCAGCTTCTACTATTGGGGTTTGTATGAAAAAAATTAAAAATCCACCATCTTGGATGCAGTGACATTCCAATAACACATACACCAGTAGAACCAAATCTAGCTCACAATGGTGTTCAGTTAAACTTCACTGACAACTGCTTCCTCAGACTTGCCCATCACACAATCAATGCTAATAGAGAACAAGGAAGGTGACAGAACAAAGCATTGCCAAACTTCTGTGGAATTAGGAAGCCATACCATATATCTGCCATTGACTTGAGCACAGCTTTCCATTCTATGGAATAGAAGACAGGAATTATTTAATGGCCATCTCTTGCTCAGTTCACCAAGCCAAAAGCAGTTTCCTCTATCTAATCCAGGTTTTTGTCCAGGAATTTTTCCTGCACTAATACAGAATCTGAGTGTCTCTGTGATCTCTACATGCACCTCTACTGAGTGCAATCAGACTTCTACCATGGATATGCATATACTAAAGGTCATGAAGTCTTTTGGCTTTCCTACAGTAGATGGCTCATTTTTAAATGATAACAATTTTAATCACAAACATTCAGTTATTTTTGTTTAGTGAACAGACCAAATAAGACTGAAGTCTAAAGAAAAATAGAGGAACAGATTTCTTTTATACCTTATTTGAGTGAATGTGTTTGTCTGTTTGTTTGATCATCTCAAAAGAAAACTGTTGACCACATTTGCTGAAATATAAAACAACATATGGCTGAAAGCATATCTGCATGGTAGTTTATGTTTTTATACCAATTTGCACTGAATTTTCCTGAAAACAATGTGTTAATATTTTATAAAATATTTTTGGCACTGACTCTTTTTAAATCACACATGCTGGTTGTCCATTTTATCAATCAACTGCCATTATGCCAACATGAGAAAGAACAAATTTGTATAATTAAAAATATCATTGCGTTACTACAGTACTTGATTTTCATTTCTGACTGTGAACTACTTTTTACATTTTTGCTTTCTTTTTTGCATTAATTCCAAAATGATACGCACAAATATGTATAGTAGAGTTTTTAAAATTAGATAACACATTGAATAAAGCTACACCAAAAGCATTTTTAAACAGAGTAGATAAGTTACTGCATCACGGCAGCAATTTATACATGGTAATGTTCCTCTTTTGTCTACTCCTTAACAAATAAATGGACACCAAGTAATGTATATGTAATAAAGTATATGTAATAAAGTATTTCTGCTATTTCTGAGATACTGAATAAGAACCTGATTATGTGAGTTGAACACCTGCACTTCTCACTGAAGTCAATCGGCCCATTCTCACAAGGTTCCCAGTGAAGTCAATGGGAGCTGAGAGTGCTCAGTAGTTTGATGGAGGCACTCAGAGATTCTAAGCTGCTCCCCTGAAGGTATGTCTACATTTGGAGCCGGAGGTATAATTTCCAGTTCTGGTAGACATACATGCACTAGCTTTGACTGCGCTAGGGTGCTAAAAACAGAAGTGTAGTTATGGTGGTGCAAGTGGCAAGAGGGGCCAGCCACCCAACTAAGTACCATGGCCCCCGTGTGGGATTGTATTCTGGGTTGCTAGTCTGTCACACCACCTGCACAACAGTGGTTACACTGTCTGCTCCATCAAAGCTAGCATGCATACACCTACTGGAGTTGGAAATTACACCTCCAGCTCCAAGTGTGGACATACTCTAAGTGGTGCAGCGCAGAATGTGCACCCCTGAGGAAGAAGGCTAAGGTGGTTTTAGCCCCCCTTTGCACATACCTAATCCTGAGCTGCTGTGGGGCCCCTGGTGTGGCATAGGCAGACTTTGAGCCACCTTTGTGCACTCCCAATATGGAGCTATCCTGGGGCCCCTGATGTAGTGTAGACAAGCCTACCTAGAGTCCTCTCCAGAATGCCACATTGGCTTCAGTGCTGCTTGGAATCATTACAATGCTACATGCAGGGCCGGTGCTACCATTAAGGCGAACTAGGCGGTTGCCTAGGGCACCAAGATTTGGAGGCGCCAAAAAGTGGTGCCCCCAATTTTTTTTTACAGCGTTCCTCCCCGAGCGCGCGGGTCGCCGCTCCCCTTCTCCTGCCTCCCAGGCTTGCAGCGCCAATCAGCTGTTTGGCGCTGCAAGCCTGGGAGGAGAATTAGAGTGGGGGCGGCGTGCTCGGGGAGGAGGCGGAGCAGAGGTGAGCTGGGGTGGGGAGGTGCCGCACGGCTCCCCGGGCCAGGGGGGTGGGGAGCTGCCGCGGGGGTGCCTCAGGGCGGGGGGGGGAGCTGCCGCAGGGCTCCCCACCCCAGCTCACCTCTGCTACGCCCCCTGCCCGAGCACGCCGTCGCTGCTCCACTTCTCCCGCCTCCCAGGCTTGCAGTGCCAATCAGCTGTTTGGCGCCACAAGCCTGGGAGAGGAGGAGAATTAGAGCGGGGACGGCGTGCTCGGGGAGGAGGCGGAGCAGAGGTGAGCTGGGGTGGGGAGCTGCCGCGGGGGGGGGGGGGACACCTCAGGGCGGAGGGGGGGGCCGGGGAGCTACCGCAGGGCTGCGGGGGGGGGGGGGGGGCGCTCAAGGTGGAAGTTTCGCCAAGGGTGCGAAACTTCCTTGCACCGGCCCTGGCTACATGCTAAGCCCCACCCTCAGCATAGCCTCTGTGCGGGTTTGCAAGTGGGTCCTGGGGAGGCAGTCTAAGTGCTGTCTCAGACTCCCTGAACTGGGGGAATTCTCTCTTACTGCAACTAGGCCTTGTAGGACCCTTGTATGTCATGTAAAGGGGTCAGAACAGGAATGAGGTTCTTATATTTGGTAACTTTCAGGATCAAGCCCCACCTTCCTAAGGAAACAAGGGCATGGTTCTGCCAGCTATGCATCATTAATGGGCAATCAATGGCACTTGAGGGTGCCCTCAATGCCTGAATGGATAATGAAAGGTCTCATCCTGTGGGGCTGATCCTGCCCTGCAGTCATTTGAAATTTTGTCATTGATTTCAATGAGATCAGGATTGTCCTTGTACGAACATTTCTACTTTACAATTTTAAAGCAGTCTGGCTTATTTTCTCCATACTTAAAATAAAACTACTTAATCACTGCTATTATGTCTTCCAGACCTTTGATTAATTTGATTAATAAATAAACGAATGTAGCATTTTTGGAACCCCAAAACATAAGAGTTGAAGCTTGCAGTTGAGAAATAAATGATTGGTATAAGAAAGAGATTCATTATATCCGCCAGTTTTTAAAAATTAGGTGCAGAAATTATACCTGCAAAACAGATGCACACATGCACAAAGAGTAAATGTGCATTTTGCATGATCTGTTACCTGTTTGCACTCTGCATATACACATATGAGGGTGCACATTCTGCAGTTATTTTTGAACATTTTCCCCTGAGTTTTCTAGGACGTTGTTTTTGGAGAAAAAAAATTAATATGTATTGAATGAAACCCCATGTGTTAATTAAGTTACCCATCCATGTGTGAAAGAAAGAAATTATATTTCCATGTCTATATAATATATCTAGTTCTCACAGAAAGTGGAGACATCTAAGCCCCACCTTACTGCTAGTCTATAAAATGACAATAATTCTTCTCTCTGTGTGTCTAAATTATCTAACTAAATCTCTAATCTATCTGCCTATAGGCAAAAAAAAAAATAAGATACTAACATGTGTAACATATAGCTATACTTCTATTGAGATATTCTGACAACAAATATAAACCATGAAAATGAAGCTCAAGTAATTTGTATGTGTCGCCAGAGTCTTGAGATATATCATTTTTAATACTAGTTGGGTGTGAACAAAAAACAAAGTAAAGCCCAAACCCTGCAAACATCTATGCACATCCTTACCTTTACTTCTGTGAGCAGTCCACTTGCATTCAATGGGACTACTCTTATTATTAAAGTTAAGGACACGTGTTAGCATTTGTGGGATCAGAGCCTAAACTTTAAAGTTTTATTCCGCATTTTCCTTTAGTCTTTCTGCACATAGAACTCTCACTGAAGCAAGAGACAGTTTGATATGTAAAATGACTTCAGAATCTGAAACTGTTTTTCTTAAAATACTTGGATTCGTTCCTTTACATGTTTTGCTCCATGTTCTATAAATAGTAGTAGGCATTCGCCAGTCTCAAGAGACCATGGGTATGCGCCCCTGAGAGGTAAAGAATTTACTCAATTGGTTTTATGGCAGCAATGGCTGTGGCTGAAGAGACTCACTCGAGAGAGACAATCTTTGCCGCATCTGTCACATTTAAAGGTGGTATTTCATCCCTTTGGGCTCTGCCTTTTCTCCTCTCCTATGCTTCCTCTCGTAATTCCAGCGACCTTTGTTAAGCTCTTGTTTCCAAAGGCTGCGGTCTGGAGTGTGATCTTCCCAGTTATCCACGTCCATTTCTCTGAGGTCTTGCTTGCACACATCCTTGAAATTCAATTTTGGGTGTCCTTTGGGTCTTTTTCCAGATGCCAATTCACCATAGAGGAGGTTCCCAAGCCAGCGGAGGCATCTCTGTTTGAGGAGTGTTTGCATACTGTGCATACTGGCCCACTTGAGCACCTAGTGTTGGTGACTTTGTCCCTCCAGGAGATTCCAAAGATTCAACGAAGGCAACACATATGAAAGCTGTTGAGCCTCTTTTCCTGATGAGAATATAAGGTCCATGCCTCACTCCTTTACAAAAGTGTGCTGATAACACATGCAAAATACATATAGATCTTTGTGTGTTCTGTCAGTTTGTTGTTTTGCCATACCCTCTTGCTCCATCTAGGTATTGTTGTGGTGGCTTTTCCAGTGCGGATGTTGAGTTCCATTTCAAGTGAGAGGTTGACTGCAATGGTGGACCCCAGGTATGTGAACTTGTTCACCACTTCAAGTTCATAGTTGTGGATCTTGATGGACGGTGCTTCTTGAACTCCTTGGCACATTGTTAGTCTTTTTTTAGGATTATGGTAAACCCAAAGTCTTGGCAGGTTTTAGAAAAAACTATCCATGAGGTTTTGAAGATGGGCTTCTATGTGGGTTGTCACTGCTGCGTTGTCAGTGAAGAGGAGGTGTTGGATGAGGACCTCCCGAGTCTTGCAAGACTGAATAGCTTTCCATCAGATTTTGTATGCAAGTAGATTCCCTCAGTTGAGGAACCAAAAGCTTGTTTCAGCAGCAAGGAGAAGAAGATCCAAAACAGAGTTGGGGTAAGTACACTTGCTTGACCCCGCTACGAATCTGGAAAGCCTTGGAGACTGAGCCGTCATACTGGACTGTGCCAAACATGTTTTCATGGATGGACCGAATCAAGCTTAAGAGCTGGGGGGGGGGGGAAGACCTCCAATCTTTTCTAGAAGCGCAAATAGTCCACTTCTACTGACAAAGTCAAAACCCTTTGTGAGATCGATGAAGGCTATGTAAAGGGACTTTTTTTGTTCTCTACATTTCTCTTGTCGTTGTCTCATTGAGAAGATCATGTCGATAGTCGACTTTTTGGCTCTGAAGCCGCATTGTGATCAGGATAGATTGTGTGTGCAAGGGTCTGGAATCTGTTCAGGATGACTTGGGCAAAGGCTTTTCCCATGATACTAAGAAGGGAAATGGCATGATAGTTGTTACAGTCACTCCTGTCACCCTTGTTTTTATAGAGAGTGATGTTGGCACCTCATTTCTTGTGGTACTTTGCCTTCTTTCCAGCACAGGCAGCAAGACTCATTAAGGTGTTGCAGTGGGATAGGTTTTCCACATTTTATGACTTCTGACAGTATGCAGTCTTTTCTGGGGGCCCTTCCATTGGGCCCATCTATGGCATGGCTAAACTCCTGGACAGTTGTTTCATTGTTGAGTTGGTTCATAACAGGCAGTCTTTCGATGGTGTTGATGGCTGTGTCCGTAACAATATTTTCACTAGAGTAAAGCTCAGAGTAGTGTTCTACCCAGCGATCCATCTGTTGGGTGTGGTCGTTGATTGTTTCCCCTGTTGTTGGCTTCAATGGAGCTGTCTTCTTTGAAGTTGGACCCAAGGCTTCCTTGATCCTGTCATACATGTTTCTGATGTTGCCTGTTTCAGCTGCTACTTGGATGCTTTCACATACTTACAGCCAATAGTCATTGGTGCAATATCAAGCAGTTTTTGCTGCTTTCAATACTTGTAAGGTTTTTTCATTTGGGTCTCTCTTGTAGTTGTTTTGGGCTGTGTGTTTGGCCTATGACTGGTATCATCTCACTGGAATATGCGTCAAACCAGTCATTAGTCTTGTTTTCCTTCTTCCCAAAGACTGACAGAGCTGTGTCGTAGATTGTGTTCTTCAGTTGCTCCCACTTCAGCTGGGCGCTTGTGGCACAATTACTGGAATCAAGGGCTTGTTGTAGTATGTTCTTATACTGCTGTGACTTTTCTTGGTCTGCTATGGTACTGATGTTAATACGAGGATGTCCTTTTGCTTCAGATCTGTGTATTTTCTGTGGTTTAAATCTAACCTTGCTGCATACCAGAGAATGGTCTGTGTCGCAATCAGCACTTTGATAACTGTGGGTAATGAGGAGGCTATTAAGGTTGGTACGCCTTGTGATGATAAGACCCAGTTGGTGCCAGTGGCCAGATCTGGGATGTTTCCAAGACACTGTGTTGTGGCTTTGTCTGGAAGATGAGTTTGTTACACAGAGGTCATAGTACGAACAAATTCTAGCAGTCTCTCACCATTTCCATTCATCTTACCAGTTCCGTGTTGACCAAGACAGATGGTCCATGCTTCATGAATAGCTCCCACCCTTGTGTTCAAGACTGATGGAAAACAGTCATGCTTTGGAATCCTACTGATGGTGGTGTTCAACTGGTCATAGAACTGGTCCTTGATGTCAGAAGACGAGGAGAGTGTTGGGGCATATACACTCACAAGGTTGACTGGGCCCTCAGATGTGAACAAGCATAGTGCCAAAATTCTCTCTGTAGGTGGCTCAGTCATCCCCAGTGAGTGAGTTCTTGATGGCAAATCCCACTCTATGCTTTGGCATTTCTTCAGCGCTTTTCTCTTGCCAGAAAAATGTGTAATCTTTTTCCCTGAGAGATCTTCTTGATGCTAGCCATGTTTCTTGGAGGGATGCAATATCCACATTGAGTTGTTTCCGTTCATCATTGATCATGGCAGTTTTATGTGCATTGTTGATTTGTTGAAGGTCCTCAGATAATCTGGTTGTCACGGTGCGAATATTATATCACCCTATCTTTAAGGATATTTCCTTTCTTTTGCTTGATTCGCCTGGTGCACTGGTTACAGTCCACCTGTCAAGTTACAAAACTCTAAACTCCAAGCACCCATTGAAGCAGGCAGACTGTGGTGGGACAACACCCTCTTGTCCTGGGGACTACCCAGTTCTATGGTGGGCGGTGGTTGTCCAGTGAGATACGATGATCTCTCTCACCGTCAGAGACAGCCCCTGGCACTCAATTCTACAGCAATTGAGTAAGAGCTTAGAACCAGTGACTGCTGCCTCCCATGTTGTATCGATGCTTGAGGCGAAGCTGGAGTACCTCTCCAGGGCGCAAGCCTGTGCAGATGATATGGAGGCCCTGAGTTGCCCATGCATCAGGACTCCCCTCTCAGCATCACCGGTAAAATCCAGACGAGAAGAAAAACCAATACATCTGGTACCCGATCTGCTGCAAGAGGTGCCAGAAAGATACTAAAATGTTAGTACCTGACTGCCTTAGGGGCTCCAGTCTGGATTTTCTGAGTTTACTCTCATAGCCTTACATTCTCCTGAATTCACCCACAAGGCAGTGGGGCTTTTCTGTCAGGGGTTGCTCCCTTAGCCTTATGCCCTCCCAGACTACCCACAAGGCAGTGGGTTTGATGAGCTGCAGTTAGTACCATCTACTCTCATTATGGTAACAGGCATAGCCTGACCTGACAGATTATATATTATATGAAACACAAGCAAACAAAAAACCACCCTACATTAAAACAACAATAAGGCTGGCACTAAAAAGTTAGGTAATGACAGAATTAAGATTGCCTCTGCATCCTTAATTCAACCCCCTTGTGTGTATGCATTATGATTCAGTCTTTAATTAGATGATCACATACTATTTTTTCCACAGGATCCCTATTTTATTCAGTTTGCATGATGGATGGTGCTTAGTGAGTAGTTAGCTATTCAATATTTCTTTTTATCCTCATAATTCAATGTGTGTCCCAATGCCTTATTTACTACACACTATTCAAATCCTGCTTTGGATAAAGAGCTACTAGTTTCTCATGGGCTTTTCTATGTCACTCATCACCATTGTATGTGAGTGCTTCACAAACATTAATTAATTTATTTGCACAATACCTCTGTGAGGTACAATGCTATTATGACCCCATTTTACAAATGGATTATTGAGGCAAAGAGAGATTAAGGTAGAAGGTTGGGTGCCCAATTTAAGATGCTTAGGGCTTGAGTTTTCAGAGCATGTAGCATCATATAGCACTTTATATGTTGAAAGCACAGCTATCATTGACTTCAGCTGCAGCTGTGAATGCACAGCACTTCTGCAAATCAGGCCTCAAGTTGATCACCAAGAAAATGAGAAACACACAATTAGTGACCACCCTGTAGACCACCTGTTTCAGTGACTTGCCTAGCATCACATAGGCCTCTCCTTTACTCAAGTCAGTGAACTTATAAAAACTGAAGGAAGGCTCAAGCTAGCCTTTTGGGTGTGGTCACTGTTGTTCAGGTCAGGCTACTGCGAGTGTACTATCTCAAGCTATGAATGCAGTGAAGACATACCCATAAAAAACCCCATGGCAGAGGCAGGTATAGAATCCAGTTCTCCAAGGTGATGTTCAATTGCCATAACTATGAGACAATCCATTCTCTTCCTGCAATCCTCTGCCTCACTCATTACATATCTTTCATTCACACACTTGTGACGAAGGAGGCCCGGTCCTCACTACACAACACCAATTTCAAATAGTTTTTTAAAGCCCTTTAAGAAAAAAAAATTCCTTGTCTACACAAACTGGCACCTGAACGGGTATGGGAGCTTTTGTAGTACTGATAGGGGCCTCACATGCACTACAGCAACCAATATTATTTTTAAATGTGTAAAGATCTATTATCACCTTGATGTATGCATAGTACTAATGGAGACCTGACCTCTAAAATGGGTCTACAGCATTGTTATTGGAAAATGGGTACTGATTTTCCTTGGGCCTAATCCAAAGCCCAAGGACTTCCATGGACTTCACTGGGCTTTGGGTCATGCCCCTTGGACAGACAAGGTCTTAGGTCTTTAAGTATCCTTTTATGTATATTACATTAACTTAAATTACAAAGTCATTAATACCAGTAATTTATAAGGCTGTATTAATTATACATTATATAAATACTCTTTATACATATAACAGAGCTGATGAGTTAAACCCCTTAGCATGTGGAATTTAGGTTATAGCCATGAAACAACCTGATGCAAAGAGGTGCTAAGCTCCAGCAATTCCCACTGAACTGATGGAATTTGAGGTACCCAACAACTCTCAAGATCAGGCCCAGAATGTCCAATATTATAGCTAACCTGCCTGCTCTCTCTTCCCCCCCCAAATTTTGGTCGAAATAGCGATACCATCTGGATTTTAGGAAATGGCACTCGAATGTGCCTAATACACTGGTGGGCAAACTGCGGCCCGTCAGGATAATCCACTGGCGGGCCGCAAGACAGTCTGTTTACATTGACCGCCTGCAGGCATGGCCGCGCAGCTCCCAGTGGCTGTGGTTCGCCGTTCCTGGCCAATGGGAGCTGCGGGAAGCAGTGGCCAGCACGTCCCTGCGGTTTGTGCCATATTAAAGAATCCTTTAGGTAAAAGTGATGAGGGGGTTTATAGTGATGTTTAAAGCCCTACCATATAGAAAGAGTAACTATTTTACATCCTGAATATTTAAAAGCCACTCTACAATAAAAGCCTGTACCTTTGTAATGTGCAAGAAAAGTAATCATTGAAAACCTCCGAAGGGCTCATATCATGTTTTTAATCTATTCCCATTCAATGCTCCGAGCAGAAGTTTGTTGTTGTAATGGGTAGGGGACATATTGAATTGATTACATACGGTGTTATAAATGAGTTAATTTTATTCCTTGAGCAATGATTCTCCCATTCATAACAGGAAAATAAAATAAACAAGGGAAAACGGGCAGATTTTAGCAGGGCCGGCTCTAAGCACCAGTGGTCCAAGCATGTGCTTGGGGCGGCACTTTCCAAGGGGCGGCACTCCGGCTCCTTTTTCTTTTTTTTTAAACTTGGGGTGCAAAAAGCTGGGAGCCGGCCCTGAGTGGAGGTGAGCTGCGGCGGTGGGGGGTGCAGGGAGGGCCACAGGAAGTAACCCTGGGGGGGGGTGCAGAGGAACCGCTCCCCCCCCAGCTCACCTCCGCCTCCTCCCCCGAGCGCGCCACCGTTCCGCTTCTCCCCCCTCCCTCCCAGGCAAGCCTGGGAGGGAGGGATAGGAGGGGAAATGTGGCGTGCCCGGGGGAGGAGGCAGGGCCGGGGATTTGGGGAAGGGGTTGGAATGGGGTGGGGAAGGGGCGGAGTTGGGGTGGGGCTGGGGGGGGGCGCAGGAAAAATATTTGCTTGGGGCAGCAAAAAACTTGGAGCCGGCCCTGGATTTAAGGCTAATGTTGAACCTTAACTATTTCCAGACTTTATGACACTTATGTTTTGAAGTATAATGTTTTAAGTCTCAACCATTGCTTTATAATTGTTAATTTCAAATCTAAACATTTTAAAAAGTTACCTTTACTAGATAATCGTTACCTCAGCCTGCAGCTATACATATTATTGACATATCTCTGGTCCAATTGAACGGCACTTGGTGCAGAATTGGGGATGGGGACAAATTTGACTTTAAACCACATTGTAGTGAGTCGGTGTGGCTCCCCGCCGCCCCGGAAGGGGAAGAGCCCATCCGGAGGTCGGAGTGGGCGGAGCTAGGGAGTTCTGAGACCGCCCCTCAGAGGGTCAGGCGGCGACCCGGAAGTATAAAGCCGGGCCCTCAGAGCTCAGTCAGGCCCCAGCAGCCGGAGAGACCAGACGTCTCCAGCCTAGCTAGGGGCTGGGAAACCTCCGCGGACCGGAGTGACCGCCGGGCCTGCCCTGCGCCCGCTACCCCGAGGAGCCGCCGGGCCTGCCCTGAGCCCGCTACCCCGAGGAGCCGCCGGGCCTGCCCTGAGCCCGCTACCCCGAGGAGCCGCCGGGCCTGCCCTGTGCCTCCTATCCGGAGGAGCTCCCGGACTTGCCGAATGATCCCTGGCCGGACGAACCCATGCTCCAGGATCCCCCCGAGACCGACGCCAGTATCCAGGTAGGCCCAGAGGGGGAGTCTGGAAGTAGCCCGGGGGCAGCCGACCCCAGTCTGGCTGCAGCACTGCCAGAGTCGATGTCAGTGTGTTGCGGCCAGGATCCCCACTGACGAAGCAGCGGGTCTTTTGCCTAGGGCCTGAACTTATATACTTTGCTGACCGTTGCTCAGCCCTAACTGAGGGTCTGAGCCCGGATAACATTGGTGCCCGCCCTGAGCCAGGGCCGGGCCTACTGTACCTTTCAGGACTGCAAGGGCTGCCCGGGGAGATCGTGCTGCCGGACCAAGTGCCCCAGCCTCAAGGGTAGTGAGTCGGTGTGGCTCCCCGCCGCCCGGAGCGGGTCGAGCCCCGGCCAACTCCTGTACACACATTTACATCCCTCTGACCCTGGGGCTGGCCAGGGACCAGGCTCAGATTTATACTCTGGCATAAATCAGAGTAGCCTGAGAACTGTTCTATTTTCTACCCAGCTGCCCAGGGCCTTAAGGGACCATTCATACATGGGGATCAGCTACATTCACCCTATGCTATCTAGGGATTCCCTGACAAAAGGGGAATTCTGAGGCAGCCAATTAGGTTGGCTCTTCAGCTGTTATGTACTACAGGAGTGGGGCCAGAAATATCATTCTCAGAGTCATTTTTTCAACCCATGAGGCAATAGATTTCATGTCTGACCCTCAATACCACTCAGCACAGATATTGTACTGTATATCAAGTGCCAGCTTTTTATTTTTATCAAGACCATTCCTGTCACTTTGATTGAAATAAGCAATTGATTTTATCATTCATGCAGCCACCAAGATTCATATTGCGGCTTGCACAGTGCATGGTAATGCCTATAATGTCAGTTATAATGTGTGAAATTCCTACTCTTAACTCTTAGTTGTAGTCATCACTAATTCTTCTAGGGCTTTCTTGGGCTCTTCCTCCTTCTCAGTCAGAAGGTCTTGCTTACTGGGCAAGTGGCAACTTTCTATTGTCAATAATAAAAATAAGAAGTTGAATTGATGTAGCAACCTTTCACCCCAGGATCTCAAAGTGCTTCGCAAAGTGTACAACACCTCTGAGAAAGAACTAAGGATGTTAGTAATAATTTCATTTACCACAGAAGTTCAGCCACCTCTGGTGGAACACAGAATGTGACAACTGTTAGGCAATACGCAACTACACTAAACAATTGGTGAGCACAGGATGTGAATAAGAAAATTGCATCAGATTGAAACTGCATGGGGACATTTAGATAAGGCTAAATTTCAACTCAGATAATTATACTGTGGCTTGTCACTGGAGTTTAACACTCCAACACTTATGAAAAGTGCTGTTATTTTCTGTAATGACCACGAGTGTTTAGGGTGTTGAATTTGCATGAGGCAAAAGACAAACAATTCAATAAAGACTCAGAGAGAGAAAAGAGCGCTCTACAGGATCACTCGTATGACTTCTCGCAGCATTTAGGCATTTAAGTTTTTACTGATACCTGCTTAAAGCAAACAACAAAAACAAAAGGATGGAAGATATATTATATATATATAATACAAATAGATGAGCTCCTGAGCATTGGATCAAATTAACCCATTATTAGATTAAGAGAGAGACACTGTATATTCTATATTATATGCTTATTCACTGCAGATCCTATAACGACTGTACAAATACAACCCCTGTGGATAAAAGATACAGAAAGACTATGCTTACTCTGCCCACAAACACTTGGGATTTTTTATGATGTTTTTCCAATCGGAGCCTCTTTGATGCCTTTTACTCCCAGTTAATTATGTATGGCACAAACGTGACGTGTTTTCTGCCTATGTCTTTTTTCTCTTTTGCTAGCTATGTATTTTCATATGTACTCTGGCAAAATTATCTAGTTCTAATGCAGGATCATACTTTATTTCCTCACTTGCCCATTTGTCCACTTAAACATCCGTTAAAGACAATCATTTTTAATCTTGTCAGGGGTATGTGTGTTGTGAGGATGAAAATTAGTTATTAGCTTAACTTTTCATCCATGCATAATAGGATGCTAAAATCAGAAATGTTTGCTTTGGGCCATGGGAAGCATCCTACACTGAGCCTACAGGTTCTGAATTTATAAAATGTAATATATTTAAAACAAACAAACACAAGGCAAGTGCCTGCTTAAAATAATGAAAGGGAAAAGGCTGCTTCTTATATATTGTCTGTTATAGTGTCTGCAAGGTGGTGAAAGCACCTTTGTACCTGCAATAATAGAAAGAACATACTGTAGTTTCTGCGATTTTTAAAAATATTATTATGGTTAACGAAGCAAAAAAGCTATAGTAGGATCATCCTCTAGTCAGGATTTCCCTCCAAAACAGGAATCGGTCTTGTGAGGTACTGAACACCCTCCACTCCCACTGATGCCCAACAGCACTTTGCAGCATTAAACCCTGTAAACAGTAACTATAAACAGGAGAAGGCATATCTGGCACACAAAATAATAATAATAATCCCTACTCTTAGAGCAATACCAGGGACTCTCATCACCCTTGGTATTTAAAGGGGAACTTGCATATCTTGAGAAAGATGTCATATGAAAGGTCATATCTTCACTCCCCACTGGGAACAGCTGCAGCAGGACCGGGAGCCAGGGATTTCTCCTTGTTACTTCCTACACAGAGTAGTGGCAATGTCTCTTTTCCTCCCCCTCTTCTTCTGCTTTTGTTGAATCAGCCAGAGCTGGGGGTGGGGAGGTGATAGTCCCCATGGAATGTAGCAATTAACTTCTATCTTAGGATCTCTATAATTGTCAGTGAAAGGAATCAGTAGGTTCAGACACTTTCAAGAATACCTTTTGGTGTCCCAGTCCTCTCCCCTGTTGTGCAGGTGCATGGCATATGGCATCTTCTAAAACTGGCTACTACACAAATACACGTAAGCATAATGGCTGGTTTTATAAGCTAGGCAGTGTTGCGCACCAGTGTGCTGGATGACAGGATCGAGCATTTGGATTGCCTACCAAGTGTTGATGAAAAGCCACACAGATTCTTAATTCAGAAACTCCAATTTTTCCTCTGTTCCTGTGTTCATTTTCTTTATCAGCAGGGGATGACTTAGACTTTCAAAACTGATTAACATTTTTAAACTGTGGGAGCACTTTGTGTGGCATTTCAAATGATTTTAACCCTTTGCTTGCCATTCCTTGCTGCAACTCCTCTGTGTTTTTGGAATATAGGTTCAGCCAGAATATCAGAACTTCAGAAGTGATGTACTTGATCTGCAGGATGTCCTCGGAGTTGTGTTTCTGACCAACTTACATGGTACAGGAGGCATCAGCTAAATCAATTAGCACTTTTGAAAGTACAAGAATACTATAATTAACTGTTATGCCTAACTGAAGTAAAACAAAAAAAAAATACCTTATTTCATTTTTTCCCTCTCTCCTCCTTATCCCCTTACGTATCCCCCCTACAAATACCGGAGAACTCAAGCAAAAGCAAAGGGAATGATTCCTTGCTTCTTGGGGAAGCATATTTTAACTGTTCTCTGCACAGTACACAGTTTAGAACTAGCATGACTGAGGGTATGTCTACACTACCGCGGTAGTTTGACGGCTGGCAATCGAAGTTCCGGGTTCGATTTATCGCGTCTGGTGTGGACGCGATAAATCGAACCAGGAAGCACTCGCCGTCGACTGCGGTACTCCAGCTAGACGAGAGGAGTACCGCGGAGTCGACGGGGGAGCCTGCCTGCCGCGTGTGGACCGCGTCTGAACTGCGGTAAGTTCGAAGTAAGGTATGTCGAATTCAGCTACGTTATTCACGTAGCTGAATTTGCGTACCTTACTTCGACTTGGGGGGTAAGTGTAGACCAAGCCTGAGGAACCACAGCACTTAAAAGTAAGGACAGCAAATGAAGGCTTTTTTCCATCCCAGTAAAGAAATGGTTACTTACTGTAATTGTGATTCTTCGAGATGTGATGCAGATGAGTATTCCACTTAGGTGTGTACGCTCCCAGCACCCTGGAGCTGAAGAATTTTGCCTACCATTGGCCACAGTGGGGCAATGCTTGAGCCTCTTGCCCATATCCCCTCTCCTGGTTATATGAGGTGGCGCCTCCCCAACCCACTCAGTTCCTTAACACTGAATGCCCAGAGACTAGATTCTGAGGCAGAGGGAATGGAAAGTGGGTCATGGAATACTCATCTGCATCACAGCGCCACATGGAAGTAAGCGTCCTGAAGGTCCAGAGCAGCAAACCAGTTGTGCTGAGTCAACGCGGGGAGGATAGTTGATAGGATGACCATATGGAACTGCACGTATCTGATACACTTGTTGAGGTTGCGGAGTTCAATAATAGGTCTTATCCCTCCCTTGGCTTTGGAAACCAGGAAGTTCCGGGAATAGAAGCCCTGATGTTGGTGTTCCAGAGGAACTTCCTCTTCCACTCCCAAGGCCAGCAAAGAGTGGACCTGCTTGAGGAGCAGTATTTTGTGAGAGGAGTCCCTGAAGAGACAGGGAGGAATCATCGGAGGGAGGAGTGTAGAGGAACTGGATGACATAGCTCAATCTGATGGTGCTTAGGATCCAGTTGTCAGTTGTAATCAAGCCCAAACATTGTAAAAGTTAGCTAGCCTGTCCCCAAATGGAGGAGTAGTAAAGGAAGCGATGACCGGACCACTGGTGTGGACCAACGAGTCAAAATGGGCACTTGTGGAGTACCAGGGGAGGGCATGTCAACTGGCTGAACCCTGGACAGTTCCTGCCACTGATCTGCCTGGCGACCTCGCCTTACAGCAAGCTGGGGAGTGCAACCTCTGCGACTGAGGAGTGTCCGTCCCACAGATTCCATGGAGGCCACTGACAAGGATAAGGCATTGGTGGCCAGTAGGTGCCAGGCCCAGGACCCCGTCCCGACTGCAAAATGAGTGCCCATCCTGATGCCCGTAGCACTCCATGAACAGTCCCCGATGTGGGTTGGGTGATGGAGAGCAGAGAAGGAAGATCCTGACCTTGATGCAGAGAAGCGTTGGGTTCCTGGGGATAAAGATGGAGCCACTCCTGAAGGAGCGAGTAACCGGTCAGACTCACCTGTCACCCAGCACGAGGCAGGGACCTGCGCCGGTGCTGGAACGAGTGTCAACCCTGAAGTCAGTGGCAGTACCAAAGCAGCTGACAGTGCCGAAGTGGAGGGTGGTGAGAGCTGCCATGATAACACTGGCAGTACCAAGGAGTCTCCCAGTGCCAAGGAGGTCCCTTGCACTGAGCCCAGTACCGGCCCTGCTTCCACAGACTGTGGAAGGGGTACATTGGGGTGTGGTGCAAGGGTTCTGTTGTCTGTCCAGCTAAGAGGACTACAAACGATGCAGCCCTGGCAAAGTTCTGGACCAAGGGAGAGGTCAGGACAGAAAGGCAGAGGAAGTCAATAGCTGTCTGGTATGCCGCTGATGTGGAAACAGTCGGTGCCGGCATTGCCCTCATCGGTACTGGACTCAATGGATGCCAAGGGGCCAGAATCAGAATTGATGGTACAGGGTCTCTAAACTCCCTAGTTAGTACTGGGGAATGGTTAGAGGCACCCACGCCATCCTATGCACCTGCACTAACCCCATGCTGCTCCACACTCTTCCTGGGGGAGACAGAAGTGTCCCCACAAGAATCAGAGTAGTCTCAATTGGTCTTATGCAACCTTTTCCTCGGCACACTCAACAGGGAATAGCTCCTCAGCTCCTCCATCTTCTTGGAGAGGCGCCTGCTCCAGAGTACGAAACAGTAGCACTCTGAGAACACGAGGGCAACCTCTGATCCGATGAGGGCCTCAATCTAACTAACATTAAGGGTACTATTAACTATATACAACTAGAAGAAAAAAGACACTGGAAATAGTAAGAGGTTGTGAGATTAAGATGGCACAGAGCTCCGACTCTCTCCATGGGCGGTAAGAATGAACTGACGGGAGTAGCACCTCATATAACCAGGGGAGGAGCTATGGACACAAGTCACAAGCGTTGCTCCTTTATGGGTACTGCTTTGTAAAATTCTTCAGCTCCAGAGGACTGGATGCGCACACACCTAAGTGGAATACACTGTTGCATCTACTCAAAGAAAAATTATGTGTATGCCATGCACATAGGATCTGCTTCCAGCTGAGAAAACCTTCGAACAATGGCTATTGGCTTCCCTTCCATCTGCTGTCGCCTGTGGATTACAAGTGTCGTACTCTGTTCAAGTATCAAACGTGGTGGTCAGAATGCTAAATATATGCAGAGTAGAGCAAACTGTATGTTCAGGTAAATGAGGAGCAGAGCTCCCATTGACTTCAGTGGGAGTTGTATTATTATCTTGAGAACAGAATTTGACCTATAAATAAAGACATAGGTGTAACGATGGTGGTTCTGGTGAGACCCAACTGAGAGTGCCAATTCAGGACAAATTGCTTAAAGCAGGGCAGTTATAGCCCAAGGCTGGGTTTTTTCAACCTCTAAGGCAAACCAAACCAGCCAGACAGAGAGGACTTTGGTTTTACCCCACTGACTAACCACAAGTCACACAAGCAATTCCCTTAGACACTCCAGTTTCCCAGTATCACCACCAGTGCCACTCGTTATGGGGACAAATGGTTATGAAAATCAATACCCCAGTAAAAGAAAAAAGGTTCTCTCGATCCCAAAGAACCAAGCCCCAGACCCAGGTCAATATACAAATTAGATTTTACCCACAAATCACATTGTTGCCAATCCTTTAGAATCTAAAATCTAAAGGTTTATTCATAAAAGGAAAAAGATATAAATGAGAGCTAGAATTGGTTAAATGGAATCAATTACATACATAATGGCAAAGTTCTTGGTTCAGGCTTGTAGAAATGATGGAATAAGCTGCAGATTCAAATCAAGTCTCTGGAATACATTCACAGCTGGGCTGGGTCATCCATTCTTTGTTTAGAGCTTCTGTTTGTAGCAAAGTCCCTCCAGAGGTAAGAAGCAGGATTGAAGACAAGATGGAGGAGCTGCAGCAGTTTTTTATATTCTCTTGCCATGTAGTCTCTGCTTTCTTTGTTCCAAAGACAAGCATTCCAGCACATGGCATAGAAAAACCTTAGAGTTCTGTCCATTGGCATGTTCCTTCATGCCTTGCTGAGTCACAAGGTGTATCTGCCTTCTCTCAATGGGTCAACTGTATAGCTGATGGTCCTTAATGGGCCATCAAGCAGGCTAGGCAGTGCTGATACCATATTGTCTGGGGTGTCACCCAGAAGCATAGCAGAAGTTTGAAATACAGACAGTATAGAGCCAATACTTAGAACTTTAAATACAAAAATGATACATGCATACAGATAGCATAATCATAACCAGCAAATCATAACCTTGTCTTAGACACCTTATTTGACCCCCTTTATACAAAGATTTGGTGCCACTACAGGACCTTGATTGCAACAATAATTTAACGTCACAATAGGGTAGGCTACTGTCAAGGCTCCTTCCTCACTCTGAACTTTAGGGTACAGATGTGGGGGCCTGCATGAAAACTTCTAAGCTTAACTACCAGCTTAGATCTGCTTTTGCTGCCACCACCCAAATGATTTATGAGTTATTTGGGAAACTCTGTCTTCCCCCCCAAAACCTTTCCCTCCCTGGGTAGCCTTGGGAGACTCCTCCACCAATTCCCTGGTGAATACCGATCCAAACCCCTTGGATCTTAAAACAAGGAAAAATCAATCAGGTTCTTTAAAAGAAGGCTTTTAATTAAAGAAAGAAAGGTAAAAATCATATCTGTAAAATCAGGATGGAAAATAACTTTACAGGGTAATCAGATTCAAAGAGCCCAGAGGAACCCCCTCTAGCCTTAAGTTCAAAGCTACAGCAAACAGAGATAAACACTCTAGCAAAAGGTACATTTACAAGTTGAGAAAACAAAGATAAAGCTAACACGCCTTGCCTGGCTGTTACTTACAAGTTTGAAATTTGAGAGACTTGTTCAGAAAGATTTGGAGAGCATGGATTGAGGTCTGGTCCCTCTTAGTCCCAAGAGCGAAAAACCCCAAAAACAAAGAGCACAAACAAAAGCCTTCCCCCCACCAAGATTTGAAAGTATCTTGTCCCCTTATTGGTCCTTTGGGTCAAGTGTCAGCCAGGTTACCTGAGCTTCTTAACCCTTTACAGGTAAAAGGATTTTGGAGTCTCTGGCCAGGAAGGATTTTATAGTATTGTACACAGGAGGGCTGTTACCCTTCCCTTTATAGTTATGACAGCTACTAACTGGCTATTGCTTCTTTTAGATCTGTTCAATTCAGTGATGCCAAACACCACAGTGTACATTCCTTGTTTGCTTAGTACCACATTTTTTGTCAAATAATAGTCAGACACAATAAGTGTGTGAAGGGCCCAGTAACAAAACAAAACTACATTTTATTCTCTTTCCCAAAAATGTTGTGATAGGCCTCTGAGCACAAGTCTAACAAAACAGCACATCCTAACACTGTTACACAAACACACACATACACCTGTTATGTATAGAGTATTTCTTCACCTCAACATCCTTATTTTATGTACCAACCTTAGCTTATGTCTCTTTTAAGATGCACATACTCACAGTTCCTTCTTTGGTTTCCTTACCCTTAGCATAGCAGTTTGCAAAAACACTCCCACTCAGGGCCCCTCCCTCAGCATTCCACCAGCTCCTTTTTATGACCCTGCTTTAGAGAGCTCCTAGTTAATCCCATCTGTGCTCACATTAGTGTGGGGTATTTCAAGCTGTTTTTATTATATATTTTTGTAAATTTCCCCATTAATGGCCCTGGCCCTTAAGGCTCCTCCCCATCCTTCAAAAAGGACAACAGAACAATTCATACTGGGACTCTCTAAGAAAAGTCATTTTGGAGATATTATAAGCCAAAAAAGAGAGCCATTTTCAAATGTGAATTTCAAGTAACTTCTCAAAACACTGTGATGGACTTTTTTCAACTTTTACCAAACTTTCCAGAAAAACTCTACCCTGGAATCAGATGTAACACATGAAATTTCAGGAAAACCATTTTTTGGAGGAGGGGAAGGGAATTGTTATTGGGTTTGTTTGTTTATGCAAGGTGCAGGGAAGAGGACAGGTTGAAACTCTAGTTTAAATTGGGAAATTGGCATAAGACTTAATGGAATGACTTCCTCAGCTCTATATTACATTCTTAGCAAAAAGACAAAAAAAAACAACCGCAAGATACAAACATTAGAAATTTATTAGATAAATTGGCTATTTATTGTATAATCAATGCATTAGTGATCTGAAATAATCATTATGATTTTATATATCTCTTTATGATCAAAAAGAAGCAATAATACTGTGGCAATTGATTTACAGTTAGGATTGGCAATGAAATGGATTTTTTTCTGTAGATTTTTTAAAGTATTCATATGATTGGGATCTTTGGGGGTTTTCCCCCTACATTCCCTCCCCTGCTATTTTAAATATGACACATTAAGATCATTAGTATTGGGACATGCTTTTCCTTTTCTGTTGTTCTTATGTTAATAAGTCAAGTGTTAATTCACCCTATTTTGGTAAAACTTGGTTGCCTGTGTAAAACATTGTTAATTTGTAAATAAAAAGTAAAAAAGTATCCATGGAATATTCACAAACATCCCAGCAGTTTTGCTAATATGTTTTGCCTGTTTCCTTTGATCATGCTTCTGTTCTTTCCCCCTAAAGGAACTTAGACCCATTTTTTTTTTTTTTTTTACTTCTGTGGTAAAAAGTGTTCTTCATTAGAGAGGACAGATGCATCCCATCATGGGTAGCTGAGGTCTGCAGATTCACAACAACAATCTTCTTTCATTCCATGTAAAGCAAATCCACAATACAGCTCCCACTGCTGTTGAAGAGTCTGCCTGCCTATACAAGCACCGATGTTAAGAGTCAAGTCACCATTCTGCCTTTCTGTTTTCTTACATTATGTGGGTCTCTCTCCCTCTCCACTCAAATGGCTGACAAATGAGATGACAAAAGAAAACACCTGTTTGGCTCAAGATTGGCAGCATTGTTAGAGGGTGGAAAGTACCAGGAGGGGTTGTTGATAAGTAGGTTCAGTTCATAATGAAAACAGACTCTCATCTGGTACTCGTCACAATTGTACAGCCCCTCCCCCCGCACACACGCACGTGCACACACACACACACACACACACACACACACACACACACACACACACACACACACAGATGACTATTTACAATGCTACAGTTCCTATTTTGAATTTTGCCCTTTTGAGTACACAAGACCAGACTCTGAACATAGAAGTTCATTTTTGTGGCTATCAAGGAAAAATTATTCTCTCATCCCCAAGCTTTGCTGATGCTCTAAGTATTATCATGTCTATGGCACATAATAACCTTCTGGACACCCAAAGCAATGCCAACCACATGTGACAACAGAAAATTCATTACAACACAAGAGTTAATGAGAAAATGTTAGTGTAAATTCTCAATGCTCAGATGTTGTTTTTCAGTCTAACTTCTCTGAAAAGAACTGTACTAAATTAGTTATCATATCAGAAAGATAGTCACACTATATCTGTTTCTAGAAGGTTTTATTCCCTCTCCATTTTGCTTGAACTGTCATGATCAGAAATAGAAAAACCTACACAATTCCTACTCTACAGTTTTCAGACAATTATAATTCATATGAAGGGGACAATGAACATTGTTTTCTCATATTCATATTCTTGTTTTGAAGGCTAATTTTTTAATGCTCCCCCTCCCCCCAAATTAAAACACATTTTCCCCAGATGTACCAATTATTTTGTAACTGAGCACTTAAAAAAACCTCACAGAAGTCAATTGTCAAAAAGTAACATTTAAAAATACTTTTTAAAAGAAGAAGCCATAATAAGTATTTAATAAGCATATGGCTGAAATTATAATTATTGAAATTATTCATCATAGCACGAGGTGTCAAATGAGAACCTGAAACAAGAAAACAGATAAATTCCATTCTGAAAACACTCACTGTGAGTTTGCATAAATCCTCCTTTATTTCCGTGTGAAGTTTTTTTAAGATTTTTTTTTTCTTCCCCTTGCTAGGAGTCTTATGAAACTGAAATGTCAAGTGAGGGCTGCTTTACATCATGTTCTGTCAATCAAAGTAAGGGAGGCTTTATGCATCTGTTGCTAGTATATTGGCACTTTTTGAAGAGTGTTTCAGTGGGAGTGAGAATAAATAAAGATCCTTCAGGCACTTTCTCATTTATGGATGAGGAATCAAAGCAGTCTGAAACTTCATTTTCAGCCTGATACCCTGAAGATTGTTGGCTGATAATTCTGGATGGAACAGCTTATCTGGGAGGATTAGGGAGAACATGGGCTTCCTATTACTGCTGGCTTCAGCCTATTCAGCCGGGCAGACTTTGTCACACAGTATCTGTGCCTTTACATATGTCACTAATCTTATCTATATCTTTTCAGCTTCTTCTGTTGGAGCTGTGGTTTCCCCTGCCTAAACCTCCCATTTCTTCATTACGCCAGCTGTATAGGCATTAGCCTTCTCTAACAGCCTTTCTGCACCATGTCATTCAGTAATGGCTAGTAATGCAAAGGTTGCAGCCTTCAGGAGAAGGTAATGGTGGTGCTTTATCTCAGATCCAGCAGGTCTCAAACCAGCATATTAAATGCATATCACCCTTCCCACCCACCCCCTCAAAAAATCCTCACATTTTTGACCAAATCCGCTTAACAAAATGAAATCATCTCAACAATAGGATATATTTGTGAGCATTAAAAATAATGAAAACATACAATTTTGGGCAGTGCTTTTGCCTCGTACCACAGGAGTGTAATATAGAAGTCGCAATAGTTATGAGGTTACAGAACAACATTATCAGTACTGATGTTCACTTCAGGATGCTACCACTGTTTCCCAATGACCCTTAAAACATAGGCTTCACATGCTATAATTAGGTTTGATTAGTTAATGGGTCAAATCCTGCTTGCCTTACTCAAGCAAGACATCCCAATTCCCAATTAAGTCAATGGAGACTAGATTCCTCCTGCCCTCCATAGAACCTAGCATTGGAGACCCTTTCCCCCATGTACCCTGGTCCAGGGACTGCAGGTCGCACTGTCCCCTCCCTGCCCCAGCCAAATGGGCTGGAAAAAGTTGAACAGGTGGAGCCAAGTCCATAGGAGCAGCAGTAACTTCCTGTTGCTCGGGAAGAATCACAGCCAGGGTCCTCTGCCTGCTCAGTCGTGGACTCAAGCAGAAGGACTCCTTCTGCAGGGGCACCAGGTCCCATCTCCAACTCCAATTCTCCTAGCCATGTGTGCTGCAGGAAACAGTGCATCTCCCACGTGGGGAATCCACCATGGAGAGCAGCAAGATTTTCTCCAGCAGTGGTTAGGAGGAAAAGCAGCAACAAGGCAACTGTGAGGCCTCCCAAGACCTTCTCAGCTTTGGGAAGCCAGTACATTGCTTTTTACACTCTTAACTCTGGATAATATTTACTGCCTACTGATTTGTGGTTTACCCCAATCTGCTCCCAGCTACTTCCTTACCATCCCTCTAGCACCAACTTCCTCTCTCTCTCCTCCATGCTATTCTCCAGCCTTTCCTTCCCACCTTTTTCTGCTCCTCATTTCCCCTTCTCTCTCTCCCCCGGCTTTGATTTCCTATTCACTCACCGCCTATTGCCATTCCCCCATATCCCATTCCTGCCTCCATTAATATAAATAAATTTAAAAAACAACAAATGAATTTTAAAAATGAAATGGAACAAACAACATGACCCCAATCACTTTGTCTGTCTGTGATGCCCCTTTCTTAGGTCTCTCCTCTTTGCCTTTTTTGACAGTAAACTCTTCAGGGCAGCAAGCATTTCTTCCTATGTGTTTTCATAGTGCCTCGCACAATGGGTCCCTCTCTCTCTCTCGATCTTGTTTGGGCCCTTTGGGTGCTACCCCCATACAAATAATAACTACAAAAAATCATAATTGAATTCTGATTAATAACTGGATGGTACAATTTGGCCTATTATCTGCAATGGGTAAGTCAACCAGCTCCATATGTGATTAATTTTAAATACCATATATGGAAGAAAAAAACCCTCCTGCTTTTACTGCCCTAGCTTTTGTTTTACTTTAAATTGCTGAGTTATTAGGGATCTGTATCATGTCTGTTTCCTCAAGGCTGAAACAATAAGCTTTATCTGAAACTGACAAAAATAATCTCTCTTCTTCATAAATGAATGCCTTGAATGTCACGCTTTCCCCACCCCGCAATTGCCATCCCAGTCAGGGCCATGTCAGTTAGGAGAGGCCCATTTTTTATTCTGTGACCAGCAGGAGCAACAAATAGTATAACCTATATCCCAAAGCTGTACAAACGCTGCTGAATTATACAAGTGGGGGACAGCCAAAGAACGCCCTGTTTTCTCCAGCAGCCTAAGGGAACTCAGTGCTGGAAACTGAAGGAAACAACATGATACAGGAATGGAAGGTTTCCTTAACTCCTTACAGGATTTCAGAGACTCTGAAAGCCTTTTGATGCAGATCCTGCAGGGATTTGTTCATTTCCATTGGACATTCATGGTCACTCATGGATTTAAAGAAGATAAATTTCAGGTAGTCCTAGGGAAATTATTTTCACTTTACTAATCCAGTTGATTTGTTCAATCTAGGCTCTTGCACATGGAAATGTTCAAAACATATTGAGCTAAATTGAGCTCAGGGTTGAGTGAGTGATGGTGTGCAACAGCTCCACCCCAGAAGCCACCTGCACAGGAACTGACTCAGAAAGTCACAGTTCATCCCTTCTTTCCCTCTACCTCCAGGGAGGAAGTAAGTGCCTGATCCAGATCCCACTCAAGTCAGTGGGAGACTTTCTGTTGAGTTGAGTGGGATCTGGATCAGGCCATAAGTTACTGTAGTCCGTGAAAGGGTGGAATTTACTTCCCCCCTCTCACTTGGCCAATGAGTAGAGAGTGTAGAGCCAAGGATTCACACCCGACCGCTTCCTGCTCATAAGCATGAATGTCCTGAGAGCAGGGGCTCTACCCCAGACCTAAGATTTAGGTATGCCATGAAAGGGGATGGGGGTGCAGGCCTTACTCCCTTGCCTGGCCAAGGAAAACACAGGCACAATTTACTCTGAAGTGATTTTTATGGCATGTGCAACTGGGACATTATAAATATAACAAGACAGTAGAAGAAGAAACATATTCATCTAAATTAAGAAGTTAAATGAAATTTCTGGAGAATCAGACCTGCTCTGAGAAAAGCCTCACTTATGAAAGTATAACATAACAAGGGATGGCATGTGAGCTAATGATAAGAGCAGGGAACTGAGAGTTATGACTTCTGGTTTCTGTACCTAACTCTACTACTGGCTTGCTATGTGACCTTGTACAAATCATTTAACCTCTCTCTGACTTATTTTATCCACCTATAAAATGGGTATAACAACTTTTTTGCCCAACTCACAGGAAGGTGATAAGAATTAATTAATGTTGAAAAACTCCTTGAGATCCTCAAATGATTCTCCATTCTTGCACGTTGTGCAGTCATTCACACCTGAACAAAGTGGGTGTAAAGTGATACCATTCTGATTTGATAATGTTATTTAACCCCGCTTTGCACAGGTGAAAAAGATTACCCCAACAGGCAATGGAGAGTCAGACCCAGAAAGTGAAAATTAATTATTATTATTAACAAAAGTTGCATTCCATCCTGCACAAAATATAGTCACCAAAGCTTGTATTGACTTTTATTAACATCCAAAATTTAAAAATGGGAAAAGTTGTCATAATGTGGCCTACAGATTTACCCTATTGTAATCGCCATGGTAAAAAGTATATGAAATTTTATAAAATGTTAAAATAACCTATTACAACAAAAGTTGACGGAAAGTAGGTCAAGTTGCTGGCCGTAATGAATACAAACAGGTGCAAGAGAACCAGACAGACTAAATTAGTCCATACAAAAAAAAGCCACCTTGCTATAATTCAAGGACTATGCTGAAATCATGCTTGGTAAAAACAGAAGATGTGGAAACTGAAATTAATGAACCAAAATCGGTGTGTCGTAAATTAGCCCTAATTGGTGGACAAATTAATAAGAGGATAGGCTATTCCACCCACCATTCCCTTTGTGTGTCCTTAAAGGAGGAGATTTTGGGAGTTGGGGGGGGGGGAATAGAAACAGACAGCAGCTACTGGAACGAGCTTCACCATCATGGCTGCCACTCCCACCATTTCCTAGGACCCAGGGCCTTCGTCATCCTGATCCCGAAAAATGTCCTGATCAGACCAGGCCAGAGGGATCCCGATGACAAAGCCATACCTACCAGCTCCAGCTGAATCCCAAAAACCACCTGAGATGAAATGCGATCATACTTCAGCAGCAGCAACAGCTCCAGCCCATCTCATATCTCTTTTCCCCAAAAGGACAGTTATTATCCTCTTTGATACCATTGAAGAGTCTGTCAAATAAATGGGGGGTGGGGAGGCTGGGGGAGAGGGGGAACTCCTTATAAAAACTCTCTCCAGCTAAAGGGAAGGGGAACAAGGGGAACAAGAAATGTTGTTAAAATGAAAGCCTTACTTAATATTTTCCATTACAAGTGCCTTAACTGTTTCTCAGTCTTCTCCATATCTTTAATTAAAAAGTTAAAATTATTTTAACGGTGTGTTGCCATGCATGGTACCAAGCAGAGAGGTCTCTGTATACCAAGCCCCAGACTTTGTATAACACTGTTTAATGTTGGACAGTGACTGGGGTATGTTAATACCTTTGGCCCATTTATTCCATCTAAATTAATACAACAGAGGCCCAGATTCTGTGTGTAAATATATATGTGCAATTTTCAACCTACATTTGTGCGTCCAGTTACTGCAATTGCTAGGGCAAACTTGGTGACTGTATTTACAAATAGCTTTATTGAGTAGCTACATGCAAGCTCAATCACCTGACTTGCCACAATTGTGTGGGACACATGCAGAGGTGCAATTGCAAGCACATTGTTTGCATGCGCTGCTTAGTCCTCCAGTTCTTCAGCAGTAGTAGTTAATCTGGATTTTAAAGCATTTTGCTAAAGTAAGAGTAATATAATTTCCATTAAAAGCTTGAGTTTGAAGTGTAACATGTCATTTAATAAGCTATTGTAATTTTATAAGACATGATTTAATTCTGTATTGGATAAAACATACAATCTGTAAAGCTGTGTAATAGATAGTTCTAGGAGTAGGAGTAGGGAAGGAGAAGGAGGATGTTCCAGGGGTTAGGGAATTAGACTAGTACTTGGGAGACATGGGTTTAATTTCCTGGTCTGCCACAAACGTCCTATGTGACCATGGGCAAGTCACTTAGCCTCTCTGTGCCTAAGGCCTGGTCTACACTAGGCGTTTATGTCGAATTTAGCGCCGTTACATCGAATTAACCCTGCACCCGTCCACACCACGAGGCTATTTAGTTCGGCATAGAGGTCTCTTAAATTCGACTTCTGTACTCCTCCCCAACGAGGGGAGTAGCGCTAAATTCGACATGGCCATATCGAATTAGGCTTGGTGTGGATGGAAATCGACGCTAATAGCTCCGGGAGCTATCCCACAGTGCACCACTCTGTTGACGCTCTGGACAGCAGTCCGAGCTCGGATGCTCTGACCAGCCACACAGGAAAAGCCCCGGGAAAATTTGAATTCCTTTTCCTGTCTGGGCAGTTTGAATCTCATTTCCTGTTTGGACATCGTGGCGAGCTCAGCAGCACTGGCAACGATGCAGAGCTCTCCAGCAGAGATGGCCATGCAATCCCAGAATAGAAAGAGGGCCCCAGCATGGACTGATCGGGAAGTCTTGGATCTGATCTCTATGTGGGGCGATGAGTCCGTGCTTTCCGAGCTGCGCTCCAAAAGACGGAACGCAAAGATCTATGAGAAGATCTCTAAAGCCATGGCAGAGAGAGGATACAGCCGGGATGCAACGCAGTGCCGCGTGAAAATCAAGGAGCTGAGACAAGGCTACCAGAAGACCAAAGAGGCAAACGGACGATCCGGATCCCAGCCCCACACATCCCGTTTCTACGAGGCACTGCATTCCATCCTAGGTGCGGCCACCACCACTACCCCACCACTGACTGTGGACTCTGAGGATGGGATATTGTCCACGGCCGGTTCCCATCTGTAAAATGGGGATAATAGTACTTTGTTCCCACACAGGTGTGTTGTGAGGCTAAATATATTAAAGATTGTGAAGCACTTTGAGATCTACTAATGCAATATAATAATAATGATGATTATCATTATTATGGGGAAGTGAGAGTCAACAGACCGACATTCTCTTCCTCACTCTGCCACTGATGTGCTCTATGACTTTGTGCACATCTCTTAGGGTCTAATCTAACTACTGTTGAATACATATATATAGCCAAAGAGATTCCTAAATGATATATTATATCTTGTTTTCAAGGAGTATGCTAACTTGAATTGTATACACTGTATGCCTGGAAAAGAATAAATTTATACTCAAAATGGGCATTTGAAAAAACAGAAGTACAAGTGTCTATTTGAATATGCAAATGAGGGTGTTTGCATGCGCAAGAGGTGTACATAGAAAACTTTGAGAATATATTACAGGAGTCTCTAAAAAATGTGAACCAGGGGGATAAGAATTCACTGAGTAATAATTAAATAGCATTATGAAGAAATGACCTATTGAGTAAGCTTTTGATATTATCAGAGAACAAGAACATCCCAACTATTATACAATTTTATTTTATTTTTAAAAAGGCCCCCTCAGTAGGCATAATTGGAATTTCCCTATGAGACACTTTATTCTAGTCTGGCATCTTAAGCAGTGCTAAGTGTTACAAGTTCCAGTTGCCTGCACCTGATGAACTCTAACCATCAGATCAAACTGTTCCAGTGATTATTGCACTGCTATGTAATCAAGAGCATCAATCTTGTCTGTATGTTCTAGTCATATTAAGGGCCTCACCCTTTATCAGTGGCAAAGCTCCCACTGAGCTGAATGGCTCAAGACCAGTCCTTGTATGTTTCCCAGTACTATGTGGCAGCTCCTAGCACCAGCCTCCCTTTTAAAGGAACTTCAGAAGGTTTTTCGTGATAAGGAAGAATCAAGGTCATTTCTTCATATGAGGGAAGTGATTAAACTATGAATATTCAAAGACAAGTTATATTTTGTGCTGGGGACTTTCCTCTCTCTAAGTTGCTTTAAAACTATGATGAATTAGAAAGAAAAACAGAACAAGTACTTATTTCTGTTTGTTTGTTTTGCAAACCAGCCCAACACATTTTGCACTAACAATGTTTTTGCTTTTAAATGATCAAAGGAGCATGTGATCCAATCAGGTCAGCATCTGCAACAAGCCAAAACAACACAAACATGCTTAAATTCCCTATTTACTAATGATGTTCAATGCAGATAATGATGTGCAAGTCCCAGGACATTTTAAGACAAATAAATAAATAGAAAGGAAACCAGCTTGATGATATCTATAATAAGAACCAAGTAAAATCTTTTTTTCTTCTCTCTCTTTTTGTGTTTTATAAGGATTGAGGTATTTTATGGGGTCTGGAATTTCTTATTCTCTGTTCTAATGGCCCAGATTACCATTGTGAAAATCAAACCAGGTTTCTTTGCAATTGTAGAAACCTTTAACACCATTCCAGGAAACTTCTTTTTCATGCTATTAAAATCCTTTTGCTACTTGCATATTCATATTAATGTTAGCATAAATAAATAAAATAGCATAGCCGTAGATATGGTAGAAAGGACAACGCAATTGTCAGAATAGCTTAGATCTGAGCATATTATCCCTTGGGTCACACAAAATAAATGTTTGTTCCTGGAAAATAAAATTAATTAATTAATTAATTATTATTAAGAAGAAAGCACTGAGTATTTTTATATGGATCAAATAAAGCTGCCATATCCAGAATTAAATGTAAATATGTTCAGCATATATGTCCTGATAAAATAATCAGACCAAGTAATTTCACAGATTTGATCTTTTTGTCTAACTTCTCCATTTAATTTGTTTTCTGGAATCTTATATTCCCATATTTCCAGCCTCCTCCCCCAACTATGGCCCCCAATTCAGCAAAACCTTTAAACACATATTTATCCTTATGCATGTGAATGCTCCTGTCAATTTAAAATTAAATATATACTTAAGTGTTTTGCTGAATCATCCATATGCCCCACTTTCCCTCAGATTAAATGAGGGTTCTGATGCAGTTTAAGATCTTCTGAAACCTTTAATTGTATTTTACTGCTCATCCAGGCTCCTAAAACCTTTACATATAGTGAGTAGTTTGTACTGCTCTGAAATATGACTCACTCCACAGCCTGTAATGATAAAAGAAAATGGTGTTTGTAATATTATAAAATAAATAATCCTATAAAAGTGTTCATATTAACATTAGCCTATACACATTTCACATGTTGAAAGATAACCTTTCTTATAGACAGAAAAGGAAACTTTATCTGCTTGGCCATGGAGTCTTTTAAAAATAGTGCGGAGACACCCCTAAGCTATCAGTCATCCAACACACATTTTCCATATGTGACAAATATAATCTTTTTGCTCTTTCAGTGCTCAAACAGCAAGGTGCTGAATTCTAAGGCACTCAGCTTCTTTCAGGATCAGGCACTTAGTGCAGTTGGTGCTAAATATGCCATACAGTTTAAATTAAAGTAACATATATTTTTTCAAATTCTGCTAGTACAGGTCAGCCTCAGTGACCCGAACCTCAATTGTCCATGTTTTGGCTATGTAAATAAATAAAACTCATGTATATATCAAAAATTCCAGGTAACCACACATTAGCAATGTTCCCTGAGATAGCTGGATAATTAGGATTTAATTTTTATTACTGTCAGGCAAGGAAGAGAACCTTAGAAGATTGAATAGGGTCAATGAGTTATATAGTGAACTTCCAAAAGGCTGATCAGTATTTGTTTATTTTGGTCAGCCATAAGTGAATTTGATTAAATGTTAGTGCCAGAAAAAGTAAGAGACTAATAGCCATTCTAGAGTATAATGGGATGCTGACTAAGGTGAAACTTACCCATGTTAAGGGTGTAATGAGGTTATTTTACCTCTGTATTTGGCACTGGTGCAAAAGCTGCTAGAATATTGTGTCCAGTTCTGATGTCCACAGTTCAAGGAGGATGTTGATAAGTTGGAGAGGGTTCAGAGAAGAGCCACGAGAACGATTAAAGGATTAGAGAACATGCATTATAGTGATAGACTCGAGGAGCTCAATCTATTTAGCTTAATGAAGAGAAGGTTAAGGGGTGACTTGATTACAGTCTATAAGTACCTACAAGAGGAACAAATATTTGTTGATTAATAATGGGCTCTTTAGTTTAGTAGAGAAAAGTATAATACGATCCAATGGCTGGTAGCTGAAGCTAGACAAATTCAGATTGGAATAAGGTGTACATTTTTAACAGTGAAGGTAATTAGCTATTGGATTAATATACTGAGGATTGTGGTGGAGTCTCCATTACTGGCAAATTTTAAATCAAGATTGGATATTTTTCTAAAAGATCTGCTCTAGGAATTATTTTGGGGGAGTTCTATGGCCCTGTGTTATACAGGAGGTCAAACTAGATCAGATGATCACAATGGTTTCTTCAGGCCTTGGAATCTATGAATATTGGATAGAAGAAACTGTCAGACCTGCACAAGTGTATGTGACCCCAGTGTTGCCTCTGAGTATATGACTACTATAGCTGAGAGATTCTTTTTCAGAGACTCTGGCTGGCTGTAATTAGGACATTCAGGGTCTGATCCAGCTCCCATTGAAGTCAATGACAAAACGTTTATTGACTTCAGTAAGGTAAGCTCAAGCCCCATTTGCACCCACTGAGGTTGGGTATACCCAGTTGGGCAGTCTATGATACCTGTTCGTTTTCTTTAGCTTTTCCTCACACACTCTCAACACACTTCCAAAGTTGTCAGGATGAATTTTTTTTCCCTTTAGTGTGTGTGTCTGGCATAGCCATTACATTTCTGAAAAATCTTTCTCTTTTGTTTAAAATTGTGTGTATAAAATTATTAAGTGGTTAAAAAAAAAATTCTGAATATTTCCAGTCTCTGTAGCACACATACCTTCTGGCCACCAGCATTTGAAGACAGAATGAAAATATTTGCTGGGTTTGTTTGTTTTTTCCACCAAAGTGATCACAATTCAGTTGCATCCATGCCAAATTTGTCATTAATATTTCATCAGATTGCATAATTTGTTTTTATTTTGGAAAAACTCCCTTTTTTGCACGTTTTCCATATATTTTTTTAATGACAACTATGGCAGAATCCTCACACAATTCTCTGGCCTATCATAAAAAGCACTGACTTAGTGTGGGAGTTTTGAAAAATCACGTACTGTTTTTTTGTAGAGGAACTTTTGCTGTAGGAAAAAATATATACTTGAATGCTATTTTAGATCTAAAACTTCAATGTTTCTGTATTCTAATTTACTGGATAGTTTTAAACTGGAGTCTGATACTGCAAACCTTTACTCACATAAGTAAGTTTATTGTTCTGTCTCAATGCTATTGTGAGTAAGGACTACTTGGGTAATTAAGGGTTTACATGATTAGAGAGCTGTTCCCAGATATTTTTATGCATTTAAGTCTCAGCACCTTCTGGATATAATTCTTCTCTCTGAAAAGGGCCAACATAAATACTTTGCTTCCTTTAAGTACAATGCAACCTCTCAAAATAGGGCTTAATTGTGACTTACGTGGTACATTTGCCCTGGGATAGCCCTTTGCAAAAGGATTAATTTAACGTCCCAAACTAATAAAACACATTTTAAATAAACATTAATAACTCAATATTGTTTGTCTTGTCCTTGGCTATTGCTTATTACATCTTAGCAAAGGCTAGAAACTCCACATACATTTTGCTAGGGTTTCTTTCTGAGCCACTGAGTGCAAGTAAATCTGTGAAGGACCTTGGGTATTTAGGTATGTGAAATGCTAGTGTGTCTTATCAGTTTAACAATAAAAAACTAAAGGCTTTAGAATCAGATCTACTGGTAACGCAGCAGAGGTCTAGTTTTAAGTTGTCTGCTGAAACATTTCTTAATTTATAGAACAAATGTAAAATATCTGGGTCTTGCAAAATCATTAATATCTTTTCACGGGGAGAAATAACATACTGAAAAAAATATGTAGCAGGCCTGGCAAATTTTCTTGAATGCTTCACAAGTTTACAAATCCTTATCTTAATACCTGTTACCATTTGAAACAAATGAATAATTTACAATTAATATTTCCTCACACAAATGTTAAGGAGTCCGGTGGCACCTTAGACTGACAGATTTATTTGGGCATAAGGTTTCGTGGGTAAAAACCACTTCTTCAGATGCCTGGAGTGAAAATTACAGATGCAGGCATTATATACTGACACATGAAGAGAAGGGAGTTACCTCACAAGTGGAGAACCAGTGTTGACAGGGCCAATTCGATCAGGGTGGATCTAGTCCACTCCCAATAATTGATGAGGAGATGTCAATTCCAGGAGAGGCAAAGCTGCTTTTGTAATGAGCCAGCCACTCCAGGCCCTATTCAAGCCCAAATTAATGGTGTTAAATTTGCAAATGAATTTTAGTTCTGCAGTTTCTCTTTGAAGTCTGTTTCTGAAGTTATTTTGTTCAAGTATAGCTACTTTTAAATCTGTTATAGAATGTCCAGGAAGATTGAAGTTTTCTCCTACTGGCTTTTGTATGTTACCATTCCTGATGTCCGATTTGTGTCCATTTATTCTTTTACGTAGGGACTGTCCAGTTTGGCCAATGTACATGGCAGAGGGGCATTGCTGGCACATGATGGCATATATAACATTAGTAGACTTGCAGGTGAATGAGCCCCTGATGGTGTGGCTGATGTGGTTGGGTCCTCTGATGGTGTCGCAAACCTCGTTGCCTACTCTGTCCCCATAGCTACTCTAGTGACACCATACCTACTTTAGGTTTTTTACCCATGAAAGCTTATGCCCAAATAAATCTGTTAGTCTTTAAGGTGCCACCGGACTCCTTGTTTTTGCGGATAAAGACTAATATGGCTACCCCCTGATACTTCACACAAATGTTGCCTCTTTTTTGCAAACAGTATACAGTAATATGTATATTGAATATAGCTGTGAACAGAGCATGGTTTCCTCAGATGAATTTGTTATTTGAAATAATTTTTATAATTTAACATTATAGGTTATTCATGAACAGTTATCTGCAAGTATATGATATTTGGGTTGGGTTGATTAGTTGCGATGAGCCAAATAAATCACATGGCATTGTTTCTCTTTCCTCTTTGGAACAGCAGGCAAACACTATTGGCAAAAATATTTGCACATGATTTCAGTGAATACTCATGCACTGAAGTTTGCTTTCTGTGATCATTAGTACCAGTAAAACTCAATCACTCAACATTTGCAGAAAGCAAACACAAAAGGAGATTGTGATTGTCATGTAGCCATAACAAAAGATACTCACATTTTTAAACAGTGGAATGATTTAAGAATATGCTACTTGTAGGGCGGGAGGTGAGGTCACAGACGCAAGCTGAAGTGGCAGATGATATTTGATGACATACTATTTTATTTTTCTATTTTTTGTTATCTTTTGGTTATCCGTTTACTTGTGTTAAAAATAGTCCTTATGAAGTTACAAAATAGACCAACCACAGTATTAACCATTAAACAGATATCCAATGAAGATTACGTGTTTTGCTCCCAAACTCGCATTGGCCGGGACTGGAGTTGATTGGGCATTTTTTGTTTTTCCCCCCACAGTTTCACTCCATTGCATTATATACATTTAAATGATCACAGTGTTGAAACTACAACACTGATGAGGAATTTAAGCAGTTATTAATTTTAAAAATGGACTAAATTTTGGCTGCAGTGGAAGAAGTGTGAACTCCTTGGCTTAAAAGGCAAAATATTAACATGGGATAAGAGATGATGATCAATAGACATGATATTATTTTAACTGAGATTACTAAAGACCAAGAAGTGTTGAGAAATCAAACTGATGACCTGAGACCATTTCATCCCATCCAGTGTGTAGCTTGGAGGGGATAAAAATTGCAAAAATACTGCAGAAAATGGAGTGATGTCCACATAAAAGAGAAAGTCAGCAACCTCTGACCCTGCTATGAAGCCACTCATACAGTGTGCAACTTTGTATCAGTGCAAACAGGGATATGGCCAAATGGAACAGGAGGAAGAGGGCAAAATAAGGAAATAGCAGTTCTATGTGGCATTTACATCTTTCTGAATAACTTAAATTTCTTTACCACTGCACAAGAATAACATCCCCTCCTTGTATGTCTCACGCACATGCAACTGCTACCTGTGGAGTCAACAGCAGTGAGAAAGGAGCTAGCTGTGCTGCCCATCACTGGTAATGGGGAGGACACCTAGAAATCATGTGTAAGAGCATAGGATATACATGGATTTCCTAAAATCACAGGGTTTGGACTGGACTTCCCCAAGGATGCTGTGGGTAAATCCAGTTTGTGTGAGGAAATTGGTTTTTTGCAAGTCATGTCCGTAGTGGCTCCAGATCCCTACCAGCTCCACATCTAAGAGGAGCCGTAACAGAATTTTCTATTCATCCAAATCTCTGATTCTCCTGTAAGTGTGATTGTAAAACTGTGATTCTCTAGTAACTACTTCCCTTCCAAGCTTTTTATACAGGGATGGATATAGTTCCTGGAACATATGATCAATATATAAAAGCTACTAAGATTGAACTGGGGCTCATTTAAGAGTTTGGGTCTGAACACAAATCTTCTGTGGGGGGACCAGAATGTGAATTTGTATCTAGATCCAGACTTTGTGGTTGGCTCTATATCTACAATACCCAGGCTTTGAACATTTCTGAACTTTGGGGAAGGTTTTCCAAAATCCAGATCTCTATTTGAATTTTGCAGTTTGGCCCCATCTCTACTGTGAACTGTACAGTTCCATTTGAGAAATTGAAACCATGCAACAAAACAGCAGCAACTCTTACAGGGCTAAATCCTAGGCTGGGTCTTAACTGTGCTTGGCTCAGCTCAGAAGGGCATATGAGAATTTAAGCTACTCTTATGCCCTCCATCTTAATCTTGGGCACTCTGGCTGCTGTCTTGGTCACTCATGTAAATTAAAGCAGACTCAGAACTGCTCCACTTTGTGCTGGCTACCAGTGACCTTGAGGTTTGTTCCAGTGAGAGGGAATCACCAAGGCAAAGGAATGCCCTGGCCACGTTCTCTATAAGGGTGGGGGTTAGAGAAGGATTCCCCTACACAAGGAAATCCTTCAGTGGTTGGCTCCAGCAGATTTACAACCCCTCTGAGTGACAGACTGGTGCAAAATGGCTGCATTGCAGCTCCGAATCTGGCCCATATTCTCCTAGAATGGTACAATATGCAAAAACGTCCACCACTTGAGAAATTAGATATTTCACCTAGTGTTATTTATTCCTTCCTAAATTATGCTCTGGAGACACTCCCCAATTATCCTGGGAACGTGTGATTCCATGGGAAAATTAATAATAGAAAGGTAAGGAAGGTGTCATTTGATTTATAAAAGCCTACAGGCTCATAATTCCAGTGGTATCCCCCTCTGTGGCATGGCAGAGGGGACTTGCTGCTGCCGCCCCAGCTCCTGGTCCTCCAGTTGACGGAAGTGTTGATAATACAGTGTCATGGGAAATGAGTCAAGTTGGGTATCATTCAAAAGCCTTTTCTCCCATGAACGCAATGTTACCAAACATGACAAACCTAGAACAATTATGCAGATATATATTCGAGAAAATGTTTAAAAATCAACTTTTTTTTAAATTATACTTTAACAGGGGCATATCAATCATGCAGCCTGTAGCAGGGTGGTCACCTGCTCCTGCCTTAAAAGTCTTAAAACAGCCCAGGGAGAGGGCTGTGTCAGGGAAGGAAAAGCTAGGCTGATGGGGGGAAGCAGCCACAGCTGGGGCCACGCCCCAATCAGGCCACAGCTGGCCCTATAAGAGGGCTGGGGCCAGAAGCCAGAGACAGACTCTCTCTAGCTTTGAGAGGGAGGGACCTGGCTGCAGGAAGCTGAGAGAAGGTACCTGGAGTGGAGCAGGGTTGGGGGAAGGCCAAGGGAGCTGGGGAGCTCCGGCCTGGAAACCCCCCAGGCTGCAGCCTAGTGGAAGGCCAATTAGGTACTGAGATTGCAGGGGGCAGCCCAAGGATAGGCAGAGGCAGCAGGTCCAAAGCCCCCTTGCCTACGATGAGTGGCTTTTACACTGCAGTCTGCCCCAGTGAGCTGGGGCTAGATGGTGACTGGCAGTAGCCCACAACTGAGGCAAGGTGGGGATAGAAGGTTGGGGGTTCCCCTGGGTGGGGAGACCCTGAGACTGTAGGGGTATTGTCAGGGGGGCAGCACCCCAAAGACAAGGGGCACTGGGTCCTGGGAGGGACACGGGGGCCAGCAGCAGCGGGACACCGGCCTGCAGAGGGTGCTCCAGAGGCTGGAAAAGCTAATTCCCGGAGAGACCAGCGGGAGGCACTGCAGTGGTGAGTCCCTGCACCGTGACACAGCCCTCTCAAAGTCAAACTGTGGCCCTCAACTGAAAGTACTGTGGTTGTTATCAGTTAATGCTCAGACCATGAAAGCTGCTTAATTTTTTTATGTTACAGATTGCTATAAATGGAAGGAGTCTTTCAAGTGATTTGCCGTCATCGGCAAAAAAAAGCAGTTCAATAGTATTGATGATCAGCTTTATTTATATGCTAAAAGAGTTGTAATGGGGCACTGGTGAAGACATCAACATCCAGCCAGAAATTACAGGAATCTATCTGCAAACAGTATGCCCATATTCATACATTACATTAATTACAATCCCAAAATAATGTATTACAAAATACTTGCTTTTACTTTGGTCTTGATCATTTGTAGGCATCAATGGGGAGATGAATAGTACTGACTAGTAGCTGAATCTTTGGAGAATACCACCATTGATGACCTGGTTAAACACAATGCTCATTGGTTACCTTACATGCTATCAGAAGCACACCCACAAACTGAATTTGGCAAGGTTGGAGAAGAAATACATCGAGCATCAGGAAAAAGTTGAAGACACCAGGACATGTGCCAGCTATGGGGAAGACATGCCTTATACTAGGTACCATGGCATGTGTTTTGAGAAGAACACATGCTTCTTCTGTGGTAAGTTGGAAGCCTGAAGGCATTCATTAAGCACAGTGTCAGTACACGAGATAGATGAGAAACTATATGGAGCAGTCAGTCTTAGTAAGAACGTTGCATGGGAGTTTACTGGGTGCACTGATTCAAAAGATTCCCTATCACATTGAGTGCTACCCCAAGTATGTATTTAATGTGTTGCATCAAAAGGGAAAAGTAACAGAAACAAATACTGATATTACTACTGCAAACTATGCCACTCAGCTGGAGTTCATACATTGTGTCACAGAGGCTCTAATGGATGGGAAAGTGGTGGTAACAGCCAACACAGAGGCTAAATACAGATGATCTATATGAGACTTTGGGAAAGTACTAGTTCTCCATGGTTCCACAATTGATGTTCGAATGGCATATTTGGCAGGTGAAAAGCAAACTAATGCACATCTTGTACAGTCTTCCTAAGCCAGCACCTGACAACATGACCGGTACTTTATGCCAGCAGAGGCCTTTCAGCATAGCGATCAGAGATGGTATATCTGAGCTCTCAAAAACCAGAAACTGCTAATACCTGCTGAGATTTGGCTGAATGCTTCATTACAAGGCTACAGAGAAAATACGGGCCTTATTACGAAGTCTACCTCATGTTTGACACATATTCAGAGCAATCAATTAAAAATATTATCAGAAAGAAAAGACTCCATGGTACCACACCTGTCCAATACAAAATCACTGATTCCATGAACATCTCCAATGTCACAATGAAGAAGTCACTATCTCATCCTTGCATGAAGGACAAGTTAACCACATACTTTGCAGGGAAAACACTTCAGCATGCAAAGAATTGCTCGAAAAATTTCATCACATAGCATAATAAAGCTGCTTCCTTGCACTGTTCAGTGAAGTTTCTATACAATTCTCATGAGGAAGCTGACACTAAAATTATCAATGCCATACAGAGAGAAGCTACTAAACTCTGGACTTTTACACAAGACACAGATGTTCTAATGCTCTCTGTGAGATGCTACCCAAAGCTTCTATTTTTGTGCTTGGGAAACAATCTGTGGGAACAAACTCCCTGTATATCCCTCAGAGACGTGTTCTTGTCACTTGCACCATTAAAAGCTGTCTCACTACCACGTTTCCATATGATGTGATACTATTGGAAGGTTGGCTGGGAAGACCAGATTATCTTACTGGAAGGCATTTGATTCAACCTCTAAAGATTCTCTCCTTCCTCTAAAGGTTCTCGGAACAGCTGAGACAGTAGATGATGAGATCATAAGTGCACTGGAGGTGTTCATATGCCAAGTTTACCACTTGAAGACCAACATTACAAAATTTGCAGATATTTTCCAAGAAACAGACAAATGGAGAAAAATTGCCACCTATACGGAGTGCATTTCGATCTGCTATCAAGAGGGCAAATTATCAAGCAATGCAGTAGCTCCCGGATGATAGAACACATCCAAAACTAGCCTGCCCGATCAGGCATGATGGGTCTCAAAGTGGGTTGTAGCCCACGAAAGCTTATGCTCTAATAAATTTGTTAGTCTCTAAGGTGCCACAAGTACTCCTGTTCTTTTTGCGGATACAGACTAACACGGCTGCTACTCTGAAACCTGATCACACCAGTTATGTATGAAATATGCACTCCCAAATCGATCTTTCAGCTAATCAAATGCTCATGTGCAAAGACCAGACACTCACCACCCTGCAGATGTTTGGCCAGCAGCCTGTTTTGTACTGAGTTGTGTAAGTGCAGTGCAAACAAGAATCAATGTGACAACGTGTCTAGCAATAGTGCCCTAACCAAAGATGATGCTGATGAGGACTTTGATGAATAAATGCTTTCAGTCTGACATGTCAAGGCCAACTTCCCTAGGATTACCAAAGATCAATGTCTTTTTTTATGTAAGCAATGCATCCCTGTGTTAAAGTATAAAGGGAAAAAAAATTAGACATTTTCTCAAATATATATCTACATACACCTCTACCCCGATATAACGCGACCCGATATAACACGAATTCAGATATAACACAGTAAAGCAGTGCTTCGGGGGGGCGGGGCTGCGCACTCCGGCGGATCAAAGCAAGTTCGATATAACGCGGTTTTACCTATTACGTGGTAAGATTTTTTGGCTCCCGAGGACAGCGTTATATCGGGGTAGAGGTGTAATTGTTTAGGTTTGTCATGTTTGGTACCATTATGTTAATGGGAGAGAGGGCTTTTGAATGATACCCAAACCAACCCATTTCTGATGACACTGTGGTATCACAATTTCAGCCAACCAGAGGACCTGGAACTGGGGGCGGTGGGTAGTGAGTCTGCCCTGCCATGTTGCAGAGGGCGACACCATTGAAATTATTATTCTGTAGATTTTCACAGATAGTGACACCTCCTTTTCCCTTACCTTTCTGTCAATAACTTGTCCATGGAATGATATTTTATTACATTATGCTCCCAGACAAAATTGTGCTCTGAGCTCCTCTCTCTTTATATGGAATGACTTCCCATGAAATATTCTGTTGCCATAGAACAAAAGTTAACATCTAGTTTTGTTTTTTCAGTGCTTAAAATGGATTGCCTCTTCTGAGCATGCTTAAATCAAAGAATACCACCACCTGAGAGTATGAAGAGACAGCAAATCAACAGCAGAGATTAGGACGGCAGCCCGTATCTTAGATATCAGCAGTATCACTAAGCCAATAAGCAGCAGATTTTACTGATGCAGTTTTTCTAAACACTATGCTAGGAACACAACCTATTTCTGTCTTTGTCTAGACTAGGATTTAAGGTGTGATGTTGGCACATTTTATATAACACATGCTAATCTATGTTAAAAGTCCAATGCAGACAAAGCACATAGGGCCAGATTTACAAAGGTATTTACAAAGGTTTTCATTTGACTTTAATGGATATTAGGTACCTAACCTGCTTATGCAAATCCCACTAGGCACCTTTCTGCATCTCTAGGCACCTAAATATATTTGTAAATCTGTCCCACAGCCCTTAAGATGAGCTAAACTGGTTAAGTTAAAGCCCAGGGGGGAGTCCAGGCTTTAACTCGTCTTTAACACATGGTAAACGGGTCAGTGTGACTTGTCTACACCAGACTTTCCAAACAGGTTAGTCAGTCCTTGTTAGCTAACATTACACCTTAAATCCTAGTTTACACAAGGCCTTAGAAGTTAATGGAATTTGTGACTTCATTAATAATATGACATGCTCAATTAGGTTGTCCAGAAAAAAAAATTAAAAGCCACCAAACCTTTCCCCAACCACACCGAAAATAGTTATGTATGAAATATCATGATTTTCTCTGCCCATAATTGAAATCCACCCTCAAGAGTGCAGTTGGATGAACCTCACCCAGACATGAATCTATAATGCTTATTTTGGGATTTCTTGTTAATGACTACTGTGCAGGCCACCCAACCTGTACAGAAAATGTGCATAAAACTGAAATACTCCCATTTACAGTGAACTAATAATCAGTAGAACTACAAGGGCATACCACTTCTGCTCTGACTTCACCCAGGACTCCTCCTCTCCCTGATGTGGACGCTAAAGGGATGGCTCTCAAAAAAAACCCAAACCCTAGCTCGCTCACATGGCATCAGCAGTTTACTAGGGCATTACAGTACTGTGTCATGCAGGCTGTTATAGAAAATCTGGTACTCTGGTGATAATGTGTATATTCATTCAGTGTAAATGACTAAGTTCAAAAACCACTACAATGAATCATGGTTGCAAGGCCAGACTTGCTTTGATTAACTACACTGGTATAATGAAATCCAACAGAGCAATCACTGAAACATTTAGCTCAAATGTAAATCTTGAACTCTAAAAAGAAAAAAGAAAAGAAAAGCATGTTAGGCAATGAGAGGTAGTGTATAATACAGCCATATTTCATATAATGAAACTGGAGGCAGTTGTAAAGAAAAGGGAATGTTAAAAAGTTGTTATGCTGTGTTTGGCAAGAATGAGTCATTTTAAATGTTTCAATCATGATAATCCAACGTATTTTTAATCTAAAGGTCAATAGAAGCAGTTTCTATAGTGGTACAATAGTTATGCCAAGTATGAAAGCATGCATTTATAAGATGATTTGAAGTATTAATACGGCACCATAATGTGTTTTAGAGAATTAATCTCAGCTCTAAATTGAAGGACACAGATTGATCAAGGTAAGAGAATTTTATTAAAAATGTACTTGTATAACCTGTGACACTTTAATTTCAGCAAGGCTGCTGTGTTGAATTCCCCCATCTCAGGCATGTATTATGATATAGGTGGAGAGTATTCATTTCTACCAAGATATAGTAGTTGATTTGTCTTGGGAAAATCTAGGAACTATGTATCTCAAAGCCCAGAGCATTAAGGTGTCTTCTTATGACAATTGGCCATGAATCTGAAAAGGAAGGAATCTGTGTGTCCCGAGAGACATGTGCCTAACTTCCATTAATGTTAATGAAGGATTACATGCACTGAGGTGAGTCTAGTCCCCGAGGTGTTCCCTTCAACACATACATTTAAACAGGGAGTATTTTTGTCTCATTTCTTTCCTATTTTGTCTCCCTTGGCCCTTCTAAGTAACTAATAAACAATTGTTTCTTTTAATAGTAGAATTACGATTGGAGAATTTAGAGCACAGTCAAAAATTTGAAAATATTTGACTTTGGGATATGTTTGTACCAAAGATTTCAGAAATGTTATATTGGGACCTAGCAACACTGCTATAAGGCAAATCCAGCAGTCTAGCAGTACAAGGGGAAACCAAAGTTAGTAGCGATTGGACATCTGACATACTGAATGCCAGTGAAAATGAGGTAGGATCAGAGGCTAAAATAGGGAAAGAATGAGTTAAAAAGGGGGAGGGAGAAAAATTATTCTCCTTAACCTCTGAGGGTAGGACAAAAAGCAATGGTCTTAAATTGCAGCAAGGGCAGTTTAGGTTGGACATTAGGAGAAACTTCCTAACTGTCAGGGTGGTTAAGCACTGGAATAAATTGCCTAGGGAGGTTGTGGAATCTCCATAATTGGAGATTTTTATAGCATGTTAGACTAACACCTGTCAGGGATGGTCTATTATACTTAGTCCTTCCATGAGTGCAGGGGAATGGACTAGATGACCTCTTGAGGTCCCTTCCAGTCCTATGATTCTAAGATTCTAAGACTGAGGGCAGTGCTGCAAGGGCAGGGACAGGTGTACCCTGTGTGGTGTGCAGTCCATCTCCAGAGAGGCTCTCTGCAGTAAGGTACAGGAAGAACTTGGCAGGAAACTGTGGAGGTGCATGACTAGAGGAAAGGCCTCTACTCAAATCCTGTGGTTCTTTCCCTCAGTTCAGACTGGGAATGCTAAGGCCATGTAGAGTGCTCCAGCTGCTGTACCCCACACTGCTGCAGAGAATTCTTCCTTTCCTCCCCATCAATATCTCCAAAATCCATGTAAGTTATTCAGAGTTATAAAATATGACCCAGAGAGAGAGACTTGCTGCTGTTACCCCTATTGGGCCAAATTCAGACTTGGTGGATGCAGGAGCAACTCCAGTTAAGCCAATAAAATTATATCCACCTGTCCTTGGATCTACATAGGGTCCTATGCCCCCTGCAGTTCACTCAAATATTTAAATATTTAAATTGATGTTGGTCTTGGTGGGCTGAAAACCCTTACATAAAAGATGCTACACTATATTAAAACAATCATTGCAGTATCTCTGTTGTAAGCTGTAATGTTTTGGACCACTGCTATAAAATACGGTAGCGTTTGATTTAAAATGGGGTTCACAACCTCCACACAAATTCTTTCAAAAGTGGTTCTGTTTTAAGAACTGGATATGGGAGAAAAATATATCAGCATCCTGTGAATTAAAACCTTCCCTGCTACATACCATATAAATTATGTATGGTGTGAATGTTATGCACAAGTCAACTGACTTCAGGGGGAGTGTGCATACTAATTTTATACTGTAATGATTCTATATTCACTGTATTGGGTTCAAGGCACTTGACACAACATCAACAGAAGATCCTTACATACAGTGCAGTGTCTCTGTGAGTGGTGGTCTTGACACAGTGTCAATATAAAGCAGGGGTCTCAAACACGCTGTCTGAGGAGTTATTTGCTGCGGCCCGCCAAGTTCCCCGCTCCCCCCGCCCTCCCGGAGTTATTTCCTGCAGCTGCCAAGCTCCCCTCACCCACCTCCCCCTCACCCCCAGCGCACCGCGTCCCCGCTCCTCTGCCTACCTCCGAGTGCTTCCCGCCGCCAAACAGCTGTTTGGCGGCGCTTAGCACTTTGCAGGAGGGGGGCGGGAGCTGCGCACTCAGGGGAGGAGGCGGAGAAGAGGTGGGGCAGGGGCGGGGATTTGGGGAAGGGGTTGGAATAGGGGCAGGGAGGGGAAGGAGTTGGGGTGGGGACTTTGGGGAAGGGGTTGGAATGGGGGTGGGGAAGGGGTGGGAAGAGGCAGAGCCTCATGGAAGGGGTGGAGTGGGGGCGGGGCCAGGGGCAGTGGGGGGAGGTGGGGGCTTTTTGTATCTTTATATGAAAAGGTGTCAGTGATGCGGCCCTTTGGCCGATATACTAATCCTCATGTGGCCCTCATGGTGATTTGAGTTTGAGATCCCTGATATAAAGGATGGGGAATTTTTAGAATGAACATTTCTCTGAATTAGTCATTTCATCATTAACTCTCCTTGTTATGTTGAAGCATTATACCAGACTGTTTCGGTGGCTTTCTTGGTACAAAGTATATTATTATGATGGAAGAGCAATGAATTCTGAAATGTGTTTACCAAGGAATGCTCTACACAGTCAGCAATCACGTGGGCACCAAAAACTTCAGTGGCACAATAAGATCCCCAGTGATGGACACAGGCTGAACATCCAGCCAGTACACCGTAAGGACCTAGCCAGAGATCCCTCTGGGTGGTGCTCGATCTACAAGGAGGCTACATCACTTTGAGATTTGTCGTGATGATGATGATAGACTCAGAACAGGATCATTTTTACTTATTTGTTTTACACATTTTTCAAACTTTGGTGCCTAAAGATAGGCTCCTACATTCAGAATTTAGGCACTTAAATAAGTAGCATGATTTTCAGAGGTGCTCTGCACCTAGATTCCATTGATTTCCCTGTGAGCTCTGGTTATTCAAACCTTCAAAAAACAGGCCTCTTATTTAGGTTTCTAAATATGGATGGTGGATCCTAATTTTGGGTACCCAGATTTTAAAATTTTGCCCCCTATATACTGTATAGCTTGTTTCTAAAATTTTCTCCATTTGTGTGTGCAACCTTCCTCTTAGGTTTCCCTCCCTTCATTTACAGTAAGCCACTCAAATGCAGACAGACTAAAGCAACCTAAGTTGACCTTTGATTTGAATGTCCCTTCTCCCAAACCTCGGGGTTGCACAGCTCTCTATTTTAATAAGGAAAAAACAGGTTTGATTTGAGAATGTCTTTTCCTTATAAAAGATTTTACAAAATGGCATGATGAGGCAAGGTGATCTGAGGATATCTGCAGAATTGATGAAAAGGCACATTCCACTACTGTGGCTAGGTACAAAGGATTATTGAAATTAAATGTTTATTGAACACTTTCAAGATCAACTATTCAATATTAAAAGGAACTCATTGCTTTCTAGTTTATATTTCAAAAGAAAATCTTTTCCCTATGGACACAAATGAGTGAGTTCTGCACATGCAAACCCCAATGCCTCATGGAACCTCACTGAGCAGGGTTCACACACTTAATCTGAATTCATTGGGGCTATTCAAATGCATAAGTGAGTGCAGGATCAGGGTTTAAGGTGTGGCTCTGTATGGGTACAGGCGTCTACTTTCACAGAGTTTATTTCAGGATCAGGGTGGCTACAGAGGACTAAAGTCCCAATTCAGCAAGACATTTAAGCACACGTTGAAGTCCATCCCTATTCAGCTAAGCACATGCTTAAAATAAAACATGTGCTTAAGTCTAACTAAAGTCAATGGTACTTAAGCATATGGTTAAGTACTTTGCAGAATAGGGGCCATACTGAGGTGTCTTTTGTTTCACTAAATAATTGTTTTAGACCTTTTAAATTATTAAAAATCAAACAAACAAAACCAGCCAGCCCTTGTTTAGTCTGTTTCTAAACACTCAAGGATGTCCTTGCTTATCTCTAGTTTGTATAAATGGTAGCATGTGATGAAACTGAGCAGCCTATAAGCAATAAATACAGTTCATTTGAAACATATATCATCAGCATGCAACAGATGACTAATATAACACAGAGGGAAAAGCTGGGACCACACAGAAGGGGTGTAGGATGCACCCCTAGCAGTAGTGAGTGTAACAGAGACCTCTACTGGCTGATCTTGGAAAGCCATGCTTCTGCGACTTCTAGTCTGGCATCTACTGGCCTGCTGTGAACCCCTTACTGACTAGCTCTTCTGGTGTCTAATAGATATCTAACTTCTTTTATGGCTGGGAGCCTTTTTTCCCCGTCTCTATATGAGGCTATTTCTTCAAAATCATGATGGTTACTTCAGTTATGACTAAAATTGTCGATAATGGACTCAACTAGAATGCAAGTTTTCATAAATCATACCCTGTTATGTGGAGCGGGTGGATTACAGCTATTATACATTTTTGAAGTGCAGCTTGACCAGTAAATGGTGAAAATGTGTCAACATTCTAAAATTAAAAGAAATCTATTAAGAAGTTTAGATCAGAAGATAGCAGCGGTACAGCACAGTAAAATAAATTAGTACTTTCCTGTCTTTTAGTGACAGCAGATTAGAGCGGGGGGTGGGGGGGGGGGGGGAATCTCAGCAGAATAACATAGCTGTGATAAACCTCCAAGAGCCCCAATGGTAGAATAATCTCAGATCAGGCACCACTTTTATCGGGTAAATTTAAGAAGAGTTGAAAAAAAAAAATCAGCATGAGCTGTAGCTAAGCAGGTAACACTGTCTTCTGCTAGTTGCACTGATGTGGGTAGGTCCCTTGAGTGATTAAGCCAATATCTGCAGCATTAGGATTGGACACCTATTAATCAGAATGAACAAACCTTCAGATCTTTGCTGTGAAGAATCATGAACTGGGGGACTAAATATAGGCAAACAAATCCAATAATTTTATCCTTAGGGCAGAGTGACATAAGCAAATATAAATCCCACTTGTGTTATTATAATGCCTGCCAAGCTAATTGAGAACACATTCATTTCTTTAACTAAATAAATTACTGTTACAATTATATGACCCCAAGGTCATCTCCTTTAGGAGATGCCCAACACTTGAATTAACTATTCAACTCTTCACAGTAAGTGGCCTCAGCCAATCAATGCCAGATAAATACTGTTGAAATATGCATTTAATTATCCTAGCACTTTAGCTTTTAAAAATCTTTTCTTTGCCAGCAGTTATTTGCTAATTTATTCTGGTGGGTGAGGGATTTCTTAGTCTAGTTAGAATGTATTCTAAAATGACAAGGCCAACTCTTGCAGTCAAAACCAGTTACAAACAGACCATTCTTATGGTGTGAGAGGCAACAATCTGAAAAGCACATTTTAACCCACATCCTTTGTTTTCTCAACTACAGAAAGCAAACAGTGATAACTAATTTAAAGCAGGTCAGAAAGTGTCGCACTCCATTTTGCCTCAAGGTTTGGCTACTAACAAAATTCCTGCTCCAATGAAGAATTCACATTTTTCAAACCTGTGAGATACTATTCCAGGGTCAAATGAGACACACACTGTCTGTAAGGTGATGAGTCATCCCTGAAGGAGCCTGTTTTAAGCCACATGCTGTGGTGAGTCATTCCTGTGCTAGGCTCCAGCCAATCCACAAAGCAGGAGCTGGTCTGGTGACTCTCACGGCAGATGTATAAGCGCACAGGAGAAACAGCAGATCAGTCTGCTCAGTGTCAGTTCATAGCTTGGAACCCTTCTCTGCCGGATAGTGGTAATATTCTCCACAGGTCTTAGCCTGCTCCAGCCTTGCTCCAATGTGTTCCTAGCCCTGCTTCAGCCTTAATCTAACCCCTCTCTGGTTGCCTGATTCTAAAGCACTAGGCCTGACCTTCCTTGTCATGGTTTCTAACAGTGAGTGGACTGATCCTGGTCAGGCCTAGTGGTTGGAGTGAAATCATCATCAAGTGTTTTTATAAGCTGCTTTACTATAGAAGTGAGGAGAGTGTTAATTTACCTACATCTAGATCCTGCTACCACAAAAAGAAAAACAAACAAACCCTTTTGAAAACCAAGGCAAGAGTCTGTCATTCTCTATTCATTTGGGGGGGGAATTAACTAGTGCAGAAGTCAGCTATGTGCACCCCCTTCCTTAGGCGTAGACTGCTGGGTTATGCTGGCATACCTACAGCACTGTAGCTATGCCGCTGTCGTCCCGCTCCCTATAGTTTAGACGTAGCCTCAGTGAGTTCTTAATTTCATGCATCTGATGAAGTGGGTTTTAGCCCATGAAAGCTTATGCCCAAATACATTTGTTAGTCTCTAAGGTGCCACAAGTACTCCTCGTTCTTTTTGCTTAGTTTCATTGAGGCTACTCACAGAGTATGGTACTACTCATAATGAGTAAGAGTGGAAGAATCTGGCTCTTAGGCATGCTCGTTTGAATGTGGAGTAAAGTTAAACTCATCAGTGATTTACACCAGTGTAAATGAGAGCACAAACTCGCCCTAAATTCAAAATAATTCCAGCACAACTGCAAATTACATTAATTTATCAGGGTCCTCCTTTTGATTTTTATGTTGTTTTCCATGTAAATAAACAAATAGATACATAAATTGTAATATAAAAAGACCTTCATTCTTCAATTATTTGGATTCTAATTTGCATGAATATTAATTCTTTTTTTAAAAAGAGAATAAAAATGATGACATCCTGCAGACTAGTAGGCTTCATACCTTCAGAAAAAAAATGGTTCATTAATTTTTAAACAAGAGCCATTCATTATTATGCTTTCTGTAACAAGACTTTGATTTTTTGGGTAAATGATGACCATAATTAAGCCTCTCATAATGAACATTGCTATTACTAAACAGTATAATTTATATAATATCTCCACTCTAGAAGACTTAGTTTTCTTATTTAAGAGAAAAATCAGATAAATGACTGAGCTTACAGGATAATACTATTATATATAGACTATTATATATAAGGAAATGGCACATATAAATATATGGGACATATTTGTCTTTAGCCAAACCTTATCCAGTGGTTGTTTTGCCTGAATAAGAACTGTAGAATTTGTCGCTAAATTAATTCAATATTGATGTTGCACGGAAAGAACATAATGGTCAAAAAATGCAAAAATTAAGGCCCCTAACTGGGAAAATGGGCTGAGCCACCAGCATAGCTGGAGCAGGCATCAGGGAAAGTACTCTGCAGCAGGTATAGGCCTGGCACAGAGTACTTCCCGTTGGAGTAAGGGGGAAACCAAGAGGCATATTGAGTTGCTCCTTTCTTAGGCCATGATTTATCCCTTTGTTAGAGCTTTGCGCAAGTTGATGCTCGATCATCATTCTGCCTGGCAACCCTAAAAGGGGGCCATTTAAAAAGGCAGTATGAATGAAATGAAAGCATGGATGAGCTTCTTGGAAGCAGACAAAGATAAACCTGACCTCTTAGATGGTGGAAGCGAGTTTTTGTGATTCGTGGAACATGATGTTCAAGAGACAATTCTGGGTGAAAAAAGGACACAATGTTAAATTTTGCTTCATTAATTAAAAATTACTTCAAAAAGTGAAGTAGCTGCAAGTGGATGACAGGAGCACATAAGTATCTTCATTGTATTCAACCAGGGGAAAATGGTGCTCAGCGACATCTTTACACATGCCTTTCAGGACTGTCAGCATGGTAATAATTTACGTAAAATATTTTTGATTAACTCACAGACAGGCACAACTCTGCTTTTAGATGCTCATTATGGATCGTATGGTCAGCAGCAGCGTCAAAGACCAGGCTAGGATTTATTCAAATGAGAATGGCTTCAAAACCACAATGTAAAAGATCATTTTAGACCACTGTGCTGTCGCCCTCCTTTAATAAAACAGAGCCCTGGCTGAAAGTTCTTGGGTGTAGAACATTTTGTTAAATACTCTTGTGACTCTTGCCACCACTGATTCGACAGCATTAGCTGTATTGGAAAAGGAGATCTAGGTCACTTTCCATGAACTTTTGGGTACAAGATACGCTTCTTTAGCCATAGAATTACAATCACCATTTTAATTGCAGGCAAAACTGAGCCAGTGGTCTGAAAGCAATTTAAAATAAAAACAACTACTCAGGCACTAATATCACAGAGAGGCAGAGTGTTTGTTGGACCTGGATCAGTAATAAATATACAAGAGATTGAGTTTAATAATAACAAAGAGTTAGGCTCAAAGTTGTTGGGATGAAATGTTCAAAGGAAGAGATATCACAATTCTTAAAAACACTGGTGGCCAAGAAGATGCAAGAGTTGTTTGTCATAACAGATGATCTTACTTGAGTGATGTTATTTTTGAAAAACATCAGGAAGTCAATTACATTTTTCAGCTGATAACGTTGACATTGTTGTGACAGACCATGCTGAATGGAACAACAAATCAGTAAAAGAGAACATGTTTAATTCTACCAGGGCATGCAGAATTATAATGATCCTACTAGTTTGTAGTAGGGGTAAAATACAACCCTTTTGCACAAAATCACCTGAATAACTTAGCTTTGTGTGGGGACTTAAGCAGGAGGTGGGGATTGAATTGCAATTCCAGTCATGTGCAAGGTAGCCCCTCCTCAGCTGCTGTTCCAGTCATATGCTCAAATGGTTCTATAGGGTGACCAGACAACCATGGTGAAAAATCGGGACGGGGGTGGGGGGTAATAGGAGCCTATATAAGAAAAAGATCCAAAAATCAGGACTGTCCCTATAAAATCGGGACATCTGGTCACCCTAGGTTCCCAACACCCACAGAATGTTAGGGCTACTGAAAGTGTGTAGTGGCAGAATCTATTGCCTCTTCTTATCTTGCCCCCACACTTGAATGTACCTGTCCCCAAATCTATTTGGCACTACCTTCCATGGCTTGTGTGGCTGATCCTCTTGTAGACATGCAGACCCACCATATGTCTTAAACTGTGTGGAGGGCTGTGTGTAGGCACCAGAGCTAAGTTTCACTAAGAGAGAAATAATAAGAGCACTCTACTAAAGCCTTGTCTTCAATTGTAAAAAAAAAGCGTGTTTTTACCTGGAGATAACTAATGCATGGGAGCTATCCTGAGGTGGAAATAAAGTGAAGACAAGATACTTTAATTTTACTGCAAGCTAAACTAAGCATGGTCAACATTATACCTCTGTCTGAGGTTGACCTCACTTAGTTTCAGCATCAAAGCCTGCCCCGAGCCACAGATGGCTCCACAGGCTGACATGGTTTAAGGTTTCCATAGCCAGCAGTACACTAGGGAGTCATGTGGCTATGGAATCTAACCAGCTTTGACTTCCCTAACCATATGGGTCCGGGTACCCATTTTGCAGCTGGGTGAACTTAAGTCAGCCTTCCAGCCACACACAAACTCACATGGTAGAGCACCTTAACTACTCAGCCACCACATTTCATCTCACCTAGTTTACCTCAGGATAAAACTAAAATGCTTTGTCTTCAATGTGCTTTCACCTTGGGATAGCTCACATTCATTAGTCACTCCCAGGGAAAAAAACAACAACAACAACAACAACAACAAAAAACACAATCCTTTTCTAGCAGTAAAGAGAAGGCCTGAAACTAAAAGTGAAAGGATCTGAAAAAGTCACATCAGCAACCTTCCATTAGAAATAGCCAGACCACTGGATAAAAATAATTCTAAAATATGCCCTTTTACATGACTGGAGATAAAGGAGTGAGGCATGTCCATATCAGTTTGTTTTATTTCTGCTCAGGAAAAAGTAAAATGCCAAGAGACTCAAAATATATACTGTCTAAATCTATTGAATTCTCTGGACACAAAGAGAGGTATAGCAGCTTTTAAAACCCATGCTTTTCAAACAATGGGCTTTCATTTTAGCAACACAAGTGTCTGTTCAGGCCACAAAATGCACTTTGTTGAATAACAGGATTATTATCTTTTGCCAGGATGGGCGGTCGTTCACACAGAACACAGAAAACATTTCTATTTTAACCTCACCACCGCAAGGCTCCAAATACCATCTAACATCCAAGACCAAATGGAAACCTACTAAACCACTCTTCAACTGGTCCGGGGGTGGCTGTTGAGAAATGAGAATTGCAGTCCCCCAGGCCTGAATGCCTTACTTGCACAGCACTTCCAGCACCTTCTGGCCAGGAGACTGAGTGATTGATTGGTAGGAGAATAATTGCCACAAACGCGGAGGAGATGGGACTGGGAAGAACACAGACCATCACGCTGTTGCAAGCCTACACAGGGTCCCAATAGTTTGAGCACCGCAAATCCATGTATATCCGCAGACCATCAGATGCAGATACAAATTTTGTATCCCCGCAGGGCTCTACCAATAGTATAAGTACTCTCCTTCGCGCCTCACACTGAAAGCCAGCCCTCTCCTCCTTCAAAATATAATTTCTCTTCTCTGTCTCCCACTGGCTCCCCACCCCTCATCTTCCTTTCCCTGCCCAGAGACCTTCCCGGAGTCTGTATCCACCAAACCCTGTGTCTCCGCTCTCAATTTCCTCAACTCCACCCCACCCTGCCTCCTCCCAAGATCCAGTCCAGTCCCTTCCTCATACCTGAAGTTCTTCCATGGGGGGCGGGGAGGGAAAGGGGGAGAAAAGGAAGCTGTTGATCTTGGGCAGAGGCTGATCTCAGACTGCAGCTCAGCCCCGTTTGCCTGGCTGAACTTCCCCCACCCTGCACTCACAGCCAAAAAGGGCAGTCAGAGAGAAAGAAGTAGCTCCAGACCAGCAGCCTCCCCACCCCCAGCAGTGGGACAAAGAGGCTTCTAGTGTCCAGAGGCTGAAACTGCAGCTGCTTTTCCCTTCCCTCCTTATCTGCTCATCTGCCTGAAGAAAGCACTCAGATGCAGGAGGGAAGAACAGAGTGTTGTCTCACTGCTCCATTTTTGGGAGGAAAACATCCCTATAATTACACCCAGGCTGACCCATACCTCTCAACGTGCCAAGGCCAAAATGCGAGATACAAGGTGTGACACAGAACCAAGATGAGGGACATTTGTGGAGCACAATGCTATTGTTATGGAAGGATATGGCTGCAGAGACCAGAGGACATTCTCCATCTTGGAAGTCAGGGCTCTGGGCTTTGTATCGTAATCAGTTGAACTGGAATCAGAGGGGCCGTGAAGGGACTATTATTGAGGGAACACCAAGAGAACATTGAACTCTGGGGAGTTAGGCTGGAAGCAGCTCATCTACATGAGCAGTGCACAGAGTTTAATAAAGTTCCAATTTTTCAACGTAACCTGCATTCAGTATCTCACTTTGGGAATGAAACAGGCTGCGGACTGCAGGCAGCACCAAGCTCTGGTGTTAAGAGTTATGTAATGTTTGAATAAAAATAATGTAAATGTTAAATACAAGCTCACTGTGCCATCACTAAAATATCATTCATGCAGGAAACTTCAAATGTTGAGGAATCATGCCTGTACTGTAAACAGCTACCTATAACCTTAGCTTTATTATTCTTCATTTCCAATATATCAGTAAAAGTGAGGGACTATGAAATTCGGATGGAATGTGGGATGAAATGAATATTGTCCTTTAAAATTAAGGACAGTTGACAGGTTTGACTGAGATGAGAGTGCAGATTTCACAAAGAGCAATGAAAAGAATTACTGTTGGGTTAGTCCAATGAAATACCAAGTAATAAGTTCCTGCTTTGGTAAAGCACTTAAGCATATGCTTAACTGTAAGTAATGGCACCCGTATGCAGCAAAGTAGATAAGTACAAGTTGCTGATTATGAGGATTACTCAAATGCTTAAAGTTAAGCATGAGCTTCACAGCATTGCTGAATCAAGACCTAAGATTTTTGCCTTTTAGATTGTTGCCTTCTTGTCAAACATTTAAGTGGTCCTTCACTATGGAGAAAACAGGGAGACTCTGCAGAGATTGCTACTGAAGGCAAGTAAAATCAAAAACTGCTTTGAAAAAGTTCCAGGTTTCCGACCATGTGAATTTTGTACAAAATGTAAAGGAAATAAATAAATAAAACACACCTGCAGGTTTTGCAAAACTTCAGTTTGCAAAAAGAAAAACATGTTTTGCTCTTGAAATGACTCTTCCCTTTAATTAATGCTTCTATTCACTCCTCTCCAGAGGGGTCATGTAAGGTTTATGCACTAAGCCCACAAAACCGGACACAAAAGGGACTTCAGTGGTACATGAGACTTGTACGGATCCTCTGCACAAAGGTAAACTACATCCCTGAAGTATAATGCCATGTATTATTGTTACAGATTTATAAAATAGTTGTGGCCTAATTTTACTAGATCCTGGCCTGTTTGCATTTTCCAATGTGTATCTTGTCTTGAAAAACACTGCCCAGGTGTCCCAATCAAGCCTGTAAACGCACATCCTTCAGCAATACACTCAGCCCTTCCAAGAGAAAAGTAAACTATCAAGAGAAACCAATGTGGTAGCTATATTAAGGATCAATCTATCCAAGCATTCAGTTACTAAGTAAATATATACTATGCATATGCTTTGAATAGTGAAGCAGTAAATTACAACCTAACCTAAGCTCCTTCTGTGTTTTTTATATTAGCATATTGTTATTTGGTTTTGTATATTCTGCTATCTCAAGCTCTTTTTCTAAAGTATGTTATAAAAAGCTCAAAAGACTAGCTCGTACATAAAATCTTTTAATGAAGAAATACCTTTAAACTTCCCTCAATGTGGTTTCAGGAAATACTTTTGAAAAAATCCTTTCAGATAAAATATTCTAAAATGACTATTTAAAACATCAATGGATTAAAAAACTAGCTCACAGACTCCATAATTTCCAATGGACAGCGCAGACAATTATAAAATACAGGCCTGCAAGCATCGCCATGCAAACACAACCCAGCACAGTAATGTGGAACTCCATGGGCCCGATCCTACAGTCTTTTACTTCAGCAAAATTCCCAGTGCTTGAATAAAGAAGGACTATAGGATTGGGCCCATATTGAGATGTGTTTGACCTTGTTTGGAGAACAGCTTTGCTGTCACTCTAGTTATCACAATTATGCTTTGTAAAAGACACATATGCATTCAGGACAGGTTTAACCAGAACTGAATATTAATAGATTCTGACAGGAAGGGGAGGTAAATAGCAAAGAGGCTAACTAGCACCAAAAATGTATTTCTTCATGAGATGAAAAAGTATGTTTGGCTAGCTGTACTTTCTTCACTGGGAGGAAGAGGTTTCGATTTTTGTCTCCCTGCCCCCCCACGCACCCCCTTCTCTGTAAACTTCTAAATGGAAGATTCCATTATATGTTAATATTTAATGTATCTGTGATAATAATGAACACTTTGTTTCTATAGTTCTTTTGCATTGCATTCAGCTTTGTGATATCTGTATTGTTTTAAGTAATTCTTTGTGTTCCTTTTTTTGTTCACTTGAAGCATGATTGTTATCTTGACCAAGGAGGAACAGTGCATGTGTGAATTGCCAAGTAATTAAGGCTAAAACCCCTACTCCTGCACTGAAAAAAGAAAGTACTCTATTGATTAGACACTTTACTGTATCAGTAGTTCTCAGACTATGGTCTATGGATTGTCAGTGGTCTGCAGAATGAAATATTTTGAGAACAAAGCAGTAGAGTATTGACAGTTGGAAAGGGAGGTAGTCCAGAGAGGATCTCCTATGAAGTCTTCTTTACAATGAAAAAAAGTTGGAGAATCAACTGATTAGACAGATAATTTGACCTCAATATTGAATTTGATCGTAAAGCAAACAGGGAGCCGGTGGAGTTTGCACAGCAGCAATGTGCTATATTCATTTTGGTCTTTGTCGGTTTTGTGGTGCACTGTTGCATGCTGAACCAGTTACAACTTTTGTGTGGCAATCTGAAACAACGGGGAGTCCACCTCAGTAAGGCTTTGCAACACTTTGATGATCTATAGTTGGATGCCTTCAGTCAAAATCTTGGTCCTAATTTTGAAGGCTCTTAATCAATTCTCCATGACAATTGTGCTCCACAGCAGTGATGTAGGTGGAAAAACCAAGAATTTGTTTTAAATAAAAATATCTTAAATTTTCTGGAATGCAGAGCAAGTAGATAGAAAAATACCTCTACAGGCTTTCTCCATAGCTGTGGATTGGCATGTAAAGATAATAGGTGCCTTCAACAGACAAATGCAGCTGGATTTCATTTGAAAATATGACTGTGTACAGGACTGTGCTGTTGACACTTGTGGACTTGATTTGGCTCACACTTACATCAGCGTTGTTCCATCTTACACTAATGTAAATCATGAGTAACTCCACTGAAATCAATGGAGTTACAGCAGTGTAAACTACTGTAAATGAGGAGAATTAGGCCACTGTCTTTCCATTCTCTTAATACAGCAAAATAGGGAATACTTTTAATGCTAGCTTCCCTTCCTGTTCCAATGCACCAGATTCTGCCATCCGTTTATACCCACTGATATCAGCACGTGTACCCCCCAAAAAAATCATTCTAAATTGTATGAGTAGCTGTTCATTCACTTCCCTCATTCTGTTCTTGAACTAACTTGTTAAATTAATCTTCTCTTCATTTATTTTATAGTGTCTTCATGTTTTAAATGCTGAATTCCTGAACATCTGTTTCAATCACGGTTGCAAACCCATTCCTTTTATGAGCTGTACACATTTTGGATAGATTTACTGTTGACCTTTCTTGGGAAATTGAATGTTTTCATTGTTACTAACATTTCTATAATTGATACTGTTGTTACTGCCACCAGGGTACTTCTTTTTAAATGAAATACTGTGTCTTGGCTGATCTTCTTGCTTAAACATATTAAATGAGATAAATAATATTTAACTTTTCCAGGCTTTGAAACAAAAAGTGTGATTAAACCCTTCTGTACTAAACAAATATAAATTGCCACTCAAATCAAATCCACTGCCAACAGTTTTAAATTTCTTATTTTGTTAAATGATGTTGTTTCACCACTTTACTTGTCATTAAATAATACAAATCAGAGAATTATCCCTTATAAGTAACTGCCACATGACTATTCAGAAATGCAATAATCAAACTAAGATGAATGAGCAAGCAGCTTTCCATCCTGCTCACAAAAAAAGTTGTTTTTCAGATACAGGAAAACAATGCAGAAGAATTTGACCTCCAGCCTGCAGAGAAATTATTTGAATCCCTCTTGGCATGACAAGTATCTAGTAAAAAGTGAAGATTTTGTTTCTTGGCAGAGTCTGACAAAAGTGGCAGAATGTTCAAAATGCTTTCCAATTTAATGAGATGTTAGATGAAGCTCTCTCTCATCTTGAAGCACTTGAGGGGACCAGGTGAAGATGCCACATACATGAAGTTGACAAGTTTCTCTCTAACTAGCCTGTCTTAGAGACAGATTTCCACATGTATCTACATATGTATATATCGTGTTGGTAGCGCCTCCTATTATCAAGCTTTTCTAACACTTCCAATTGCAAAATTCTGCTTTCAGTTGCTTATAACTTTGCCAACACTTAATCATTTGGGCTGAAATTTTACATGCCAGTTGTCTTCCTCAGGCTGTATTATTTTGGCAAATTTTAGGAAAAAATAGTTCTGCCATTTCCAAGAATGAGAGCAGGGAAAAATATGTTGTTTTGCCCGGTTTAAAAATTTTGGATGACCTTTCTTTGAGAACACCTAGTGCCCCAAATGCTTTGGAACAGGAACTTTAAAGTTGGCTTTTGTGTCAGGGCTATGCCTTTTGCCATCCCTGTGAAAATTCACCCACATCTGGCCAATTTATAGGCCTTTGAAAAAAAAATCACAGTTCCCACATGCTCAAGAGAGACTTCATCAATTTTAACAGCTAACATCTCCAAGGATTCTGTCCTAACAGAGCATGCTTGAGCTTCTCACAGCTCCTAGTGCTGACCAGACTGCGCATGTTCCATCCCCACAGAGCAACTGAGCATGCTCCATCCCCAGGACTGGCTGGGCGAGGAGCCTGGGACAGGCAGGTGAGGTTGGGAATGTGGGGAGCTGGAAGCCTCTGAGGGACATGTGGGAGAGACAGAGACAGATGGCTGAAGGAGAGAACACTGAGATCAGATGAGGAGTTGGGGAGGGGGAGTGGGGAGATTAGAACTGGTTGAGAAAAAAAGAGGGACGGGGAGTCAGGGGCAAGGAGCCAGGAAGGAGGTTCTAGGGAGATTGAGTTTGGATGAGGAGTCCACAGAGAGAGACTAAGATGTCTGTGACTAAGACTAAGAAGTCTGTGGGGCACTGCATGGGAGCAGAACTCCACCTATATGGAGCCTTGTAATGTCAGGGCCTAAATACTAAACATATTATCATATCATAAAACAGAACTGCACATCATTCTGACACTGGAATTTCTTTGTAACCTACCTACAAATGTCTTAGTTCTCCAATTAAAAACAAGAGTAGAACAGGTTCGACAGGTGACATAGCAACACGAGTTTTAGTGATGAATTTTTACTTAGTAAAAATATCTTATCACTAGAGATGGTCTACAGATATTTGTGAATAATGGGCAAGTGCCATGCCTGCAGTTATGTTATTCTGAGAAGTAAAACACACAAAAGCGGATTCTGTGGATGGTACCAAAACATTGGTACTGGCTGACATCTTGACATAATTTCAAGAAATGATATATTTTGGAGGTGTAAAAACACGATAGTAATACCAACATTAAAAGGTGCTAGGTTCCAATACATAAAAGAACTAGGTTCCTATCTAGTACCTTGCTTCAGAAGGTTGGATATTCAGTATCTGAGTGGAATATGCCACCACAGCACCACACATCAGGCAAGCCACATGTGTTCACCTCAGAAGTTATTGTCTGCACTGGACCAAATAACTACCAATAACACTACCTCAGGCTTTGCTGTTACAGCAGTTTTCAAGGCAATCTGTCTATAAATATGCAGTTTAGAGCTCTATGACAATTCAGATATTATACAGAAAACTCTGTTCAAACTTGCTTATGGAAATGGTTACCACTGCCCAATAATACCATGGTATACTTTTTCATTATGTTAAGTTTTTTTTTACCTGCAGCTTTGGAAATAGTAGGTAATAACTTGGTAGAATTTTATATGGGCACCATGATAGAGATCCCAATACTGAAAAGCATTTAAGCATGTGCTTATATCAATCTCTCTTCTGTAAAGAGCTGAAGTACATGCTCGAAGTTAAGGGGAAATCCTCAGATAACTGTTTAGCTTGTGGTCCAAGTTATTTACCATGACTTAAAAACTAACTTCTCTCCTTGGTGTGCCTGACCACCAATGTGTTCATCTTCTAGACCAGGGGTCGGCAATCTTTTAGAAGTGGTATGCTGAGTCTTCATTTATTCACTCTAATTTAAGGTTTCGCGTGCCAGTAATACATTTTAACGTTTTTAGAAGGTTTCTTTCTATAAGTCTATAATATATAACTAAACTATTGTATGTGAAGTAAATAAGGTTTTAAAAATGTTTAAGAAGCTTCATTTAAAATTAAATTAAAATGCAGAGCCCCCTGGACCGGTGGCCAAGACCCGGGCAGTGTGAGTGCCACTGAAAATCAGCTCGCGTGCCGCCTTTGGCACACGTGCCATAGGTTGCCCACCACTGTTCTAGACACATTGTAAGATCCATCTATTTCAACAGTCATTGGAGAAGGGTTTGGGAATTAAAATGTGGTTTGAAGGATGTTGGAAGGTGGCTGGAGATGAGGTTATGATGATGCTTAAAATATTAGTTGCCCAATAATGCAAGTAAAGAATGGTTTATTAGTTTGTATATAATTTATTAATTATTATACATGTCAATCTAAAATTTTACTTTTGGGTATTTCAGTATTGAAAAAACAATGAGATAAATGGATGGTTCGTTTGCTATAATTTGAATTAAATAAACATATAAATCACCCACTCCATCCTTCTATAAGTGCAGGATTTATCCCTCTGGTGTAGTTTCCAGTACTTTATAGACTCATAGACTCATAGACTTTAAGGTCAGAAGGGACCAATATGGTCATCTAGTCTGACCTCCCGCATGATGCAGGCCACAAAAGCTGACCCACCTACAACAGAATCTTCCAGCCTGCGACCCCTGCCCTATGCTGCGGAGGAAGGCGAAAAACCTCCAGGGCCTCTGCCAATCTACCCTGGAGGAAAATTCCTTCCCGACCCCAAATATGGCGATCAGCAGAACCCCGAGCATACAGGCAAGATTCTACAGCCGGACCCTCATTTTACCCGCGATGGCCCGTTAATGCCTAATTGACTAAAATCACATTATCCCATCAAACCATTCCCTCCATAAACTTATCAAGCCTAATCTTGAAGCCAGAGAGGTCCTTCGCCCCCACCGTTTCCCTCGGAAGGCTGTTCCAAAATTTTACCCCTCTGACGGTTAGAAACCTTCGTCTAATTTCAAGCCTAAACTTCCCCACGGCCAGTTTATATCCATTCGTTCTCGTATCCACATTACTACTAAGCTGAAATAATTCCTCTCCCTCCTTGGTATTAATCCCTTTGATATATTTAAAGAGAGAAATCATATCCCCCCTCAGCCTTCTTTTGGTTAGGCTAAACAAATCGAGCTCCTCGAGTCTCCTTTCATAGGAAAGGTTTTCCATTCCTCGGATCATCCTAGTGGCCCTTCTCTGTACCCGTTCCAGTTTGAGTTCATCCTTTTTAAACATAGGAGACCAGAACTGCACACAGTACTCCAAATGAGGTCTCACCAGCGCCTTGTATAACGGAAGCAGCACCTCCCTGTCCCTACTAGAAATACCTCGCCTAACGCATCCCAAGATCGCATTAGCTTTTTTCACAGCCACGTCACATTGCCGACTCATAGTCATCCTGCGATCAACCAGGACTCCGAGGTCCTTCTCCTCCTCCGTCACTTCCAACCTATGCGTCCCTAACTTATAACTAAAATTCTTGTTAGTCATCCCTAAATGCATCACCTTACACTTCCCACTATTAAATCTCATCCTATTATTGTTACTCCAATTTACAAGGTCATCCAAGTCTCCCTGCAAAATATCCCGATCCTTCTCCGAATTGGCAATACCTCCCAACTTTGTGTCATCCGCAAACTTTATCAGCCCACTCCTACATTCGGTTCCGAGGTCAGTAACGAATAGATTAAATAAAATTGGACCCAAAACCGAACCTTGAGGAACCCCACTGGTGACCTCCCTCCAACCCGACAGTTCCCCTTTCAGTACTACCCGCTGCAGTCTCCCCTTTAACCAGTTCTTTATCCACCTCTGGATTTTCATATCGATCCCCATTTTTTCTAATTTAACCAGTAATTCCTCGTGCGGCACAGTATCAAACGCTTTACTAAAATCTAGGTAAATTAGATCCACCGCATTTCCTTTATCTAGAAGGTCTGTTACTTTCTCAAAAAAGGAGATCAAGTTGGTTTGGCACGATCTGCCTTTCGTAAACCCATGTTGTAATTTGTCCCAATTGCCATTCACCTCAAGGTCCTTAACCACTTTTTCCTTCAAAATTTTTTCCAAGACCTTGCATACTACAGAAGTTAAACTAACAGGCCTGTAGTTACCCGGGTCACTTTTTATCCCCTTCTTGAAAATAGGAACCACATTAGCTATTTTCCAGTCCATCGGTACCACCCCCGAGTTTACAGATTTATTAAAAATTATCGCCAAGGGGCTTGCAATTTCTCGCGCCAGCTCCTTCAATATTCTAGGATGAAGATCATCCGGTCCACCCGATTTAGTCCCATTTAGCTGGTCAAGTTTGGCTTCCACCTCTGATACTTTAATGTCAATTGCCCCTCCTTTATTCCCCTCTGTCCCGCTCCCTCTATTCCTAAGCCCTTCATTAGCCTTATTAAAGACCGATGCAAAATATTCATTTAGATATTGTGCCATGCTTAGATTGTCCTTAATCTCCACTCCATCTGCAAGCTTCAGTGGCCCCACTTCCTCTTTCTTTGTTTTCTTCCTATTTATATGGCTATAAAACCTCTTACTATTGGATTTAATTCCCCTCGCGAGGTCCAACTCTACACGGCTTTTGGCCTTTCTCACCGCATCCCTACATGCTCTGACCTCAATAAGGTAGCTTTCTTTGCCGATCTCTCCTCTCTTCCATTCTTTGTACGCTTTCTGTTTTTTCTTAATCGCCCCTTTGAGACGCCCGCTCATCCAGCTGGGTCTAATTCCCCTGCCTACTGACCGTTTCCCCTTTCTCGGGATACAGGCCTCGGACAGCTCGTGCAACTTCAGCTTGAAATAATCCCAGGCCTCATCTGCCTTTAGCTCTCTAAGTATGTTAGCCCAATCCACTTCCCTAAGTAGTTGCCTTAATTTATTAAAGTTGGCCTTTTTGAAATCGTAAACCTTAGTCACAGTCATAGTTTTATTTCTGTTAACCCTTCCATTTAGTTTAAACCAAATTAGCTCATGGTCACTCGAGCCAAGGTTGTCCCCTACAACCATTTCCTCAACGAGGTCCTCACTACTCACCAGCACCAAATCTAAAATGGCATCCCCCCTCGTCGGTTCAGCTACTACTTGATGAAGGAATTCATCTGCTAGCACGTCTAGAAACATCTGAGCCCTATTATTGTTACTAGCATTTGTTCCCCAATCTATGTCTGGGAAGTTAAAGTCCCCCATGATCACACAGCTCTTATTAGTTTTTACTTCCTTAAAAACATTAAATAGTTCTCTGTCCGCATCCAGGCTAGATCCCGGCGGTCTATAGCACACCCCAAGCAGTATCTCAGGGGAGGCTCTAGTAGTTCTTTTACCCAGTGTAATTGTTGCCCAGACAGACTCCGTCTTATCCATTCCATCACTTATTATTTCTTTACATTTTAGCTCATTATTGACATACAATGCCACACTCCCACCTTTACCTTTTTTCCGGTCATTCCTAAACAGCACATACCCTTCCATACCTGTACTCCAGTCATGACTACCATTCCACCACGTTTCGGTTATTCCTACGATATCAGGTTTCATTTCTTGGACCAGGAGCTCCAATTCCTCCATTTTGTTACCTAGGCTTCTCGCATTTGTGTATAAACATCTTACCGTATGCTGTCTATCCTTTCTCCCATTAGTTATGCACTTTGGTATGGACCCTATAGTGTCCATCTGCCCCCTCCTTCTTATGTCCAATTCCCTACCCCTACCTATATCTGTGCTTTTCTCCTCGCCCTCTTTTTCAGTGTTGGAATCTGGCGTGGAGATCAACTGGACATCTCCCAACCGTCTCCCCCAAGTTCCTAGTTTAAAGCCCTTTTGATGAGATGAGCCAGCCTCCCTCCCAGAAGTCTATTTCCTTCCCTACTCAGGTGAAGTCCATCCCGCGAGAACAGCTGTCTGTCCCCGAAAGCCTCCCAGTGGCCATACATCCCAAAGCCCTCCTTATAGCACCACTCCCTTAGCCAGCTATTTATCCTCACAATCCTGTCTGCCCTTTGCTGTCCTTCTCTAGGAACAGGCAGAATCCCACTGAAGATAATCTGAGCCTCGACTTCCTTAAGCGTCTTCCCCAGCCTGGCATAATCTCCCTTGATTCTCTCTAGCGAGAACCTAGCCGTGTCATTCGTTCCTACATGAAGGACGATCAAGGGGTTCTTACCCGCTCCTTTTAGGATCCTTTTCAACCGCAGGTCCACATCCCGTATCTTAGCGCCCGGCAGACAGCACACCCTTCTGTTTTCTGGGTCCGCCCTGGTCACAGGCCTGTCTAACCTCCTCAGTAAGGAGTCCCCAATCACATAAACCTGCCTTTGCCTGGGGGCAGCGCAATCTACCAATCTATCCCCTGTTCCCTGCGGCCGTAACTCCTGTCTGTCTCTATTTTCCCTTATAGTCCCCCTATTGCCATCCTGTATCCTCCCGGGGCCAAGTGTTGATGCTACTTCCATCAACTCCTCCCCCCTGTGTATTGGACTTTGTCCCATCTAGTTTTAAAAGTCCCAAAGGGAGTGATTGAAGCCCAACTGTTAGGGAAACTATTTCACAGTCTAATGTATCTTCACTGTTGGGAAATTCTTTTATATTGAACATAGCTTTTCCCTTTTTGAATCTTATCCTCGTTTACTGTTAGTTATGCCCCTAAATAATTCAGCCTTCTCCTCTGAGTTTACCAAGTATCTATACAGACTATTGTAATGTCCTGCCTTAGACACTGATTAGTCAGATTACGATAAAAAATTAGGTTGAGATATCTTCCATTTAAATCCCTTCTGAATCTATCCTTAAATCCCCTGTTCTGCTTTAAAAATCTCAAACTTAACTCTTAAACTTCAGCCAACCTCCTTAGCCACCTATCATTTCTGGTGCCCTTCTCTGAACTCTCTCCAATTTATCAGGGTACTTCTGTTTATATGATGCTCAGCATTGAATGCAATGTTTCAGGAATGGTTGCACCAGGCTTGTCTACCACTTCCCTGTTCTCGGACAGCAGGCCTTTGCTCAAGCACACCCAAATTGCACTGGTCTTTATTTTGCAGTCATATTGCATTTGAAAATTAATGTCTAAATTGACCACGTCTAGTTAAATAAATTGAAAGTTAAAACTCTCCTCAAAAACTGTCAATGTTTTGCTTAAAAGTTGGGGACCAGCCCCTAAACTGGTGTTACCTGATGTAATCTTCATTTGAGCTATGCTGATTTATACCAGCTAAGGATCTGGTTCTTAAAGAGAAGATGAATCTTTCATTATATAATTTGCTTTTATTAAGTTCTCAAAAGTGTATGAGAGAAAAAACATAGCATAAAATATTCATATATGTTCAAAGGTAATGAGTAGTAATTTAATTACAAAAGAAACATTTTTAGCAAAGATTCATGGTGATACATATCAAGTTATATTTTTGATCTACTGAAAATGCTCTACAACACTTTATCTTTACTCCAAACTGTCTTACTGAGAAATCTGTTGTCGCAATAGCACAAGGCCTATGTGAGACTATAAGGATAATAATTTGCATGAATAAAAAGTCCTATGCCTGATATTTTTTGTAATTTGAAAGCAAAAACATCCCAACATCTTTAAAAAGAGAAATTGAAATTTAAATCGAATGTAATAAAAAGTTTACGCTGGAACAGCCACATTTTTTCAGTTGCTAATATCTCAATAACAGTAGTAGGAAAATATTAATTGAAGCCTTTTAAAGAATTTTTCAGGCTAGCTGAAATAGAATTCCAATAATCAAGCCTAGATATATGTGCAAACAAACAATCTGAGGGTGACCAACAAGAAAGTAGCCTAGAAATAGTTAAAATGGACATTGCAATGTCATAAATACGCTTTTCAAATAACAACTGGGGGGGGGGAGGGGAGAACACCTGGAGTTCATTCCCATTTGCTGCTAAGTAGGTTTTTATCTTTGTAAAAGAGTATGAGGAAAACTGTTACATTTAGCAAGATCATTTTTAGATCTAGTTCAGTTTTATCCAGGTTAGTGGTACCTTTCTGCCTTCCTCAGGCCTACCTTCTCCCAGCAGGGCTTTGTGCTGCTTTGCACAGGTGCATCATATCTCAGAGCCATTGGAGGCTCTCTTCCTAGCTCATTCTGAACTGCTCTTTCTGCTCTCCAGTCTTTCCTAGGCCCTTCCTAGAAAGCAGCAAGGGAGGAACTTCTCATCTTCCCTCTCATGGGTCCCTCTGAGTTCTCTACTCTGTTTATGTAGTCATCTGTGTATCCCCACAGCCCACCCTCCCATAACTGGGGCCAGTCACTATAATTAAGTCTGTATATCACACTGAGCTGGAGGATAGCTACCAGGTCACTGGCAAGGACCAGACAGCGTCTGACAGGGTATAACAAATGACATATATTTTAAAAAGAGATGTAACACCCTCCAATGAGAAGCAGTCACCAGACAGAAGAACAACAGCTGCTCACACCCCATCAAGAAACAGAGCATGGTCCTTCCCCACCCGTTGCCAGGACCCAGCTGTAGGAACTTTGAAGAGCTGGGCCACAAAGTGGCATCTCGCTCTCTCCCTCTCCCAGCAGGAAGAAAGAGAAGTGTCCTTCCTGCACCCCTGCCAACTCTAAGATTCTTCCTGAGACAATGGGTTTTCAGAACCTCCTGCATGGAAAACCCATCAGTCCACAGGGAAAGTTGATTGACTGCCTTCTCCACTCCTTTACCTCCTGAGGGGGCAACCATCACAGGTGGCAGTCAGAGTTCTCCATCTACACCCTTCTCAAGAGCTGAGGAGTTTTTGGGTAGGGGAGTGGGAGCAGCGTTTAATTATTATTTTTTAAAAATTATGTATTTATTTATTTATTTATTGCACAATAGCAGAAGCGGGAGAAGGAAGAAGAAAGAAGCAGAGCCACCCTGAGCTGCTGGGCTCTTTCTCCCTCTCCTCTCTGTTCTTCCCCACCTGGAAAAATGGGGAATGTTCCCCTAGAACTGGGAAAGGGATGAAAAAGAAGGAGCAGAGATGTATTGGGGGCAATATGTGTGGCTGAGGGGATACAGAGTTGTTGGGATGCTAGGGCAGATCTGTGGAAGGGCATATGTGTGGATTAGGGCCAGAATTAAGTGATGTGAGGCCAGGAGAGGCATAATTAGTTGATGCTGAGGCTGATGGGATCCATAATTAATTGATATGCAGCTGGGGGACAGGCAGATAAGGATCTGGAGGAGCACAGAATTAACTAAATTCTGGGGATTGTGAAGAAACTGTGCAAATAATATATCTACTGATATTGTGTCACAGGATGTTGGCTGGAATGGTAAATGCCAGGTACAGCGGTACCTTATGACACAGGATACTTCTCCAACTATCATCTCTCACTATCATCCACCTCTGGAAAAAAAATTAAAATACCTCCCACTTGAATCTCCACTTTGTACTGCTCTGAAGTAAAGCTTTGCCAACATTGTCTCTTTCTCAACACCGTGACAAGGAGTGTCAAGCACACTTGCTGAACATTGAGCATCTGGCACATCCCCCAGCTACCTGACTGGCCTTGCAAATTGGACAGTATACAGAGGGTTATGTGCTCTGATTTGCACCTATAATTCATTTTGAGTGTAAAATTGCAGAAGCAATTCACATCTGCAAAAAGGGGTTGTTTGAGCCCTTTTGGAAATGAACCCAAGGAAGTGAATTGTTTTTACAAAATATAACGAAATTGAAGGGAATTACATATGAGGGAAAAAGTCCATCATTATATAAAATGAAGTCATGTCAACTGACATGAAATAGCTGAGGAATACTCAGCCCAGTACTTCATTTTCAATAAATCCAAACAATGCACAACTCACTTGTGGTACTGAAATGAAAGTTTTGAATGGGTAAAAAAAGAGGATAATCTCAAACTAAGGAAATTCAAGAATTTTTCAGAAGAAGCCTTCAACTCCCTCCATCATTTCATACAAAGAGCCATATTCTGCACTTACTTATACTGGTGTTAATCTGGAGTAATTCCGTTGATTCCAACTGATTGACTGAAGCATTCATGCTTTTATGAGTATTGTAAGTACGCACCTAATATAGATGTCACACAGGATTTTTGAGATTTCCACAAATAAAAGGTTTGCATGGATCAGTCCCAGCTGTGAATAAGATTTATGACTGTAGATTCCTGTGCCCTGGAAGTATAGAGATGGTCTTTGAAATCATATAGACATAACTGAAAGTCTACCGTTTGTCTTCTAGCTGGGGGCCTGCTGAAAAGTCCACTGAAATCAATGGAAAGATTCCCATTAAGTCAATGGAGCTGGGTCAGGCCTTGGATAAGAGAATTGCTTAAAAGAATAGAGAACATCAGTAGACAGAGACCAAATTGAAAAACAGAATAGAGACTCAGAGCCAAATTCTGTTCTCAGTTACCTCTATGTAAATCTAGACCGACTAATGATTCCAATGGTTCCAAGTCCCCGTTTTGTTCTTCAGTCTGGTCTCTTACTACCACTGACCTGTTGATAAATTAGTATATTTTGGGGGGGGAGGGGCAGAGATGTTGCCTGAAATCCTTTCCCCCTAACTCTCTCTTCCTCGCTGTGTTCATAATTCACATTACTCTAGCTAATCTTATCTAAAACTCTTAACATATTTCCCTTAAAGTTGCTCACTCAGATCTTGACCCCCCCCCTTCCTTCTTCACTAAGCAAGAGACCCCATTAATAGTTTTAAGTGTCGGGAAACAAGGAAGCAAATTAGAGAGCACGGATTTGTTTGTACTTGCAGAAGAGGACAAGACTGGTAGGTTTTGAAGTTTCAAAAGCACCAAATGGGTGTTTTTTCCATAAACATAACTGATCTCGTTCTAAAACAATGGTTGGGGGGGGGGAAACAGTTGAGAAGGTCTCTTGTCCAGTCACCTGGAGTGGCTCACCTCTTGATTCTAATATTTATTTACGTATAAAAGGTGATCGTGTTATTTATATAATGTCATTCATCTTCCCCACTGCCAAAGTGCTAGAAGTGCTGTACAAGAGAATAAACACAAATACCATAATAAAATACCGACACACAGAAAGAAGAGGAGGTCTCAATTAAAAGGAAAGAGAAAAGAATGGAAGGGAAGGGAAAGAGTAGAGGGCCCACATTCTAGAAGCACCTTAGGGACCTTTGAGGAACAACTTAAAAGTTGGGGAACATTAACCATGATATATTTCAGGGGAAGCAATACAGATAAAAGCATGCTTATCCGCCAGCTTCACATAAAATGGTGGGATGTCCACAGATGCAGTGTGAGTTCACACAACCATCAGTTCAAGGCTCATCTCAAGTATAGCCAGAGCTAATACCATAAAGAGGTATAAAAACCATGCACACAGACAACAAGGTCATCTAGGCTAACAACTGATTTTTCTGGTTCATTTGCATTTAAAAACATAGAAAAAATGGGTTCAATATGAATCAAATTCAAAAATTCCAAAAAAAATTAGATGAATTGAAAAAGTCAACAAAAAAATTGTTACAGATCAAACAATGTTTCATTCAACCCAAAATTAACCATTTCGTTTCTGGGCACTTTTTAAGCATAAAAAAAGGAAATAAAGGGGAAGATTCCCAAAATGGCTAGAAGAGAGATGGTGCTGCTGCCTCCCTTATAACCTTTTAGCCCTGTGATAGGGTAACACGCCTGGTATGTAGGAAGTGGGTTCAGTTCCCCCCTCTGCCTGATGTGGAGAAGGGATTTGAACATGAGTCTCCTGCATTGCAGGAGAGTGCCTAGCCACTGGATATACTCTGAAGCTCTCCTGTTGAAGCTGTTCCACTGTGTATAAATAATTGCATAGCCATTGGAGCATGGATCTGAACTTGGGTGGTTAAGGCATTCACCTGCCAGGTGAATGCCTTAACCACCAGGCTATAGAGTCATTCTCACGCTTTCTCTGACCCAATAACTATTCAAGTCAGTCATGTCAAATTTTCAAATCATTTCAGATCAACCAAAACTGCATTTTTGATGAATAAACTAGTTGTCTGAAAAATTTCAACCAGCTCTAGTCATCAGTTCACCACAGGAATCATAGGGAATATGACTCATGATATTTCAGTTCTTTAAAAATAAACAGGTTTCTCCTTGATGAGTTAGAGGAACAGTTCACTCTGTTGACTGGTGTAGTAGAATTACTTATATATTCCTCATATTACAGGAGAATGGTGCTGAACTATGCAGTTCATTATCATTTAGGCTCACCTCCTTCCCCTGACCACAGCAGGATTTAATTCAGCAACAAGTTCCGAGACAATTGAAAATGGACCTCTTACAGCTGACCAATCAGAGCTCTCATTCAGCAACTTCATTCAGCTATAACACGGCTTCTCAGAGGACAGTTCCTGACAGCAGCAGAACTCTAGATGGACTCCTTTGTTTTTATAACTAGAATAATTCGCCACCTTATTATTATTTTTAACAGCTAAATTTGCATTTCTTTAATATAAATACCTGTCTGTTGTTGGTACTCAGGTTCTCTTTAACAGCTGCAGAACATGGCTGTCCTTTAAAGCAAGTTAATTCAAAGAGCCAAAGGTCCAATATATTAAAGACCAGCTGTCTTCTAAAAAAAGTGTCCATAACATAATATTGAATGAAACAACAATGGATTTTGTAGATAAAGAGAAGCCAGAGCAACCTTAAATCAGCTCCCTTGTGCTTTTGCATTTTGAGACATTATTTACATGATTACATACTATTTTTCGCCACCAGATTCCTGCATCATTCAGTGCATAGAATGGACAGTGCAAACTGAATGAGAAGCTATTCACTATTTTGCCTTATCTTCATTGGTCAATGTGTGGCCCCATGCTCTATTTACTGCACACTATTCAAGCCTTGCCTGGTATAAAGAATTATAAATTTCCTCATGAGCTTTTCTATGGCACTCATCACTACAGTATCCAAGTGCTTGAAAAACATTAATATATTTATTTTCACAACCCTTCTATGAAGTGCGGGGGGGGGGGTGTCGTATATCTCTATTTTGGGGTAATAAAGATGGGGAGCTGATACACAGAGAGATTAAGGTTAAAAGTGTCCACTAATTTTGGGTGACAAATTTGAGATTCCTGAAACCTGATTTTTGAGAGTACTTAGCATTTTACACATTCAAAGCACAGCTCTCATTGACTACAGCTGTAGTTGTGAGTGCTCAGTGCTTCTGCACATCAGGCCCCAAGGTCTCAGGTTGAGCACCCAGAAAATAAAGAACACACTGTAATGACCAGCCATGAAAAGCTTGGGTTAAGTGACTTGCTTAGCATCACACAGGAACTCTGTGGCAGAGGAAGGGATAGAAGCCAGTTCTTCAGGGCAACATTCAATGGTCTTAACCACTAAACCATCCTCTCTTTTCCTGCAGTCCCCTTCCTCATTCATTACATACCTTCCATCCTTTCTGTGGCAAGAGGGAGAGCCTGGTGCACATCTACGTAGAATGCATTAGATTGCAGCTCCTCTTCCAGTTTCTCCCGAACCTGTTACTGAGGTTCTGATTGCACTTCCCTCTGCACCTCCTGATCCACTCACACCCCATCCGTGGCCCCACAAAGTTGTAAGACCTCCTGGTCTACCTCACTGGCCATCCATCGCACCAGGAGGAGGAAGCTGGATCGGTGGTGTGTGTGCGCGCACACATGTTCTGTGACTATGGGGCCTATTTCCATTCCCTTGTCCAATCACACCTCTGGGCAGTTTCCACTGCCTCCTTGGATGCCGTTGAGGAGCAGTGGGCACTGTCCAGGGTTCTTTGCTCAGTGTCCCCTTCTGGTTCGCTGATTCTTTACCTCTGACCTCGCCCCACTCCTGTTTTTTCATTTGTTGTCTCCCATACACAGTTGATGCCTGCGTCCAGTAGCTCCTCCCCATCAAATAAGGAAGAGGGCCTTTATTTTTGGGCAGGCCTACACCTGCCTATCCCTGGTACTTCAAATAGTACACAGCTCTGATTCATTCCCAGAGAATGGTCTATCCTGTGCAATGAATGAGGTTCAGCCATTGCAGACCTGTTTGGAGCATGCTCAGGGCAAATGAAATCCTTGGAGAATGCAGCGGTCATACTCTATCAAGTCTTTACTGAGTAAGTGTAACTGAGAATTTTCAAAGGCTTATAAACCGGCTAAATTTGGGCAGTTTTTCTGGAAACAGCCAAAGGGACAACCCTGGCAAAAAGGCAACCATCTTGCTAAATTTCAAGTCACTGCTTCAAAGCGTGGAGGTGCTATGCTTCTTAAAACAGTAGTAATGGGTTTTTTTTAACATGGCCAGAACAACATATATTTCTCTAGTCTTGTTCTCAGAAACAGCTGAACCATTTTTGCTGAAACTTCCCCAAAAATAATTCAGCCTGAGTCAGACACCTGGGATGGAAAATTTCAGCTCAACCAGCTAAAGTTTGGTAAAGTTTTAAGCCAGAATGTCTCATAATGGGAAATGTCAGGCAAAGTTAACTCTAGGTGGTGCTACCAGCTCTGCCTGTAATAAATATGGCTTAGCAGCAGAAATACTTGGGTCCAAAAGGAAAAGGGACTTTCATCAAACCCATCACTAGTCTGTTATTTCAAACTCCTTCAACTACCCCATCAAACAGCTGCACTCCTATGCTACTGCTGTGATGTGCTTACAGAGCAGCACAAGCTAATCATAATTACACAATGTCATTACCCCCCACTTCTTTCTCCCTACTGGCAATCTAGGTATTGAGAGCATTGTCTGTGCCAACCTCAGGGAATTCTAAAATCATATCCTAACCTGCATCTTTGATTTGGCAACTGGGCTAGTTAATTGACCTCCTGAATACTGATCTCTTGCAATTATATCTCTCCAATCTTTTCAAATTAAGATAAATTGATGCATATGCAGAAGACATATAGGCCTATCTACAAAGTAATACTAACTCTCTCACTAAATTGCTTCTACAATTTTGTTTTATCTGTGGACCATGCAAGGGTTGTATCTGTTGCAAGATATCAAACTTATCTCTCTTATAGCTAAGAATAACAGATGTTAAGACCCTCTTGACTGTATTTATAATGTAAAATAGTTTCTACTTTTCAGACACGGATAACCTTTTATACTTCCTGTTAGCAATTCTTGTTTCCCCCCTCATCCCTTTAAATGGAAACACAAGTCTGCCATTTAATAAAACTCCAGTAATGATCCTGCTTTAAAGGACAAGGGCTAATCACTTGCTGCTTAACATTCCAGCCACATGACAGTGGAGGAGAAGAAATCAGTTAAACAGCAAGATGCAGCACAACTAATTTTCATGTAAAAGGGTGTGATTGCCTTTTTTTTTTTTACCATTGTGATTTTTTTTAAGCTGCTAAAGCCCAAACATCCTCGTCTATCAGTTTATGAATTATTAATAAAAAAAAGAGAGAAAAGAGGCTTTCTTTTTCTAAATATCATCTGCTAAGCCACCACAGCCTGAAGTGTCTCACACTGATTCCTGATTTACATAGTCCCAGTTGGAAGTTAATGAAGACTGCTGAGCCACCTTTCAACATGCAGATAAACCTTCATGTATTTAAAAGCAGGGAATATGTGCTTGTTGCTGGCAAATTATTCATCTAAGATCTGAAGTTTCTGACACCGCCTGCGTCAGATAAACTGTCACCCAAATTGCAAACTAATTAGTGATTCAAACATTTTCGAGCTGATTGATGACAGAATAATTTACGCTTGTTTCTCAGTTTCCAGCTGGCACAGGCTGCTGACTGGAGCCCTAATTAACGCTAGTACATCAGTCATGTTCTGCCAAGGCAGCACATACAATTAAAAGGCAGTTTAAATGGAATATCACATTAAAAAGGCTGGTAGATGCAAATGTGAGGAAACAGCACTTTAGGAAGAAATGACAACAGAACCCCACAAACCAAAACAGAATGGAACAGGGTTGTTTTTTTGTTTTGTTTTTTTAAATGGAGAAGTAAATTGTATTCCATACAATTTACTTCTCCATTTACAAAACAGCCGTGGAGGCAGAATATGCATGCTAAATATTTTGGAGGGACTTTTTCAAAGATGTGTATCTATTCTTTTTCCTTCACCTAAAATTCTGTAAAACAATTAACGTACATTTGTATTTTGGCCAGCTGGATTTCAAATATATAGGGATGAAGTAGAGAGTGACAGTGGTAGCTCTATAGTTCATTTACCAGGTTATTGTAAGACATCACACTAGTGTCACTTTAAGTTCTTGTAAGTGGTACATATTGTAGTGGCCTTTAAAAACTTGCCTTAGATAACTATGGGACTGACCCAAAGTCCAGTGAAGTAATTCTTACCATTGGAAGTACAAGGGATTCCTGCAAATACTCAGGTAACCCCATTTATTAATTTTAGGTAAAACTGGCAAGTTTTGAAAGGGACAGTACTGTACAGTGAACGCCCAAACAGTTTCTAGTAGCATTTCCTCTGAGCTAATGTAAAATACTGTGAGGGAGTACCACTGTCACTGCTACATAAACACAACGTGGGGCCTGATTCACGTAAAATACTTTTGGCAACCAGAAGATGTGGAAAATCCCAGCCTTCCATGGCTCTGAAGCCAGATATCTCTTCTGTTTAACTAGGCCTATTATATTGTATCTATCTGTTTTATAACTGAAGTATCTGTATATCAGTTACTCTCTAACTATCAGCAGACAGGAAAAAATACGATTTGTCATCTCAGTAATGAGAAATTAAGATAGCTATAATCTGTGTTTTTATTTACACTTGAACTGTGACAGTGCTTACAGTCTGGCCATGTTGCATTTTATTTTTAAAGTGATGATCGAGCTGAGGACATAAACAGTACTTCCCAATGCAATGCAGAATAGGTATTACTACGGCAGTGCCAGTCATTGTAATATACACTGCATATTTGATGACACTGGTTTATCTTACTCCAAAGTGACCTCTGCGGAGGGAAAAGTTTTCATGCATATAAACAGCCCTGGGGTTCGTACCTTGTCTGGGAAGGTGTTTCTGAGATTATCTATAGAACATGACAGATGAGCCCTTGACTCTTACAGAACTCAAACACAGAACAAAAAGAAGTCACTGTAGTAATCACAAATAGAGTGCAAGGTGAAGATGTGCTAAAGCACTCCAATTTGTTTCCAAGAGGAGAGCAGACTGAAAACTCACATCATTCAACATAGTCACACTCTTTTGTCAAATGACACTTTGTAATTCCATTAATTTGTGTTCTTTAAAAATTTTAGATGATAAATTAATAAGTTATATTAGTTAACAGATAGAATTTGGGTTCATATAGCACCTTTCATCACTAAGATATCTTAAAGAGCTTTACAAACCAATGAATTAGAGACTAGGGGTCACATTCACCACTGATATAAGCAAGCATAATTCTACTGATTTTGATAGAGTTGAGTCCACTTACTGCTTACACCAGTGGCGAAGCCCAAGTAGCGCAGAGATTGAGTACACAAAGGAAGTCCCCATTATACATATAGAGATTCACACGCAGTCATGGACAACAGAAACAGGGAATGGAGACAGGGAATATAATCTAGGAGAACAGGATTACCTTCTACTTTTTACATTAGGTATCATTAGGAAAACTTCTACCAGCAAAGCAACCAGAGATGAGCAAAAAGCAGAAAGGACTTTGTTGAACAACTAAGATTTGAATAATAGTGGGTCAAACCATACTTTGCATTCAGTAGGAATGATCCCTGCCTATCTGAGGGGTTGTTTGTTACCCTATTATAATTTTTGTGACTTGTCTGTTTTTCATTCAAAGCTTTTTGTTTGACCAAGTAGAATGAAGAAATATTTATTTTTTCTCCTGTTGTTTCCAACTGGCTGAGGAACACAGTGGAGGCTTGTTACATCTCTACACAGTGTAACGGTTCCATAAGTGCAGGGATTTGGAATTCCCTATGGAAACTGAAACTTCTAATGTGCAATGTAAATACAGCAAGTGTTAGCCAGTTTGTGTTTATAACATATCAACCATGTGCAACATCACTTCCCCAGTGGGGAACCCATACAAGCTTGAATGCTCAGAAAACAAGCATCTCTACTTAATACTGAACACATGCAAATCTTTCCTCTTATGTAATGTTTCTTCCTCCCCCTTTTTGTATGTAGCTGATCTTTGCTTTGGTGGTAATAATGTCTATATAATGAAATGCACTGATAATGTTTGATTCTCTACCTGAAGTGGTAGGAGAACATGGAGAAACCACTCAAACAGGCTGGCTGGTTTTTAAAAGATTGTTTTAAGATTCTTCAAGTTTAGAAGGAAAGTTTAACTAATATCAGCAAAGATAAATATTGGGCGGCATGAGGGGGTTTGAAAGGAAAGATGTTTTTGTGGTTAAGGAATGGGAGTAGGGACATAGGAAATCTAAGTTCAGTCCCCAGCTCTGCCGCATACTTTGACTTGCCCAAGCTCACACACAATCTCACTGTCTCTCATTTCCCAATCTGTCAACTGAGGATAACAACATTTCCCCTTTCTCACTCTTGTCTATATAGGCCCTGACCCTGCAAAGACTTAATCATGGGTCACATAACAGTCTAGTCTCTGGTGGGCTGTAATATTTTGATCTAATTTTGGTTGCTGGGGTTAGTGTGTGGGTGCTGGGTGGTGTTGGTGACCTGAGATATACAGGAGGTTATACTAGATGATTTGATCTTAAACTCTAGGACTGTGTGCACTTAGATGGGATTACTCATGTGTGCAAAGTTAAGGACATGTGTAAATGTTTGCATTTTCAGGGCTTTAGATTATAACCTCATTGGGTAGAGATTGTCTCTTCCTATGTACATGTACGACTAACACAATGAGACCCCAATCTTAGTTGAGGCCTCTAAGTACTATTGTAAAAATAACAAACAACTAAAAACTTGAAAAAGTCAAAGCATGAACCATTGAGGTTGTTTTGTGAACATATTATTTCTTAAATCATACAACAGCACTCTGTCATTCAAAATCTCTGAAGCTTTTGAGGGAAAATGCTTACTGAGTTTCTTATACTGTGGGGTAAGTTTACAAATACATTCCACTTAAACTCATCTACATTTTTCATAATTTCCCTTGCCACAAATGACACATATCTCAGAGAATTGATACCTATCCTGTAGTGAGAAGTGAACCACAAATGGTTCTGTTCAAATAAGCATTCAACATAGAATCAGTTTGAAAGGCTTCTTTCATGAGCCTGAAATAAAATGCTTCAGCAGCTCCTGCTCCTCACAGCCTTCAAATGGCTCCCCAGTTTCATCCCCGATTCCTTCAGTTTTCCATTAGGCCACAGGTTCTTCACTCTCCCACTTGTGAGCATTCAGTACGGTGCCACTAAATTTGAATCTCTCTTCATAGGGTCTATCAGTTTTAGAATCCCTTCTGCAGGGCTTCAATCACTGATTAATTCAGCATGCGCTACAGAGCATGAGAGATTACAATTCAGTCGTGACTGTGACCCAAGAGATATGTTCTGGCAGTAAGAATGGCAAATCCATGAGGTGATCTTCAGAAGTAAGGAAGGTGTCTGATGATTAAACGGGGGAGGGTGGGGGGAGAGACGGTGTGAAGCCAGCAGGTATTGCGGTTAGGCCAAGGGAAATGAGGGACTATTAGGAGAATTGGGGGTTGGAAAGGAACCACACAAACTTATCAAAGGGAGGAAGGGATGAAAGAAGGTGCTGAACTGCATTGGAAGCTCATAAAATGGATAGGAGAGGATGCCATAACTCGTAGCATGTCAGGCACGAAGAGAGAGAGGTACAGATCCAAACTGGACAATATTCATTTCAGCATCAGTATGGAAATTCTGACTGGTTCATGCATTTTCTCAGACCAGTTTGACCTAATCTGATAAACATAAAACTTTGTTAACCTACCTGTTAAAGTTGCTCAAGTACATTTCCTACCAACAAAATCAACAATTTTTTTTTTTTAGTATGGAGATATACCTATCTCATAGAACTGGAAGGGACTCCGAAAGGTCATTGAGTCCAGCCCCCTGCCTTCAGTAGCAGGACCAAGAACTGATTTTGCCCCAGATCCCTAAGTGGCCCCCTCAAGGACTGAGCACACAACCCTGGGTTTAGCAGGCCAATGCTCAAACCACTGAGCTATCCCTCCCCCCTTATCAGCAGCTAAGGCAACATTAACACCCAGAATACTCACATCACTATACCCAAAAGCACGCACAGGCTCCTCAGCTCGAGTTCAAGGTTCTGATCCTTATCTCTGGCTATGTCTATACTTATGGCAGCATATAAAGTACATATGCTGCATGCCCCCCCTAGTATGTGTATAAAGAGCAATGTAGATAGTGAGGCACTGCTTAGGCGAGTAAAAGACACACCAGAACCTTAGGGTATGTACCCTACATGGCTCTCTACATGCCCAAGTAGTGTCTCCTACTATTTTTTGCAGTGTAGTATCCCACTGTTGGAGACTTTCTTCACCACAGTCACTGCCAGAGCCTTTCCCCACTGCCTCCCTCCTGCCAGTTTTTCACTGCTGCATGTAGCTACATACCACAGCATGGATGCAGTGTGTAGCTACATGTACCCTAAACACTAGTACCAGTGTAGCCAAGACCTCCAAGGCACTCCATTGCCTGGGCTCAGGATATCTAAAAAATCACCTAAAGCTCCAGGATGAAGATGGTGGTTGACAACTTTACTCCTCTGGCACAATGGAAAACTCTTGTCTGGGCAGGAAACAGATAATTCTCGGTGGCTGATCCGAGTCTGTGGAAGGAACTCCCCCAGGCACTGAGGGCCGTCAGAAACCTCACCACCTTTCCCCCCAAGTGGAAGGCTAATTTCTTTGACCATATATAGCAGCATATATATATTATAAAATAAACAAAGAAAAACAAACAAAAATAAAACCTATCAAAACAAGACACTCCACCTCACGCACTTTTCCTCCTTGGGAGAGACTGAGAGAACAAACAGCACATCACAGACATGTAGTTATGTGTAATGCGCTACTGGAAGGTGCTCAGCTCCTACGCTGATGAGCGGAGAAACTCGTAAATAGAAAATAGATACCACCACAAACTCTCCATTTTTTGACTTCCAGTATAAAGCCATCCAAGAGGCACATGCTCAGTTCCTCATGATCACACTCAAACCTTAACTTATACCTCAACAGCATTAAGACATTTTACTGACAGGCCTACCTCCACCTGAAGACGGTAGAATGTGTTATTCCTGCCCACGAAATTATAAGGTTGGAATTAAGATTGTGTGTTTATGTATATTTTGAGGAACTGGATGGTGCACAACACATCGTTGCCTTTAGAAGTCTACATGCTTTTCACTTTTTGACCAGCATGAAGCTTAAAAATATTTTTGGCAAGCTCAGTTTATGCTGCATGAATTTAGAAAAAAGCACCAACAAGTTTTGGTCCTAAATTCTGTCTCCCTTCCTTCAGCTCACTAACCAAACAGAATCAAATAAAGCACTTAATTAAAATAAGATTATGATGGTGTGTATTACCTTTGCAGCTGCATTGGTTCCAGTGTTTGACACCATTTGAATCTCCAATTAACTTGGTAGCTTAAGGTTTTTGTTTTGTTTTTAATTAAGGCTCATTCTTCACTGTGCACATTAAGGCTTGCAATGAAGTGTGTGGCTAACGGGTGACTAGTAAGTAGCCTGTGATCTTGGAGGGACTTGTTCATCAGAATCTGCAATACTGATGAACCATCTACTTCAGCAGTACTGATCGTGGCCTGGAAGTGCATCACACTGACTGCTTGACTGCAACTCACCAGCACTTAACGTTAAGACAGAATGAGATACACCAAGAATCCATAGCAGTGAATCCTAGTGCCAGAGAGGACCGAGCATTAGCAATCGCAATAGAAATAAAAAACAGACAAGAGGGATATTACAGATAATAAGAAGCCCAAAGAGCAACCATGTGCTTTCTTAGCAGGAATGAGGTTGTTTTTAACATTCTGCAAACAATGTGTGAAATTCTGCTCCATTCATTTCAACAGTTACACTTTGGGTTTATGCTGGTGTAACTGAGAGAAGAAATGGGCACGTGGCCTTCTTAGGACAGCATCCATTTATTAATAATGGATAAAGATAATATTTTTAAAAAATTAAATATGTGGGTATGGAAATAGCTACCTGTAAAAGAAGTAGCGCGTGCATATGCACCAAGACCAGAAGAGAAGCTCTTCCTTCACAAGAAACTTCCACATCTCTCTTGAATCTATTTCCATCTCTCATGTCTTTTAATCCATTGCTCCTGGAGGCAACATGAATAACACCTGTTATTGGTATTAAGCTATTCCCCTCAAAGGGCTTTGCAATGACTACCAATTACCTCCTCTATAAACTTGCTCAAATGCTCTCCTCCCTTCAGATTATTTTGTCCCTTGAAAGAGCAACTGCTCTGAAAAAATGATCCCCTTTATTTATCACTTGAGACATGGAAAACTATCACTAGTGCAGCTGTCTTTCCTGAGCCCAGAATCAAGACCAACATGTACATATCAGACTTTATATGTACATACCAAGCTTTATAAGTATTTTTTTCAATAACACATACTATGTTAACAGTCATAATATTAACTGAGAATATTCTCCATGGACACATTCAGTGAAAATAAACTTTTTTTCCTTCCCTCTCTCTCATGTCTTTTCTTTCTATCATCACTGGCTTAAAGGCAAATAACTTTACCACTGTTTCTGCTAGGCAGACCCTAAAATACTGTTTTGGGGGAGAGGGGTGTGTGTCTGTGACATATTTTTCTTTTTTATAACCAGAAATAATGTCTAAAGTACATCAGAATTTTTACTTCTTCCAGTCTGATGGAAAATGTGTGGTCAGAAGAAGAAAACCATACATGATTATACAGGTGTATTCATGAGCAATTTTGTAGAACACACAAGTGTGTGTGTGTGTGTGTGTGTGTGTGAAATACATATATACAACCATATGGCCAGATTCTCATCTGGTATAAATTGGTGTAACTCTACTACCTTCAATGGAGTTACACCAGATGAGAATCTGGCCTTCTGTATGTTTCATATACAATTGTTTCATATGCCATTAAAGTGAGAAACTGGATTATGCATTTCCATAACCATATATATGCTGTGTGAAATCCTGGTCCTGTTGAAATTTTGCCATTGACTTTAATGGGGCCACGATTTCACTAGCTGTACTGTTGACATGAATTATTTTAAACTTGATCATTTACTATCAGATTCTAATACTTCAAGGCTAAATACTTAGTTTGGAAACAAAAATATATGTGGGAAAATGCGTTATTGGACTAAACATAAGAGCAGCCATACTGGGTCAGACTAAAGGTCCATCTAGCCCAGTATCCTGTCTTCTGACAGTGGCCAATGCCTGGTGCCTCAGAGGGAATGAACAGAACAGATAATAATGAAGTGATCCATCCCCTGTCACCCATTCCCAGCTTCTGGCCTTGATGTTCTGTGCTATAAAGTGGTTTCTTGTCACTTGATACTCTTAGATTATCAGGAAGTTAGAAGTTTACATTGTGTTTTCTATGCTTTCCTACAAAAACAACAAGGAGTCCGGTGGCATATGCCCAAATAAATCTGTTAGTCTATAAGGTGCCACCGGACTCCTTGTTGTTTTTATGGATACAGACTAACATGGCTATCCCGATACTTGACACTATGCTGTCCTAGACATCTTTATTGAAAAACCCACCAAAAGGAGGTATGTAAATCTACTGGTTTTAAATAAAATATATTTATTGTATAAATATTTTACAATAGCAGTAATATCTTTTGGAGATTAAGATGTTATTTCAAACTACTCCTATTGGTCAGTCCATTTTCTCTCCTATAGTTAGAGACAATAGTTGTTTCAGTTTTGGCTGAATATTAGTCAGTCTAGTGGAGGTGTGTAAAAATGGGAAGAAAAAAGGGATTCCTTCCATTTCTAATAATAAGCACTGATCATCTGTTCAACAAATCTTCTATATCAGGTAACTAGGTAAGACAACAAGTGATTGTTCTTCAGAACTAATTTGAGCTACAAATACCAGGGCTTGGCAAATACTGCAAAAAATTGTTCTGCAAATACTTGTTCAAATTTTATAAGATTTCACTGTCTTTGCACTTGCAGCTGATTTCATTTTCTATGCATATTCTGGCAAATAAGTTTACTGGTCTAAGTGCTGGTGGAAACAGCAAATTAAGTGAATATTAGAGAATACTCATGGAAAGAGACCTCTGAATTTGTTTGAAATATAAACCCGATTCTAAGAGCTGTGCTTATTCAATAAGGAAGATACATATTATGTGATTCACCTATCCAGTCAGAACTACCCAACAGAGCTCAAATTTCAAATACTGAAGCACCACAGAGGACTTCTTAGGAACAACCTGAGGTGGCAGTTGCTCTGAGGCTGTGGTCCATGCATCACTAGTGGACTAATGAGCAGTTGGCTGTGATTTACAGAGAGCAGGCTGGTCACATGGCACAGGCTCCACCTGTTGTTTCCAACTGCTAGATCACATTAAAAGAAGCTAATAATACATTATATTATGCATTTAAATAAACAATTGCTGTAGCTGTCACTGGGCTGTTATTTAATCACCAGTGGGAGAGTTAGTGGTCCATAGATTGTGAATGGGAAGGAAGGTGTCCAAGACCTTATCTCTTTATTAAGATGCCAGCTACACTATGTGCAAAATATACACCGAAAATATCTTTTCATTAGAATGCCTTCCCTCCAAAAAAATATAAATAAATAAACAAACACAGGCTACAAATGTTTTGGTCTTATATCTTACCAAATTACAGATTTTTCATAAAGTCTGACTGGGTAATTATTCTCACAGTCGTGCAGTCAGTTGCAGCCAAGCTGGGTGCAGGGTGCCTTTTGATCCATGCTTAACTTCAAACCACCAATATTTTCCCAGCAAAATGAATATCCTGGAGCACAACTGAAAAGGGCGCATATTCAAAGAGGTAGTGTGTGCGGCTGTCATTGGTTTTAAATAGAAGTCACAAGGTCAAAAATCACATGCAATGTAGACAAGACATTTTCAAAACATGTCCACAGCAACTGTCTACAATCTCATGGTGGTGGTGTTGCTGGGATGGTGCTGAAGAAGAGCTCTGTGGAGTTCAAAAGTTTAGTCTCTTTCAACAAGCTTGTCCCATAAAAGATATTACTTCACTCATCTTGTCTCCATAATGTCACAGTCAAAGAGAAATATGAAAATTAATGGTATAGTAAATGTCCATGCTACTCAGATTGCTGGGCTTAGGTACTTATTACTAACTCTTAAATTTGCATGGGGAATTACTAATTTGTGCTTGCAGCATGTTGCCAAAATTTGCTGTAGCACAGGGTCATTGCTGTGATTGACAATTATTATGGTCCATTTAGTCCAATACTCGGTCTCTGACAGTAGTCAATACCAGCTGCTTCAGAGAAGGAGGAGGCAATCATGGGATACCTTGCCCCCAGAAGGAGTTTCCTTGTTAACCTCAATTAGTTAGAGATTGGCTTTGGCCCTGAAGATAGAGGGCTTAAATTTCTTCCAAAGCTCTTGGTTATGTCCTTAAAAAAAAAAAAAAAAAAAAAAAAAAAAGGATGATGATGATTCTGGATATTCTTGTTTATATAAATACTTAGTCTTTTTTAAAATCCTGTTATATTCTTTACTCAGTGATATGTGACAATGAGTTTCACAGGCTAATTGTGAGTTGTATGAGAAAGCCTTTGTACCAGTCACCTTCAAATTTGCCAACAGGATGTCAGCTGAATTGTTCTTATGTTATGAGCACTGTTTTGTTTACTTTTATTACATTGTCTTCTCTCCTTCATCTCCCCTCTCTGGTTAAACAGCCCTAATCTTTTCAATCTCACTTCATATGGAAAGCTTTTTCATGCTCTGACTGATCAATTTTTGTTGCCAGCCTCTGAACCCCCTCTATTTCTGCTAGATTCTTTTTGAGATGGGATTACCAAAATGAGCTCAATCTTCCACATAGGGGTACACCACTGATTTATAAAATCATAGAAATGTAGGACTGGATGGGACCTCAATAGATCCCTAACCCTTCACTGAGGCAGGACTAACTATTATTAGACCATGCCTGACGGGTGTTTGCCTAACCTATACTTACAAACCTCCAATGATGGAGATCCACAATCTCCCTAGGTAATTTGCTCCAGTGCTTAACTACCTTTTCAATTGAGCATTTTTTCCTAACATCTAACCTAAATCACCCTTGCTGCAATTTAAACCCATTACTTCTTCTCCTGTTCTCAGTGGATAAGGAGAACAATGTATCACCTTCCTCTTTATAATAATCCTTTACGTACTTGAAGACTTTTTTCCCCCCAATCTTTCCTCGTAGGCCAAGTTTTCTAGACCTTTAATCATTTTTGTTGCTTTGTGGCCTTCCTTATTTGTGCCTTCATGCTTATGCCATTTTTTATATTAATCCTTCATAATTTGATCTAGTTTCCACTTTTTGACGACTCTTTTTTTGAGTTTCAGGTCATTAAAGATCTTCTGGTTAAGCTAGAATGGTCTCTTACCATAATTCCTACCTTTCCTATGCATGGGGATAGTTTGGTCTTGTGCCCTTAATAATGCCTCTTTAAAAGTCTGCCAACTCTCTGCTACCCTGTTTTCCCTTATGCTTATTTCCCATGGGATCTTACCTACCAGTTCTCTGAGTTAAAGTCTGCCTTCTTGGAATTAATTGTCTTTATTCTGCATTTTCCCTCCTACCACTCCTTAGAATCATTCCTTCATGCAAGCTGTCTTCCACCTTCAAATTCTCAACCAGTTCCTCCCTATTTGTCAGAATCAAATCTAGAGCAGCCGCTCCCCTAGTCTCTTTTTCCACCTTCTGTAATATAGTTGTCGTTAATGCATTCCAAGAATTTGGTGGATAATCTGTTGTCTGTTGTATTAGCACACAAGTGCTATCAGAAACAAACCAACAAGCAATAATGTATGCTAACACATAGAATAGGATGTCATTATATTTTCTGCATTTTTCTCCACCCCTTTGTTTATGAATGCTAACATTTTTTTGTACCAGGTACATAAATAACTGAGGAACAATGCACTACTGTTGTTGTGAAAAACACTATGGTAAACGAAAAACTTGTACACACACAGTATGTTAAAGTTACAATCCACAACATGTCAGATATGAATACACACAGTCATCCCCTGCCTATATGCATAAGGGACACACTGGCACTGTACGCAATTGTAGGACCAACAGCCACACATGGCAGAGGAATGAAATCTTGTGCGAGTTTATCAATCAAAATGAAATGCTAAATATGAGGATACTCTGAAACTAGTCCAAGACAGAGCTAACAAGAGCACGGCAGTTTGTTCTCCATTTGCCATAAGATTCTCATGAAATGACAGTTGACAGCAGCCCCGTCAAGGAAAATAAGAAATGGATGAGTACAGATTCTTCTTAGGGAAGGGAAAAAAAAAAAAAAAAAAAAGCACCTTCAACCTGTGAAGTATGAATAGCCTGCAATCGCATTATACCTCAGGCTTTCCCAAAGCGAGAACTGCCAACATTACTGTCACTGACAACAATCTGACTGAGAAGAAAGATTTTTGGCAGAGAACAAGTCATTGGCTCCTATTTTCACTACTCTGGAGAAATGGCCTCAATATTTTAAGAACCAATGTCTGTCAAGGAGATATAGGTGGTAAAATACAGGCATTGATCCAGAAGTTGTATAAAAGGTGTAAGTAAATAATGCAGCTCTCAGTAAATATTATGAACTTGAGTTGCATAGTAACAATTTTAGAAATTTTAGTTTTTCAGGGCAGGTACCCTACTTTCCTTTGTGTTTGTACAGAACCTAGCACACAGTAAGTGCTAGCAGAAACAACTCCCCCCCCCCAAAAAAACCCCAAAATAAATCAAGCCAAATATGTACACTAGCATGTGGAATCTTTGCTGTGCAATGTCCCACTGGGAACTCCCCATGTGGTACAAGCAGCCATAACCTCTAGAGCGAATTTATGAAATCACTGCTTAGATGATATGGACGTTCTTTTTCTTCCAGGGGTCTCTATAGGTGTTTGGCACCTAGGTGGTATCTAGATTCTGTAGTGATAGGATCTCTATAAATCCCAGATAGAGCCAGAAACATAGACATGCACATAGACCAGTACACTTTCTGGAAATCTTGTGCTCCCATTGGGGGCTGATAGTGCTAACCATTAAATAAATCTGAAATCTTCCATTCATGTCCATACTAGGAAGTTAGGGCTGGTTCAAGCAAACCTATCTCTGCCCCCTTCACCCCACCAATCCACTCCATCTGGGATTCACTAGCTGTAACACCAACAATTCAGTATGCAACCTTCTTTCCTATGCCAAGTTCCTTTGCCATGTCAGATGAGGAGAGTGGAGTTGAGTCATAAGTAATATGGTCAGAATTTTATGCGTCTCTAAGGGCATAGTGGATGGAGGTTTTCTCTTGAACAGGAAGCAGAGTGAAACTCTGATGTGTCCCAGCCAGAGCAGAGATAATGGCAGTGACATCCTGAGTCCCCTGGGGGCTCAAGTTATTATCCCCATAGAGCTCTCAGCGGGAAGCAGCTTGTACGCCTCACCATGTGGCACTGAAGCATGAGCAGGAAACATCACAGTAGTATTTCAGCCTGTTCCATGGGCTGGAGCAAAGGTCCCTGAGGCTACAGGTTTGGCAGCATTGCCTTTACTGGCCTGCCAGCTGATGCACTAACACTTGCCTCACTGCTGTGCCAGTCCCAAGCCATGGCTGAATTATTTTCTATTTGAAGCATAAATTGTTAAGTTGGACAAAAATTTTAAACTTCAATCATCATGACCTATTGTTAGGGTCAGCCCTAAGCGTGCATGGGGTGTGTCCATGCTGACACACAGGACCCCCTTGCAGTCCAGAGACTAAAGGCGAGGGAAAGGGGGGAGGGGATGCAGAGGAGAGGAAAGATTTGTGTTGATAATGGGATAAGGAGAAACAGGGGAAGAGGGAGGAAGATAGAGAACGAAAATAAAAGTGGAAGAGACTGGGGAAGAGGTTTTATTAAGGAGACAGAAATTTTTAAAAAAGGGAAAAGAAGGCAGCTAGATGGGTAAGAGAGGGGTCTGGTTCAGGAAATAAACTATTCCTGGAAGGAACAGATGAAAGGTTTTGGAGAGAGATGTAAAGTTGTAAATGTTTAAGTGGTGAAATCATAGTAACTTACTCTGAGGGCACAGAAAAATAATGTTGAAGAGTTGAAACAGAATTAAAAAAACAAAACAACAACAAAAACCCCAATGGGCAACAGTAAGTATTCCCCTCCAAAAGTGTGTATCCATCCAAATGTTGTAACATAGCCATCAATAATGATATACGTGCACTGGGCCTGATTCTGAGCTCACTTATACAGGTATAAATCAGGAGTAATTCCATCCAAGTCAATAGAATTGCAACAGTGCAACTGAAAGCAGAATCAGGTCTATTATATCTAAAGGTATTTTCATTGTATTGTATATCATGGGCATGGCCATAGGTTATGTTAGGGTTCAAATTCCTCCCTGCATGTTAGGGCAAGGAAAGAAAATGCATGGCACTTATGATCCCAACCTGAAGAGCTGTGTTTCCATCCTGTGTTCTCCTCTAACAAATGTGAGGGGTCTGGAAGTGTGCCTGGGGGCCCCACACATCTCACTGCACACAGCCCCACAAAATTTAGAGCTGGCCCAGCTTAATCTGAATGGACAATGCTTCATGGTTTAACAAGATCCAGGGGCTAAAAGTTGAAGCTAGACAAATTCAGACTGGAAATAAGGCATACATTTTTAACAGTGAGGGTATTTAATCATTGGAACAACTTACCGAGGGTGGATTCTCAGTCACTGCCAATTTTAAAATCATGATTGGATGCTTCTCTAAAAGATATGCTCTGTCTCAAACAGGAATTATTTGGGGGAAGTTCTATGGCCTGTATTATACAGCAGGTCAGACTACAGACTTCTGATAGTCTCTTTAAATAATCACATCCATATAGTGCTGGGTATGACCCTTACTCCTCTGTACCTTGACATTTTCCCATCTACCAGAGATGAATGAACCGTGAACAAAATTGAAAGAAAACTCCTTTGGTTGGTATGATGAGGCTCAGGTCCTCCTGAAATTATGTAGGTCATATTGAGTGAATAAATTATTTTCTTTTTGTAAAAAGAACACACATTGGATGTTGTAGCCAGTCGACTAGTGGGGAATCACAAAATAAACAACTGAATGAAGGAGGGGGTGAATTAGGGGGTAGCCCCTTCTTTAAAAAACAAACAAACAAACAAACAATTTTCATGTTAAATATCTAGACTTCCACAGGGACATGGTTATTAAACGTTAAACTAGAGGTGGGAAAGGGAGACAGCACTAATCTCAAATTAGGCAGTGAAGCAAATTCTGTGCCAGGCATTGGGTCAGTTCACTCATCTTTCTAGCCACCTGCAGACAGTATTATTAAAGCCTTCTACGTTTATTTATCTTAGTCATTAGATCTATTATATGGACCGATGTGTTCATGTAAAACAAGTTTTCCCACAGAGATTCTCCAGTGACATTCAGCATCTGAAATCAGTGCACGATTGTGTGTTAACTGATGATGGTACAGATTCTTCCCTATTACAGTGACAAACCAGATGCTTGTATGTACATGTAGGATTTCATTACTACAGTGGTTAAACGGTATTGCCTCCTTGAGAACTAGAAGGGTAAGGAAGAGAGGCAGGTTCAGAAAAAAAAATTCTTGGGTATGACTCCACTAACGTCAATAGAACTGTATTAATTTATACCTGGCTTGAAATTTGGCCTTAGGAGTTCACCAGGCAAGTCGTCACAGAACAATGCCACACCAGTGACAACACCAAACTTTGCCAGATGGAACATCAGTATAATCTCTCAGGGTTTTGGATGACAACAAATAATAATTTCAGCAGTCCATGATTGCTGACTTTCTCAAGAAATAACTATGTTCTGAAATGCACTTATACAGGATGATGCAGTCATTTTAATCAGTATTGGCAGATCCTTTGGAAAAGATTTTGCAAATCCTTTAATTATACTATTCTTCAGTACAATGAGTAATTTGAATTTATGTGAATTTCTCTTTTTATATTTTTTGTACTATTCTTACATTCTGTCACTAAGCTTATGATAATCACATAGGGCTCAATTCTGCCTTCCTTAATGCTGAGTAGTAATTTACTACAACACTCATGGAGTACAGACTACTCAGTGTGCGTAAAGATGAGGAAGTGGGGTTGCTGGTATTTTATAGCACATGTAATAATCAGCTCTCAAAAAGAAATTGCACTTGTGAATTAAAATAAAGAAATAAATCACAAATAACTCTGCAGATTTTCACCTTAGTTGTACTAAACCCTGCTGCTCCATATTGATTTTAGGGAATTTGAAGATAGCTTCTGCTTCTCCCTGCCTCCCCCCCCTCCCCCCCCCCGCCCATGATCTATTCATTTGTTTGCAGAGTATTAAATAAAGTTTAAAATCGGCAATAGGTACTGCAGATGACAAAATACCCACCATGGACTCCAGTCACAAGCAGTTTATGAAGAGCTAAAATAACCTTCACACCACATAGACATGGCGTTCCTTGTCAACAGTATGCAATTGAAACTGAGAGTCCCTCTTTTCTTTCTTTTAGCAAACAGAGAGGGGGGAGATATAACAGGTAGAAAGGTATTGATCTCCCAGATTTGTGGGGTGGCTGTTTCCCACCTAAATTTTGGCACTGTTTGAAAAGCTAGTTTTTAACTGTATTTTGCACGCTGAGTATAGTCACTCGCATTATCAATATCAGGTACAAGCCCAAACTCCCCAGCACCCGGTGAAAGAAGCAGTGGAGGGAAGCCAGAAAAAGCTCAGTGATAATGTTCTATTCTTTTTGTGCTGCCCCTCTCTTTGTGCTTTCTAACTGGTGCATTTGGATAGTTACAGATGGATCTAGATAAGAAAAATAACAAAATAATGAACAAAAAAGTTGTTACCAGAGTCACTACAAGTCAAGAAGGCACCAGTACTGAACTCTGTTTGAACTGTAACATATTTTTTGCAAGTTGAAGGAAAATTTAAAACGCATGCTAGAAAATGAAGACTACAGTCTTAGAAAGACCTTTCCAGGGCAGGCAGAAATCAAATATAACAGAAGATACAGGCAAGGAACTTTGTATGCTTGAGCATGCTGACATTGAACAGAAAAGGGACAGGGATTGTGTCATTTAGTAGAGGCCTTCACTGATATTCACAGCTGAATTCCTAATGAGGAAATACTTGCTTTAATTTCCCACCAAGTCCTGCAAAACATCAGCCTATTGGCTGTGTATCCTGCCTACCTACTTCTACTGGCTCCAAGTGAGTGAGTTGCCGGACCTCCTTATGCCAAATCAGCATTTTTAGCATTAGGACAACTTTTCACGGATAGAAAATGCAGTTGATGTAGGGGATGATTTCGAGATGCTCCGCACAGGCCACCTCCTACTGACATTGATATCAGTGGGAATTGAGGGTACTCAGTGCCTCACAGGATCACATTCTTTGCACACTAGGTGACAGGGGGAGCTGTGGGCAAAAAAAATTTTCATTGTGGTAACAATGTGTCATTTATCCCTTAAACATACAGGACCAAGAAGCAAAATCTGCAACCATCCCACCTTATATTTGCCACAACCAAGCAATTATATTTGCAGTCACTGGCATTCCATTGGCTCTCTTCTATGCTATTTACTTTATCAACAATTTACTTTATCAGGACAAAGCTGGTAAAACAGAGTAAGAACATCAGGCTTTTACTCTGTATATAGATATTGTGACAGACCCAGACCAGTGGGGTACAGGAGTCTGGTAGAAGGCAAATATACTGGCCACTGGATGAACAGTTTTCTGTTCCCTGAGTGACCAGAGCAGGGGCTGCCCTAGAGCAATCAGGAACCTGCTAGAACCAATTAAGATAGGCAAGCTAATTAAGACACCTGGAGCCAATTAAGAACTTACTAGAATCAATTATGACAAGCAGGCTAATCAGGACACCTGGTTTAAAAAGGACCTCCCATCAGTTAGTGTGGGGGCACACACAAGGAGAAGGGAATGAGAAGGCATGCTGCTGGAGGACTGAAGAGTACAAGTGTGATCAGGCTTCAGGAGGATGATCCTGCAGTAGGATAAAGAAGGTGCTGGCGGAAGGCCATGGGGAAGTAGCCTAGGGATTTGTAGCTGTCACGCAGCTGAGACAGGGGACATTGTAGACAGCTGCTATCCACAGGGCCCTGGACTGGAACCTGGTGGAGAGGGTGGGCCCAGGTTCTCCCCTTCCCCCCCAACTCCTGATCGGACACAGGAGGAGTTGACCTGGTCTGTTAGAAACACCAGAAGGGAAGGTCTAATTTGGAAAGGGATCTAGCTTGTCCCCAACCCACTAGGTGGGACACAGAGACTGCAGGGATTGTTCTCTGTTTCCCTCATGCTGGCCAGTGATGAGGTTAGCTGAGTGAACAGCAGGTTTGAGCCTCTATCCGAAGCAGCCAAACTGTGGGCTGCCATGAACCTCTGAGGCGAGCAAATCTGCCAAAAAATGCAGGACCCACCAAGGCAGAGGAGGCACTTTGTCACAATATAAATATTTCACTGTGAAATTATTTGGAAACTCACAATTATCAAACAGGATTTTCAACTTCTGATGAGATGAAAATCATGGGCCAAGTTCATTCCTGGTATAAGAGGATGCAGTCCCATTCACTTCAGTGGAGCTCCCTGCCTTTATAGCACAGCTGTTTTGTCTCCATATATCTAATTTAATAAAAATGCAGGTATAATTTAGCTTCTACCTTATGTGAATCTTTTAACAGAGACCTAAATAAATAACTGAAGTAATATATATATTAGCCACCAAGGCCTTTTCTTGTTAATTTTGTCAGCCCAGTCACTATTTAAAGCTGACTTTCACAGGAATGTGTGTACAGTATTTGCAGGTTGGGTTCATCAAACATTCATTGTTCAATACTGTGACAGCTGGTAGCAGGCATACATACTCTTCCCTTGTTTGGTTTTCTGATAGAATCTGTCAAGTACTGGTTGACTGTAACTGAATTTGTCACCCTCTCAGCAAGGTTATATCTCCTCTTACCATCAAATAAAACAATAAAGTAATTCTATACAGGCTCAGACTATTTTTTAACTCCACTAGCAATGAAAGAGTGGATTTTACCCAAACAGCTGCTAACAAACAGTCAGAGTTTATTTTTGATGAATAATTCCAACAGATTTTAAAATCTGAAGATCACACTTGTGAGAGCACTTACACATATAGTATATAAAACACATGGAGGTGCAGGTAGCAAAAACTATCTGCATTTATTCAGCATTCCCAATGAGAGCATGTGAAAGTCTGCCAAAATTCACCTTCCACAATGAGAGAGATAGCATGAGTGGGTGTTCTTTTTCCAAGTGAGGTGCAGTTTTTGTCTGTATTAAAGGAACATGTGCTCCTACATATTTTTGGCCATCCCAAATGAAGATGAACATTTAAATGTGGTTACATTAAAGGAAGCATAGCTTTTGAAAAAAAAATGTATTGTAGTTGGTGTAACAGCCACATAGAATATGGTGAAAGGAACAAATGTGACACCTAACAACACAGCAGAGCTGGTCAAATAGTGGTGAAAAAATGGGTTTGTGAAAAATGTATTTGAGGAAAAGTGCCAAAATAATCGGATAACAATTCTCAGCAAATAATTTAAACAGTTCTAATAACCCCTGCCCCGTTCAGCAAAGTACTTACGCTCATGCTTAATTTTAAGCAGGAGTAGTCCCAAATTAAGCACATGTTTAAATGCTGTGCTGAATCAGAGACACACCAAGCAACCCCTCAACAATTTCTGATCCCATCAACACTGGGCAAACAGCAATTTTCAAAAACTTCATTTAGACACTCCTTCAGCATAATATTAGTAAACACTTTATAACTCACTTATGTGCATGGCACCATCCCTGTCTTTAAAAACCTTGGACTGACTTCACCTGGGACTGAATTGACTTCAATGGGAGTTATAAGGTCAGAGATGTTTCAACACAGTCCTGTTCCTTTTCACAACCATCTTGTCAGCTCTGGGGACAGAATCTGCCTTTACAAGTTGCTTGCCCCCACTTAAGTGAGTTCTTATTTTAACAATTAAAAAAATGCTAAATACAGACTAAATATGGCCAGCAAGAAGTTACACAGTATAATCCCTGGAACACTGGCATTTTCCAGACGACATTCAAATGAATGTTATGGGGGATGTGTAAATATATCCAGAGTCAAAGGGTTTAAAGCATTTTAAAACCTTGTTAAAATGCTTTGTCCATTGCACACTGATATCACATGATGGGACAAATTATTTGATGTATGGCCACAAATCAGGATATGATGAACCATATTATGATGGATACTACCATGTAATGGTAATACATTTTCAATTGACAGGCCATTGCCCACATGAAAGCAACCTCTCACTTAAAAAAAAAAGTATTGATGCAAGAAAGCCATTAATGTCTGACTTGTGTTCTTCACAGTCCAATTATTAAACATTATATTATCAGCACAGAAGGATTTCAGCAACCCTCCCCCCAGACAAATTAAGCGTGGCATCACGGGTGACAATAAAATCCTTTTATCAGCACGAAAGGCCACACCAGCCACTGTGCTGAAAATATGCATCAATACTATGCTCAGATTAGGGCAGCATAAAAATATCCTTCTTCCACTTGAGTTCCAGGTAAATTTGTAAAGAGAGTGGCAATCAGTGGATGTGGTTAGAGTGAACTATGAAAATCCAGTTAAGGATAGGTCACTATTTACCTAAGTGCTGTAAATTCACCTGCATTTACGGATCCTAGAGACCCAATATATGATAGAGTGCAAGCTGCTCTGGTGTGGGAGATCACTGTTAAACTAAGCAATAGTATTGTATGCAGCAGATGATACCAGTTCAAGCATGGATAAAGATATGAGCACTGTGAAAATAGACACTGTGTACAGTTCCGCATGATGGGGGAAGGATCAAAGATGTTACACAAGTTGGGAACAAGCCATTTTGTATAGACAAATATCCTGGATGTCTGGTAAAAGTACAGATTGCAGTGGTAGTCAAATGTTTTGGGGAGAATGACGCCAGTATAAATGAATTACTACCTGCACTGAGTAATTTCATGTCACTTAAGAGTACAGTATAAATTCCAGATGTTGCTCTGTTGTTTTGTCCCTGTAGAGGGGTTTGGCTGGGGCTTGTCCCTCTCTGGGGCAGCGGGGAACCACACCGCCTCGCTACTTCCTTTCAGTTGTTACGGGGAATTAGCCTGGCTGCCGGGGTCTCACGCCGCGGCAGCAATAGAGGCAAAACATAACAGTTATTCACACCCGGTCGGCAGGCAGTAGTGAGTCACAGTCTCAGGTCCTCAACCAGGAGCTGAGCAACTGTTATATAATGAGCAAGCCCCGTCCCTGGGTCAGGGCAGGGCAACAAAGAGTCAATGGCTCAGGTCCTCAGGCAGGGGCTGAGCAAACAGGTAAACAGCAAGCCTGGCTCCTGGATCCAAAGGGCCTGCGAGAGGGGGAGACTGTCACCCACAAGTTGCGTGGCAGGGGGGACACAGGCCCACCCACTCCACTGCGTCCCAGCCCAGGGCCCTAACAGTGGCAGAAGACCCGCTGCTGAGTCAGTGGGGATCCTGGCCGCAACACACTGACATGGGCTCTGGCATTGCTGCAGCCAGACTAGGGTCGGCTGCCCCCGGGCTACTTCCAGACTCCCGCTCTAGAGGTACCTGGGTCCGGACAGTGTCCTCCAAGGGGTCAAGCACCATGGGCTCCTCAGGGTAACTGGTGAACGGTAGGCTTGGCAGCTTCTCTGGGTAACTTGCGAGGGGCAGGCTTGACAGCTCCTCCGGACTCTGGTCGGCATCAGGCATCAGCTGGTCTGGCCAGTCTTCGGGTTGGCCGCCAATTGCCGCGGTCTCCCAAGCAGGAGCTATGCCACAGGCGTCTGGCCTCTCCGGCAGCTGTTCTTCTAGTGAGCTCTGGGGTTGGGCTTTTATATTTCCTGTCCTGGACCTTAACCTCTGGGGGGCAGGTGCAGGATTCACTGACTGGCTCCACCCACTTTGGTGTCTGGAGAGGCTAGTCCCTCTCCGGGGCGGCGGGGGAACCACACCGCCTCACTACAGTCCCACATATTATACATATATATCACTATCTATGGTAATGGCCCAAAATACTGATGTAACTCTATAGCAAGATGTAGGACCAGATTTACAAAGGTATTTAGGTGCCTAAAGGTGCAGATAGGTGCCTCCCAAGATTTACAAAAGGGCCTAAGCAATCAAGGAGAGTTAAATACCTAACCTGTTTAAGCCCTTTTGTAAATCTCACTAGGCATCTATCTGCATCTTTAAGTATTTAAACACCTTTGTAAATCTGGACAGTAGTATGTTTGTCCATCACTCTGCAATACTGTAGCACTTTTCTCCTCCTTTTTTCAGTAAAAACCAAACACAAAAACACACACACTAAGGCAGCAGTGCCGGAACAACTTTTATAGTGGGGGTGCTGAGAGCCATTGAACCAAGTCATAAACTCTGTATATGATTGAAACCACTTCAAGCCAACGGTGTGGCAGCAGCAGTACCCCCCCGTACTTCTAGTTCCAGCACTTATGCACCAGGGAATGATGCATATTGTGGATGGCTCAATTTTGGAATTAGAACTATCTTGAGTCCTATATATGAAAGACACTATAAAATATACCATACAAACTCTGTGCCATACGACCAGGAAAGATGGTTATGTCTGTTATAATTAACGTGAAACTAAGAAACAGAAACCATGTATATATTTACTACCAGTAGGTAGAGATAAACTACCCAATATGGGAAGAATTAAAGACAGAGTGGCCCAAAACTTTCTAATTCAAAAGTGAAGATCAAAGGGCACATAGCTAAATCAACAGGATAAAAAAGATCCAACTGTTAATATGGAACGGATAGACCCCCCCCCTCCCCCAAAATGTCTCCCAAGTAACTCCACAGCAACACCCCTGATGGCTATGTTCCCATGTGCAGAAGTGGAAATGAGGAATCTATTGCTGTTTTATACAGCTTTATGTTTCTCACTATCGACTTGCTTTCTTTATGTGCTGCCTCTTGGAGTGTAGAATATGATGAAAGAAATTTGTCTTAATTTTCTCAAGTCCATGACCATTTTTCTTCAAAGACATAAAATATAAGAACTACTCACTTGGATGTCATGACACGCCCCCCGCAAAAGAAAAGAAAACAAAACAAACCAAACCAAAACACTGTTCTACTAATAAATAAAATAATTACAATAAATAATAATTTGGGGAAAATTATCCTCTGATCTCCACAGTAACACTCCAGTTCAGTATTTGGCCCCAGTTCAGCAAAGTATTTAAAACACATGCCTAAGTTTAAGCATAGTTCCAGTGAAGTCAATGGGTCTTCTCATATGCTCGTTTAGCAAGTTCCTTACTGAATCAGGGCCTTTGTTTTCCCAATAATGTCTGTGAAGAGCATTTTCCCTTTGTACGTGCACGTGCAAGATATGAGTAAGGCCCATGAGGAGAAGATATAGCCATCTACAAGTCCCCTAATTTCATTTGATGTCTTCACAGATGACCTCCTTGAAAAGTTGTTCACTTTTTAGCTTCACCCTTGAACAGCTATTGGGTCAACTCTGCTTTCAGTTACACCAGTGCCATTGTCTTTTTGAACTACTTGAGCAATTATTCTTCAAAGCTCCACTCCACAACCTAAGGAGGCACCGATGAAAAATAAAAGAAAAGAGCTGCACTAAACCTTCACAAGGCACCAATATCATCATGGTATTATTCAGAGTTCTGTTTTAGAACCTGAATGTAATTCTCTCACTGAAAACCTGCAGAATTCCAATTACTGCATCAGGTTTAAATACCAGCCCTGTTGAGAGACTATTGTTGAAAGCTTCTTTGCTACATTCTGAGAGTCAAGGATGACTTGCGAGACACCATAATACGTGCCATAATAACCATTCCCCCCCATCTGGTTCTATATGCACAGAAACAAATGTGTTCATGTTTGATCTCTTCAAGAAAAGAAAGGAATTTCACCTCCTGTAAGCGAGACATGAAAGCAAAGCAGGTGGGTTTTACAAGGTCTGAACTGCATTTTATTTTTGAGCATTCAGTGCTCTAGCTAGAGTTAGATTATGATAAGAACTGACTGCACCACCAAAGTATTTTCATGACCTACAAATTACCCCAGGTTTAAGAGCTGGTGTATCCTGCTCTGCTAGAGATTCTGAGGGAAGTGTGCCTACAAGAGACATCCAGGCATTTTTATAAACTCCTTAGGATTCTGGTGTCTTGTGGTATCATATGTGAACAATCAAATCAGTTCTGATTTGAACGCTGTCACTTGGATTAGGGTTTATCTATCGCATGGTAGCACTGAGTTAGCAGGCCGCAGAGATGAATAGGAGTTCTGATTGCTGAACTGACAGCCTTGAAGATGAGTAGCATTATTTTATCACATCCTTCTTTGCAGCATGTGCCAGTGGGTTTTAGCTGTCACATTTTTTAAAATTATCAAGCCTCTGAGTAAGTAACAGTCCTGGATCTTTAGTATGTAAAAGTCTCCCTTTGATCTTATCAAAGCTTTTGGCTTTTATTTTGTTGAGTTTTATACATATAGATTAATTTGAATCAACCAAAGACATTGTTTGTCAAACCACAACAAGTCTATTAATTCAGAATATGACAAAATCTTATGGTCCTGATTCTCCACTCCATCTTGTCTAGTCATTTATGCCTGTGCAAACTGAATACATCAGTATAGGAGCATTTGAAACTCATTTTGCACAGGTGTGAAGGTGCTAGGCACTGGAGAATCAAGTCCTATGTATTTTTAATTATTTTCTTAGATTGCTAAAGTATCTTATCTAGATATACTACACACATACACCTTATAATCTAAATATATATTCACATACTCCATATGTGTGTGTATATTTACACATACATGAGTATCTAATGGTGTATCTATGTAAATGGCATTTATCATTCATCTTTGACTGATCTACTACCCCCAAATTTTTGAACATTTGTAAATGAACAAAAAGAACAAGGAGTACTTGTGGCACCTTAGAGACTAACAAATTTATTTGGGCATAAGCTTTTGTGGGCTAAAACCCACTTCATCGGATGCATGCAGTGGAAAATACAGTAGGAAGATATATATACACAGAGAACATGAAAAAATGGGTGTTGCCCTACCAACTCTAATTAGACTAGTCAATTAAGGTGGGCTATTATCAGCAGGAGAAAAAAAACTTTTGTAGAGATAATCAGGATGGCCCATTTCAAACAGTTGACAAGAAGGTGTGAGTAACAGTAGGGGGGAAAATTAGCATGGGGAAATAGTTTTTATTTTGTGTAATGACCTATCCACTCCCAGTCTTTATTCAAGTCTAATTTAATGGTGTCCAGTTTGCAAATTAATTCCAGTTCTGCAGTTTCTTTAATGGTGTCCAGTTTGCAAATTAATTCCAGTTCTGCAGTTTCAGACAGTTTGGAGTCTGTTTTTGAAGTTTTTTTGTTGAAGAATTGTGACTTATAGGTCTGTAATTGAGTGATGAGGGAGGTTGAAGTGTTCTCCGACTGGTTTTTGAATGTTATAATTCTTGACATCTGATTTGTGTCCATTTATTCTTTTGTGTAGAGACTGTGTTTTCATGGCCATATAATCCTTCACCATTCACAGTTACCCCCCACAACTTACAACACTGATCCAAACCTGATTTTTCAAAAATACGCACACAGGCCAAAGTAACAAATTGGTAGGAGATGCTAAAGTCACACTTGTTACTGAAGGGATCAATTTCCAGTAACGAGGCTGTATTCTACTCTGACAAAATGACTGTTCTATTTTTCCTGTAGGATTGTGAGTATTTTCTTCCTTAAACTGGGGCTCCTCAATAACAAGAGGACCGATTCTGAACACGGTTTCATGATAGATTCCAACAAAAACTGAAGTCCATAGGAGTTGAGGACAATCAGCCTCTCCCAGGATTAGATCTGTTGGAATTTTTTGCACCTCATTACCTTTTGGTGAAAAATACCCAAATATTCCTATAGTGGTGTTGGTTTTATGCCACCACCCCAATGCCAAATATAAAAGCCTAGAGATTAATTACTTCATCTATCATAATTTAATTTTCTGAAGAAAGCAATTTATAACTTCTCCTTCTCAGTAAGGGAGATATTTTATCATTTTCTCTCCCCCCTTGACTTAGGTTGCCCAGATGCCACCATGACAGTGGATCAAATGTCATGATATTTCCTACCTAAAAGGCCACTGCAGCTGCGGCTATCAGGAATGCAGTCAAATTAAATTGCTTCTTTTAGAAACTGAATTTGAGTTTGTGGAAAAAAGTTATTCTAATGATTCTGTCATTTTTGTAAACTTCTTAGGGTTACATGTTAGAATATGGCAAATGACTGATGAAACGATACCAAACACTCAGAAAAATCTCTCTAGTTGGGCCAGGAACAAACATTAGGCCACTTACCTTTAAAAATTGGAAAAATGCCTAGACTAGGGATTTAAGAAACTTTACTAAAGCGGAAGACTCCAGACTAGGTGGAAATAATTTAGTCAGTGTGAGAAAAGCAATCTATTGCTTCAGCTTCATAATTCCCCACTGCTGAGCTTCACAATTTGCAGCAGGATAGAAAGGAAGTACTGGTTCTTTGGAGTGAGGGTGAATGTAGGTTTAAAATAGGAACATCTGGTACATGGGAAAAGACAGCTGAGAGGTACTGGTACAGTAAGACCTAATTTTATTATCTACATTTGAAGTTCATTTAGTGGGTTGTCATCAAACTGAAATAGATTAACTAAGCCCAGCAACAGCAGCATTTACATCCGTCTCATAAAAAGTTTGGGATATATTTGAATGTAAGGAAAGCAATTAAGATGAGGGTTCAGAATTATGTAATCCAGGGTCAATACCTGATTTACTAATATCCTCATAGGATTACAATGCAATGCAATTTATTTCTTAATCTTTTTCATTAGAAAACATTCTTTAAACATGGTATAACAGGATGTTAATTTTAAGCCAAAGAAAAAAGAATAATGTTAAAAGTAGGAATAAAATAAGAATCAACATAAACCTGTGTCTAGAATTTGAAGCAAACATTTTAAGATGTTCAAAAATAACTGCAGTTAATACCTGTGTGATTTTCATACTCATGCACCGCTGCTGTCAATGGTGTTACTCCAGATGTACAAGGGATGGCTAAGATCAGATCTGAATATGGCTTCTGGTGCTCAAGGATGGTGGAATTAGTTTTGGGGAGAAATGAAACTGGTAAGTGGTAGAATAGACTATGATGGGGATAGCAGCAAAAATGGGGGGAGGGCTTGCAAAGGGTCAAGGATGGGGGAACATAAGTATTGGGAATACAAAAAAGAAAAGAAAGGGAAAAAAAGCAACAGCAAGGGAATTGAGTGACAGATAGATGTCAGTGGGTCCAGAGTTCTGAATGTGTGTTTGAACAAATTATCTAGATGCACAGAGAGAGTGCAAGGGGATCAGGTCAGGGTGAAGTGGGGACTCCATCTCCATGAGAACCCACCTACAGGAGCACCAAAGCCACATGATCTGGGAGAAGCAGAGTAAGGCTACCGAGGGTGGAATTAGCCTCTGAGAACAGCAGACAGTCCCAAGCAGCCGCAAAGAAGAAAGGGATCCCCTTTACCCCCAATGGCCCCAAACCTTCACAGCCCCAGGATGTGCCAGGGAAGTCAGCAGATTGCCTTTTACAGTTTGAACACTGGGCATTATTATCTGCCTATTGATTGGTTGATTGCCACAACCTCATCACCATCCTCTGCTTCTCTCCCTGCCCTCCATGCTCCTTTCCTTCCCTCCTTCCGCTGTCCCTTCATCCCTCTCAATGTCCCTCTTCCCTTTCCTTCATTTTTCTATCCCCTTGCTCATCCCACCCCTGCCGCTAAGAGATAACATAAGAGAAACATGGCACTAAGAAGCTGTGTGCCCGCCATCGTCTTGCTCACTGTGTGAGGAGACAGAGAAGGATATATCCAAGCCAACAGTTTTGTACCCCTTTTTTTCCTGAGCTTAGTTTTCTTCTTGTCACATTCTCAGCTATGTTCTGGCCCCTCAGTGCTGCACTCCTTGTTCCCTCCAAAAACTGTTCTGTCTGGGTTCTTCCTTCTCTTTCACACTTGCCCCTCCACATCTCTCACTCACTTGGCTTTGCCTAGGGAAAGGGGTGGAGCAACCGACAGTAAGAGCAGATATTTCCACCTTCCATGGACACTTGGGTCCTAATTTAGTAAAGCACCGAAGCAGGTGCTTAACTTTAAGATCATATCCAAATCTCATTGATGTCAGTGGGATTTAAACATATGCTCAAGTATTTTGCCTTGTTACTGATATACAGGACTTCAATTCTTATGTAGCTACTGAGGCCGTGATTCAGGAAGGTATTTAAGCAAGTGCCTAACTTTAAGTATTTGAGTCGTCCCATTGATTTCAATAGTATGACTCATGTGCTTAAAGAAAAGCACATACCTGAAGAAAAACACATGACTGAATACTTTGCTGAATCCTGGCTGCACAATGACTCTCCCAGAAGTAAGATGCCCCCCACTAGGAGATATACCAGTTTTTTAAAATTAATGTTTTTGTCTTACCGAACCATTGTATTTTTTCTGATAATGTATCATTACATCTTGTAAGAAATATTGTTATTTGTACAATTGATGAGAAAGGAATGACCTGATTAGGACCCATGTTGCTTGCATGAGTCATAAAACCTTTAGCACAATGCAGGCAGAAATTGGATTGGTTAGGAGTATTATACAACTGTAAGTTATAATATTTGTGCCATTTTTGTTGGCTTTGCTTTTTAAAATTCCAAAAGCAATTGGACTCATGACTTTCTAAATTTCATTTATAAATCAAGACTATTTTCAACTTGTTTTACTTCTATATGATCACAAAAGAGCATTTGAAGCTAGCACACTTCTGATTTGTTCGTTTTAAACATGTCTATAAAGGACAAACCATATTTTAAATCCCAAAACAAAATGTAAAAAAAAGATAAAGCTCATCTTTGAATTAAGAATCAGTATAGAAAATATTAACCTGGAGCAAATTTTTAGATAGCTAAGTTATAAATCCCTGAAAATATTACACTAGAAAACCTGACTGACCTTTAACTATAGGGTTGCAAATGGCAATAGTATAATAATTGTGTATGTCCTTTTATTGTCACACTCCCCTCTCTCCCAATCCACACACAAATGGGAAACGATGGCCTTTAGCAGTCCTTTAAATTGAAGGCATAAGGATGCTGTAGGTTTATTCCCAGTTATATATAACCATGTTGTATTATTATTTATATCTTGCTAGCGGCATTTAGAAAGCATCTGCTCCTATGGGTAGACTTGTAAAGAAAGGTGCTGTATGTTCTGAACAAGTATTAAATGTGTACAGGAGAAGATACTATATAATCAGTTTCTTTTCTTTTCATATTTCTCTGAACTTACACTAAAGTCTCTTAGGAGACTTCTGGGGTAATGCTCAGTGATCTCAGAATTTAGCAAGATTTATAGAGGGATTGGACGTTTATGGATAACGAGAATAACCAGAGTTATAATAGTTAGCACTAACAGAGTATTTAAAGGGAAATAAAGCTAAGTTTTTTGGGCTCAGAGGAATCTCTATTACAAATTAGGTTGAGACCTTCATGGCTGGTAGATTTCCTCCCATCTGGCTACCGTGGGTTTTCTTGCACCTTCCTCTGAAGCATCTGGTACTGGCCGTTCTCTGAGATACGTTACTGGACTAGATGGACTTTGGGTCTCATGCAATCTGGCAGTTCCTATGATTTTTCACAATTTGGTCCTGTTGGAGACTGAAGGATGAAGCACAAGTTGTTAAATGCAATGTACAAATAGAAAACTGTGCTGCCCCAAAATTAAGTTTTATTTATTTTATAGATAACACTTTTATTGTTTAATGGTGGTAGTTGTTTTCCATATGTTGTTTCCAGGTTTTGACCAGGCAGAAACTGCATTGAATAGGTGTATCCAAGAGACAGTCTTTTCTAACCTTGTTCTTTATGCAGGGGTAAGGTTAACACACACATATATAAAATAAAACTATTGAGCTATTTTAATACTTCTCCTGTCATGCATTCAGGACTCACTAAAGTTGTCACCAGCGATTGTTTCATTTAATTCCATGGCCTTCAGGGTAATGTAAGAAAATTGAAGAGATTAGGAGCTCTCTCTTTCCTCTTCAATGCATTTGTGTTGCAGTAAATTGGTACCAACCTTCAATCTCATGGCCAGGGCTCTCTAGGGTCCTTCCACTGATATGACAGCCCAGTCAGCTTGATAAATGGAGCACACCCCCTCCAGCGGAGTGGCGAAAGCTTCACTCCCTGACTCCACAATTGTCTCCCCCACACTAGTCAAGAGGAAACACTTAGCTGCCTTAGTGCACTACGTGATTGCACCACTATGTTTATATTCTCCATGTTAATTAAAAGATACATTTCCCCTAATTAATTATTTTACACACAGTGACAAACAGAGACTGTGACCTGTAGCAAACTGAAGGGAATAGAATAGCTTTCATCTGGAAAATGGCACTTTTAAATATGGTATTTTCTGTTCTCATAATGGAAAAAAAAAAGTTTTTTGTAAGGCCAGAGAAAACACAGAAACCCAAATGATCCTAGACAAAACATTCACTAAGGATCTGATTCAGCAAGGTGCTTAAGCATATGTCTAACTTTAGGCACCTGAGCCATATAAATCAAAGCGGACTCCTCACAGGCTTAAATTAGGAACACACTTAAGTACCTTGCTGAATTGGGGCCAAAGGACAAGGGGCTTCCAGAGGCATTTTGCATCACTTAAGTTCAGCATTAAAGCCCCATTCAGCAAGGCCCTTAAGCAAATGCTTCTCTTTAAGCACGTGTTTCGGTTTCATTGACTTCAGTGGTACCTATGCACATATTTAAATGCTTTCCCGAATTGGGGCCTAATGGCTAACCATTCCACACCACTTAGGGCTTCACTCTTTTCACTGTATTGCAGGATATGTCAACATTTTGATCTGGAGGTGTAAATTCCAGCTTGAGCACACATACTTGCACTAGCTGTAACTGAGCTAGCACACGAAAAGTAGAGTGTAGCCACAGTGGTGCAAGCGATGGGAAGGGCTAGTCGCCCTAAGTACGTACCCATCCAAGATGCAGGTACATACTTAGGGTGCTAGACCCTCCCAGTGCTGGTGCCACCATTCTATTCTAAAAATAGAATGTATTTTTAGTCAAGTGCAGAGATACCCTGAAAAGAAAAAGAAAAACTTCAGGACCCTCTGTTTCTTTTTTATAGTGACTTTACGAGGAATTTGGTGAAATTTATATTAGAGTGCTGACATGAGGCTTAAAAAACCTTCAAAATTTTTTTTGTCTGGTTCACACATCATCAGACAGGTATGCGGAGGGTGAATTTATAGGAAGGGCTAAAGATCGGGGGCCATTTACTCAGGTGTTGAGTAGTTCCACTGACTTCAGCAGAGGCTATGCCAGTTTACACCAGCTGAGGGGCCTCAGATATCTTAACTGAGGCTGGACAAAGATTCCTTGTTAAAATCTGTGATGGTTTCATGCAACTCAATGCATACTTTTTTAAAAAATGATCCCACCACATATACTTTGCATAATTTCTCCTCCACTATTGAACACACATGCACTTAAATTAATTATTTTGCGTGGATTATTTGTGGAATGATTGAAGATAGCTGGTGGGCCAGCTATGAAAGGGCTCACGATGGCCTCGATTCTTAAATTAAGCACAATGCATAGGAAGAGCCATGCAGATTTCAAAATGTATCACATGAATCAAAAGACAGATTTTAAACACTCTGTTCTAAACCCACCAAAGAACAGACGTGGAATTTTACAGCAAATTTCAAGCTGACTCTTTCCTGAACTCATTCCATTGTGCCTCTGGTACTGCATAGGGCTCAGAGAACAGTGTGTGATACAGACCATACAGTGATTAATAGTTACTGGTAAATCCATTGGGGGCAAGTTAAGGACAAAAGGAGCAATCTTAACTCTAAATTTCCTTGCCTTTGTGTGTTTGCCAAAACCTTAGGGCTAGATATTCAAAGCTCTGTGTGCCTGTCACTTGCCTAAAACCGTTTTCTAGGCATACAGATTGATTTCCAGACTGCCAAAAAAAGATGTAAGCAAAGGACAAATTTCAAATGAGGGTGAAGAGAGGGTGGGGGAAATCCTATGACTCTGGATGCAATTAGAATTTATTTTTCTAAAGGGTGTGTGTGTGTGTGTGCGCATGCACAAGGAATTGTCTGCCACACTGAGATGACTGAAACCCACAACTAAGTACATTGCAACCACTGTGTTGTTCCTGTGGAGGATTTACCCCACAGGGGATGGCAGGCAGCACTGATGGCCTCACTGAGGGGGACCAATGGATGTGTGGCAGCTTTAATTTGCCACTGCAATGCTGTAGGAGCCCTGTTGGTGTAGGCAGCATGGGGCTGTTGCTAATCTCTTGGCACCGTGCATTGCCCACTCTCCCAGCAGTCCTGCCCACAACTGGGGCTGTGCTGTCTAACTGCACATGGATTGGAGATTGTAGAAGTTGTGCATCACTGTGACTTCCCTACAGAAATATTTTCTGCCATTGGAGCCCCGAATCCTGGTAGAAACCCAGTATAGACCCTAGCCCATCCTGTCTAATTGTTTATCATCAGGCTTAGTGAACACAACATTAATTTAGAAATACTATTCCATGTTGGGCTACTCAACTAATATTGGACATTCCACATGCAATTCCCTAAGATAAGATCAGGGTGAAGCATGGGAAATGTCATTCTGACATGTTTGTGAATTGTGAATCATGATTCCGTCTGACTATTTTCAATGCTTTTTGTTTATCTTGCGTGGACATTCATGCCAAAATAAGGAATGGGCAGGCTAATGAATATTTAGTGAAGTTAGATATATTCAAGTTTGCAAGGCCCGATTAAATTCACCCTAGGGTACCTAAGGAACTAGCTGAAGCAATCTTCAACCATTACAAATACCTTCAAGAACTCATGGAGGATGGATGAATTCCCAGAGGACTAGAAAAGGGCAAACATAGTACCTAGTTTTAACAAGGGGAATAAGAGGACCTGGAGAATTACAGACCATTCACCCTAACTTCTATACCTGGAAGGATTCTGGAACAAATTATTAAACAAACAATTTGTAAGCACCTAGAGGATAATAAGGAATAACCAAATGCCAAACCAGCCTAATTTTCTTCTTTGACAGGTTTCTGGCCTAATGGATAAGGGGAAACAGTAGATATATTATATCTTGATTTTAGTAATGCTATTGACACAGTCCCATATGACAGTCTCATAAGCAAACTAGGGAAATGTGGTCTAGATGAAATTACTATAAGGTGGGTGCACAACTGGTTGAAAGATTGTGCCCAAAGAATAGTTTTCTATGGTTAACTGTCAAACTAGGAGGGCTTATGTAGTGGGATACACAAGGATTAGTCCTGGGTCTGGTACTATTCAATATTTTCATTAATGACTTGGATAATGGAGTGCAGAGTTTGCTTATAAAATTTGCGTATGACACCCAAGTTGGGAGGGATTGCAAGCACTTTGGAAGACAGGATTAGGTTTCAAAACAACCTTGACAAATTGGAGAAATGATCTGTAATCCAAAAGATGAAATTCAGTAAAGTCAAATGTAAAGTACTACACTTAGGAAGGAAAAATCAAATGCATAATTACAAAATGGGTAATAACTGGCTAGTTGGTGGTACTGCTAAATAGGCTCCAGGGGTTATAGTGGATCACAAATTGAATGAGTCAACAATATGATGCAGTTGCGAAAAAGGCTAATATCATTGTGGGGTGTACTAACAGGCATGTGGTATATAAGATACAGAAGGTAATTGTCCTAGTCTACTTGGCACCGGTGAGGCCTCAGATGGAGTTGTGTGTCCAATACTGGGTGCCACTCTTTAGGAATGATGTGAACAAATTGGAGAGCAACCAGAGGAGAGCAACAAAAATGATAACGGTTTAGAAAACCTGACCTATAAGGAAAGGTTAAAAAAAAAACCTGGGCATGTTTAGTCCTGAGAAAAAAAGAATGAGGGGGAGACCTGATAAGTCTTCATATATATTAAAGGCTGTTTTAAAGAGGATGGTGAACAATTGTTCTCCATGTCCACTGAAGGAAAGACAAGAAGTATTGGTTTTAATCTGCAGCAAGGGAGATTTAGGTTAGATGTTAGGAAAATCTTTCTAATTGTAAGGGCAGTTAAGTTCTGGAATAGGCTTCCAAGGCGGTTTTTAAGAATGGGTTAGACAAATGTCAGGAATGGTTTAGGTTTACTTGGTCCTGTCTCAGCACAGGAGGCTGGACTAGGTGACCTCTTGAGATCACTTCTAGCCCTGCATTTTTATGTTTCTATGTGGTCTACTTCTGTTTTCACTAAGGGTTGGGGAGGAGCCTTTATTCATGGGAGTAGTGGTATTTATGTGCGCACAAGCATATTTGCATTAGAGGAGAGGAAAAGCGCACATCAGTAAGAGATCACTGCACCATAACAATTTAAAAGCAGCTGGGGCATCCCAAGGATCCTAACACTGGGACAAGGGATGTACACATTCTCTCAAAAGAGCAAGAAATCACAGCTCAAACCAACTTCTCCTATTTCTCCCCCCTCCCATCACTATCGCCTATATTTTCTCCAGACTAAGCCTCAGCCATCTCATTCTCCTCTAAATCCTTAATACATTATAATTTATAAATTAAAATATACAACCGGCAGAGTTGTAGCATAGTGGTCTGAGCACATGACTGAAAGGGAGTAAGGTACCAAATCCCATTAAATATCAGTGTGGTTTGGCTGCCTAATTTTATTATGGTCTGTGATGGGGTCTTTGACGGGTTGGATCACAGAAACCCCCTTGGGAGCTGCCACCTGATGTGCCAAGACTAATTCTACCCCTACTTTCCCTGCCAGCTCAGGACTCCAGCACCCTGTCTTGCTGAGCCAGACACTCCCGTCTGCTCCAACACAGACCCAGGATCTGAATTACTTGCCCCAAAGCTGCAGGTTTACCTAAAAGCAGCTAATAGAAGTGTTCCTGTCTTTAACACTCAGATGCCCAACTCCCAATGGGGTCTAAACCCAAATAAATCCGTTTTACCCTGTATAAAGCGTATACAGGGTAAACTCATAAATTGTTCGTCCTCTATAACACTGATAGAGAGATATGCACAGCTGTTTGCTCCCCCAGGTATTAATACAGAAAGTAGGATTTAAGTGGTTCCAAGTAGTAACAGACAGAACAAAGTAAGTCACCAAGCAAAATAAAATAAAATGCACAAATCTATGTATAATCAAACTGAATACAGATAATCTCACCCTCAGAGATGCTTCAGTAAGTTTTTTCCTCAGACTGGACACCTTCCAGGCCTGGGCACAATTCTTTCCCCTGGTACAGCTCTTGTTCCAGCTCAGGTGGTAGCTAGGGGATTCTTTATGATGGCTCCTCCACTCTCTTCTGTTCCACCCATTTATATATCTTTTGCATAAGGCGGGAATCCTTTGTCCCTCTGGGTTGCCACCCCCCCTCACTGGAAAAGCACCAGGTTAAAGATGGATTCCAGTTCATGTGACATGATCACATGTCACTGTAAGACCCCAAGCCTTCATTCCTCCCAGCCTGACTCACAGGAAGGCTTGCCCACAACCAGAGCCATCCAGTCAATTGTCCTGGTTGATGGGAACCATTAAGATTCCAAACCACCATTAATGGCCCACACTTTGCATAATTACAATAGGCCCTCAGAGTTATATTTCATATTTCTAGTTTCAGATACAAGAGTGATACCTTTATACAAATAGGATGACTACACTCGGTAGACAATAAGGTTTGTAATGATACCTTACAAGAGACCTTTTGCATGAAGCATATTCCAGTTACATTATATTCACTCATTATCAAATTTTTATAAAATCATATAGACTGCAACGTCACAGGGTGTGCTCTCCACACTAACACTGCAAGAGCTGACTTAGGTCAGGTGGGCCTACTCAACTAATTAGGCTGCAAACAGGGAAGCTTTCATCTGGAGGCAGCTAATTAGAGAGAAGCTCACCTGTGAGTGACAGGCAGGGCTTCTACAAAGGACAAGAATTTGGAAGCAGAGGGAGCTTCCAGACAGGAGTTGCCTAAAGTTACTCCCTGGGAGGAGGGAGTGATGAGAAGGGCAAAAGCAGAGGAGTGGGGGAGGCCAGGAGGTAAGGAAGTGCCTCTGGGAAAGGCAGCAAGGTTCAGGGAATGGACCTTAGCTGCTGTGTAGAGGATCCTTGAGCTGGAACCCAGAGTAGAGGGTGGGCCCAAGTTCCCCTGCCAGCCACTGTGGGAGTGTCACTGTGAGGCATTGCTGGCAAGCAGGAACTTTGATATCCTTCCTTCCCCTAAGAAGGGGAAACCACAATAGTGACCTGGCCTGAGGGATGAGTCATGAAGAGGACACTGTGCTTCCTGGAGCAAGAGCGGGGCTGCAGAGGAGAAACTGATGTGTTGTACCCACTGGAAGGAGTGTTGGCCTGACCGAGTTAATCCCCAGAATCACCAGCAGCTGTTGTCGTCCAGTGGTGAGTGGAGGTCCCTCCATCTCGGCCTCCATCATGGGGTCCTTTAAAAATCCCAATCTATACATATGATGTATTATTATATAGTGCAAATACAATCTAAAACATACAGAAAGGGATTCCTTAGATGTATTTTTGGCCTCTGTAAAGATCTGTGAATATCAGATGTGGGACTAAACTGCCTGTTAGAAATGAATGAAGACTCCCCCAAAAAATAGGCATAACCGATTTATCAAATTTGGAAGATGTCATCATTCACTTTGGAAATTTGACCATTCTTTTCAAATAAAAAGTTGTATACTCTCAAATATATACTAGTCATAACTGTCCTGTCATTTTTTAGAATATTTAGTCCTTAATGTTTATGCTAGCATTATTATTTAGTTTGGTTTCTTTTTAATATTTTAAATGAGATTTCTGACTTATTATAATTAACATGATTAATAGGAATGGCTTTTTTTCTGACCTTTTTGGTATTGCAACTTGTATTATAACTATACATTATACAATACATATGTAATAAAATGAGGATACATTTTCATAAGGTGTATGATAACATCTGTGAATGAGTGTAAACATCTCAATATGTGTATGTGTCTTAACAGGTTATTTTGGCTCTGATCCTGCAATTGGATCTGCATGGGTGGACTCAAGAACCCATGGAGTCCCACTGAACTCAGTTAGGCTCCTCCCAGGCGATCAAGGACTGGGGCCTTGAACAATAAATATATTACATGATCTAGTGCGTTGTGACAGGTGGCCCACAATAAGCAAAATTTGGATAGGCAAAAAGTTTGCTGAATCTCCCCATTGCACTTCAGGATGATGACACACATGCTACATGTAGACCAGAGAATGGAGAAAGAGGAGCATTGCAAGATGGGCTTAGCATCTTGAAAGGAGAACCCTCACTGGCCTCAACATTGCTGTTGCTTACCAGGAGAAACCCGCAGCTGAGTACAAAATACCACTCATTGACACCAATGTTTTCCAAAGGACATTGTCATCTGGTATCTTTCATTATTTTTCCTCATGGCATGTTTGCCAGTGCAAATGTCATACAGAGTTTATATGACAAAAGCAAGTGACTTTGCTGAAACTAAGTGAGGTCTTTTCAAGGCTCCTCCTCAGTTCTGACAACCCTTACTAGCTGTAGGGGCCAGCTAGTGTAGGTGCCTGGTAGCAAGATACTCACCTGCTTTCCACCTGTACTTCGATATATTGGACCAGATCCTTTGCTGACAAGCATAACTCTACTTAAGTTAATGGAGTAAAGCACCCAAACTTTTCTAAACTAACGCAATCCATTTCCATTCGTCCATGCCAATTCTCTTATGGGTGCCTTACTCAAACATTGTATAATCTCACATGCAGAAAAGTTGCTGTAGTTTTATAATACCTGTGTAATACCTGACTAATTACTCATTATCTGAGTAATAAAGAATTCATTAAACATAGTGTCTGCTCTTCCTTTGCACATAGACCTCCCAGCAGCTTAGGTTATGCATAATCATTCTAAGTACTTACGGGATAGTATTAAGATTATCTACTGTTCTTTTATAGCTAAAATTGTTCTTTTGTTTTCCTTCACTACATTGCTAAGATAACGAGGAAACAATATATTACCCTAATTACATGTTGTTTATTAAGCAGGAAGCAAATAAGTCATTCAAAGACAAATCCCTGTAGTCATTCATAATGCTTTAGATGACAAAGATACAGTAAACCAAGCAATCTTTCTTTATATTTATTACATACTCTTTGTGCTAATGAACAATAACAGGCTTTGCTGAAATAATGGCTTCAATTTTGAGTTGTAGGAAATGCTATACAGGCAATATTTATCAAGGGCATATTATTTCCTTCATTTCTTTTGCCAACACTTGTGGAAATTGGGTAGGTGGTGAAAACCAATGACTAGGAGGGTTTCAATAAACAATGTAAAATAATTTGTGGTTTATAAAGCAATGTGCATAGAATACGTGTGGCAGCTTTACTCCTGAGAAATGGACAGAGATGAAGATGCTGTTAATTATTTTTTATAATCCATATCTTTGGAAAAGCCCATGCTCTGGAGATGGGAGTTCCCTTCTTTGCATCATTAAGGGAACATTACAACTAAATAGCAGCTGGATGAAAACATTTCCCTTTCACTTCATCCATCATCTCTCATCACTTGGAACCAATGAATGGTGAACAGTGCACAAAGTGAATTTGAATAGGAAACCACAGAACACAAAAGAATGTAGAGACGTTTAGAAGAAAAGAAGGCCCCTTTGAGGTGCCCTCATATCCTTCAATTTCTTTTCATCTAGATTTTCATGCAGATATTCATCCTGTTCTTTTTTAAAACTTCCTGTTCTGGTTGTGAACTGCTATCCTAGATTGGAGGACTCGATCCAAGTTGTCCGATATGTAACTTTACCAAGCAGTAGACGCTTCAAAGAAAGATAACATCACCTACCCTGACTCTTTGTGTATCTTCTTAAATGTATAATGCTGTTATGTCAACTGGAAGATTTCTTACTGACCTTCTTATAGCAGGCCAGGAACACATCAGAAGAACTGATTCTTCCATCCCTATTTTAATTCCTCTTTAAGCACCTCACAAAGATCAAATGAAGTTAATTAATTAAATATATATATATTTAAAAAGAGAGCCTAACTCTATAAAACCTATTAGAAAGGATAAATCCTTCTAAATTTTCCCCTTTCTTCTACATCTCTAGCACCACAACAGCTTGTTTCACCTTTGTCACAAGATGTGCTCTGTTGTTTGAGCCCGAAATTGAGCAAACCAAATTAACTTACAGTACTAATTGCTTAGTTGTGTCTTAATTCATCTAGAAATTCATGCTTATTTCTGTAATTGCCCTCATGTTTGTTCTCAATTAAAATGTCAAATTTGGATCTTTTTATATTAACCTCACCCATTGGACAGTCCTTATGGGAAAAGTCACACAGCATGATTGGAAAAAGGCTAATGTAATCACATGGCTGGAAAAAGGCTAATGTAGTGCCCATCTTTAAAAAAGGGAAGAAGGAGGATCCGGGGAACTACAGGCCAGTCAGCCTCACCTCAATCCCTGGAAAAATCATGGAGCAGGTCCTCAAGGAATCCATTTTGAAGCACTTTGAGGAGAGGAAAGTGATCAGGAACAGTCAGCATGGATTCACCAAGGGCAAGTCATGCCTGACTAACCTAATTGCCTTCTATGACAAGATAACTGGCTCTGTGGATGAGGGGAAAGCAGTGGACGTGTTATTCCTTGACTTTAGCAAAGCTTCTGATACGGTCTCCCACAATATTCTTGCCAGCAAGTTAAAGTAGTATGGGCTGGATGAATGGACTATAAGGTGGATAAAAGCTGGCTAGATCATCGGGCTCAACGGGTAGTGATCAGTAGCTCCATGTCTAGTTGGCAGCCGGTATCAAGTGGAGTGCCCCAAGGGTCAGTCCTGGGGTCGGTTTTGTTCAATATCTTCATTAATGATCTGGATTGCACCCTCAGCAAGTTTGCAGATGACACTAAACTGGGAGGAGTGGTAGATATGCTGGAGGGTATGGATAGGATACAGAGGGACCTAGACAAATTAGAGGTTTGGGCCAAAATAAATCTGATGAGGGTCAACAAGGACAAGTGCAGAGTCCTGCACTTAGGACAGAAGAATCCCATGCACTGCTACAGACTAGGGACTGAGTGGCTAGGCAGCAGTTCTGCAGAAAAGGACCTGGGGTTACAGTTGACGAGAAGCTGGATATGAGTCAACAGTGTGCCCTTGTTGCCAAGAAGGCTAACGGCATTTTGGGCTGTATAAGTAGGAGCATTGCCAGCAGATCGAGGGACGTGATCATTCCCCTCTATTTGGCATTGGTGAGGAGTACTGTGTCCTGTTTTGGGCCCCACACTACAAGAAGGATGTGGAAAAATTGGAAAGAGTCCAGCGGAGGGCAACAAAAATGATTAGGGGGCTGGAACACATGACTTATGAGGAGAGGCTGAGGGAACTGGGATTATTTAGTCTGCAGAAGAGAAGAATGGGGGGGGGGGGTTTGATAGCTGCTTTCAACTATCTGAAAGGGGGTTCCAAAGAGGATGGATCTAGACTGTTCTCAGTGGTAGCAGATGACAGAACAAGGAGTAACAGTCTCAAATTGCAGTGGGGGAGGTTTAGGTTGGATATTAGGAAAAAACTTTTTCATTAGGAGGATGGTGAAGCACTGGAATGGGTTACCTACGGAGGTGGTGGAATCTCCTTCCTTAGAGGTTTTTAAGGTCAGGCTTGACAAAGCCCTGGCTGGGATGATTTAGTTGGGGATTGGTCCTGCTTTGAGGAGGGGGTTGGACTAGATGACCTCCTGAGGTCCCTTCCAACCCTGGTGTTCTATGATTCATATGAAATTTCCATGAGATCCCTAACTAAGGGCCAGTAGATAGGTTGCATGTCTACTGCATCTGTAATTATTTTTCAGTCAAGAGGTAAGAGATCACAGGCTTGGATTGGCAGTGGAGAAGAAGGAAAGGTCATGGCTGGCATTTGACATGTGAAGTCATGGACCTAGATCTGGGGGAAAAGGGGAAGACTAGGCAAAATGGATGGAGAAAGGAAAGGTGAGTTAAATATAACCAGTCTGAATCTCATAAGATGCAATTTAATTCTGAGAATACAGTTAAAGTATTCTCATCTTGATGAAAGCCATGCTTCCAAAATTGCTGAAGTAAAGTGAAGATATGCCTTATACAGATCATTTTAATATGCCACTGGTCAACTCCAAAACCCCTCTGTCTTCAGTATTCAAGACAGTATTTTTATTTCTTTAGTCAATCATTATGGATGAGCTACATTTTGACATGGTCTAAAAAATCCCCATGTGTAATAATCAGCTTATCGTATATACATTGACATAGCAATGACTGTCCTCTTAGCATTGTAGCACTATGAAAAAAAATAGTTCTCAGTTCTGATAATCCTGATGTGAAAACAATGAAAGCAAAATATTTTGGTTAAGCCTCTAACTGACAAGCTACAAAGTTCCTAACTCTTTTCCTTTACATCCTGAGATCATTTTCTTGTTAGCCTACTCTGATGCTTGGTATAATGCTGCCTTCCATAAGAGGTTAAATTGATCTTTGTTACTTGTGGAATTTTGAGTAGCCTATAATCAGATACTCAGAAACTGTGGTGATGAGGGCCATAAAAATCCATCATCAGTCTGCTTTCTTTTTCCTCTACTATTAATCATTAGAAGAAATTGTGGTGTATCCAGTTGGGCTGATGCATGTGTGGAAAAAAGTATGATCCAGGCTAATGAACTTTAGATGGCCAGTCATCTGTACTAAATCCTATACTATTTACTTAATAATCATTAGTTGATCATTTGAATGGCATCCTAGAAAAAGCTCTCTTTGAGTCTATATCATTCATGCCCTGAGCTTCCTACTAGTTATGATGGAAGTCAGGCAGCTGCCATCTAAACTTCGCTACATGTTTCCTTGTAGATGATAACAATGGACCAGCTGTAGGAAAAAGAAGAGGAAGGTCTTAATGCCTAGGAAAGGCTCATTCACCTCTGGTCCTCGAGAAAGTGTGAATGTCCAGGACAGGACTAGATCATTGGCAAAGCACACTGGAAGCTCACATTGTAATAAATAGGACTGAAGACAGGGCATTCTGGTATCCAGCACTGTGGGTGATTAAAGTATGTGAACACAAAGACTTACTTCTGGCTCCAAAAACAGAATGAAATAAAAATTGTTAATGTATGTGACAAAGCACATTAACTGTGACAAAATACACACACTTGTCCTAAACCCATATGAAATTTTTGTAGCTATTGAATGAACACTCAGAAAAGGGCTGCACTTGATGCATTCCTTAGCTCACAAGTACACCATTATTAACTTGTTTCCTATGGAATGCCATACAAAGGTCTGCACCACCACATACATAGTACATCTCCTTTGAAGCAATAAACAAACACTGACAAATGCTGCCATCACATATTTGGTATAATGATCTTCAGAAGAAAGTATTGAGCTAGATTTCTATCGCTGTAATACTGGGGTAACACCAATGATTTATTCTAGATTAATAACAGATTTAACCCCTGGCCCTGAGATTAGAATCTGGCCTCCTGAGTTTCATGGGCAATTTCTGGCTCAGCAAAATTCACAAAAGAGTATGAAAGTGCTGCTGAAACTGCTGCAGCTTGGCCAAACAACATATAAAATCTCAGCTCAGGTGATGTCTCCTGCAAACTGGGGTAGGAAAAAAAAAAGTAGAAACTGCCACCTGGAATTAGAACCATTAAAACTCCTCTCACATCTGACTTTCATTTGGTCTCCTAAATAATAGGTAACATCCTCAGTTAAAGCCCTTAGAAACAGGAATAAGGCTCTCAGTTACAAACGGGACAAGTACTCGCCTCTAGATGTGACTTTGCCAGTATATAGTGTTGGTGCAAGAAATTCTTATCCAAAGAATTGCTGTTCACCCTTCTATGTGAGTCAGTCTCTTTCCCTCCTGCATTTTTGTTCAGTCATGAACTGCATGAATATGTAACCAAGGGCCATATTTCTGCAAAAATGGTTCCACAAATTTTCAGAAGAATAAGTGCAGAGATCTTTCCATAATTATGTAACTTAGGACAAAACTAATAAAGTTTCAGCTGTCTAGGCTCTGTCCCACATTCATCCCAGGAAGAGAGAGAGAGCATTTGCAGCAACTATTGGAGGTTTCGGTCACTTACATTCATGATTTTATGCAAGGTAACCTGCTGGAGTTCCCCGCCTGCTCCAACAAAAGGCTGCATATACTTTGTATAAGTTAAAGAGTTATTTCCTGGATTTGGCTTTATTTCCAGCAGTAACTCACAAAACGTGACCCAATCTGTATTATTTACATGCATTTCAAAATATAGTCCCTAAATAGAATATTGTGTTTTTTAGGGCAATACCTTGAGTTCCTTTTATAAGCTTTCCTTGTCTCACTTCTTAAATGCAGCACAAGAAACCAGCAGGACCAGTTAGACATCAGTACGTTACAAAATGACACAAGCGTTTCACCTCTCTCTTTCCTTGAAAGACCACACTTTTCCCATTTTATGATTTCAGCCAAAGAAGCTTAGCAGATACCTTTAAAGCTACGTAGCTATGGATTCTGGAGTATTCTCTATGGAGTAAGCAGCATAGATTCAGAGTACATCATATTTTACAGTTGCAGAGCTGGATTTAGGAGAAAGGCAGCCAGACTTGCTAGAAAAAATTCCCATTTTAATCAAAAAATATGCCCCCGTCCAATATCCCAAACTGGGTTTAAAATAAAACAATAAAAAAAATCACACATTTTTGCTTTTCAGTTACCAAAAACATTTTTTTATGAAAATCTGAATAATTTTGAAGAAAAATGTTAATTTTTTTGTTGATTTTTTTTTTTGGTGTGGTATGGAAAAAATTTCCCCCAACCATCTCTGGTTTAAAAGAAGGGAAGGGGAATTGGGAAAAAAAGCCAAATAATAGCTATCAAAGAAATCTCTCTCTCCCGCATGATCTTTATTCCAAGATAGTGACAGTTCCTCAGAAGATGAGTCAAGTTCAAAGGTGAGCCTAGTCCAAGCTGATGTAATTCACACTCCTTATCACTCACTGAGCGTGCTGTCCCAACTTAGATTCCTTCATATTCAGTTACTTATTTAGATTCACATCTAATTACCAGTGAGTAGCTTGTGTCCCTTACACTGAAGTCTGAGTTGTATTACACTTGCTGATGGGCCATGAAATAGCTGCATCACTTCCAGAATGTCCCCTCATGGCCTGGGGTGACTCTGCAGCTGCTCTGCCTCAATTTCCCTTCTCAATCTGCTTTGGCAGCTGCAGTGCCTTGCTGTTGTGATTTGGCCTGGCAGCTAAATCTTTCAATAAAAACCCACCCTTTCCTGGAGTATCCAAGTCCAAAAATAAACCCAGAATAAAGGCTCTTCTGCCCATTCCCGAGCTGGGCCCAGTTCCTTCAATCTAAGGGTCTGTTTTCTCTAGCTCTCTACAGTCTTCTGCTCTTGACAGAGGAGTCTCTCAGTCCTCCTCCCCAGGCTATGCTAATTTGAGTCAACTGAAGCCTTAGATTAAGAAAAAAGCAGCATCTGAAAGAAACTAGTCTTATTCATCTCTGGGTTGGGACAGGTCAGCAGGCAGCCATTCTTCCCTTACTGCTGTCTCCCCGCTTATGAGGGAAGAGGCAGATTTTAAACCATCCTCTTTCCCAGAACTCATCCTGGTTGGCTGCGGGAGAGGGAAGCCTTGCCCCACCCTGAAACACAAGGTACCTGGTCCCAGGCCTTTAAAGAAATAGTCACCTTGAAACATCCAAACACTATCTTCCTGGGACCACTTCCTCTCTCCCAGCTCCTGCCTCTGACATTTCATAGGCTTTTGTTTGTTCAAAAATTCCTGGGATGGTATAGCCTGACCCCCTAGATTTTTCCCTCTGCCTTTAAAGGACAAGTAAACCCTGTTACAGGTTAGAAGCAAGAAAAGCATGCAACCTTTGATGAGCATTTCATTCTAAAAAGGAATACAAAACATAAGCTGGCATATTTTTATCAAATGGTGCAAATAGCATGATGATACCTATGGGATTACCCATAGGCTTTGAAAAACAATAGCACTGGATTTGTGTGAGGAAAAGAGACGCATATATGGCAGCTAGTGACTATTTTTCTGAGGTTGCTAGAAATTCTGTATCTCACTCAACCCACAAGTCAACAGGGGTAGAAAACTAAAAAAAAAAAAAAAGACATTTTGTTTGGTATTTGCAGAAGAAAGTCATTGACACTTTGTCAGCCCTGAATTTGAAGTTTTTTGGATACGGTATAATTTCAAACATATTATTTCCAGCCTCTGCCCCACACTTGGGAATGGAACGGTTGAGAAAGCAATACAAATTGCTAACAGAATTCTACGTTTGCAGTTCTGAGCTGTAGCGCAGCCTCCGTAGTTACCAGAGTAAGCCCAGGTCAGCTGCTTATGGCTAGACAGATCAGAACAACCCTGCTAATCAGAGAAAATCTTCATCTTAACTGTCACTGCTTGCAAGGTGTGAGGCCAAGAGATGGCAAATCTAACAGATTGCAGGCTCTCCTCTTTAACTGCCAGAATGCAGCCCAAAACTTACTCAAGTTTAACTAGGAGACCCAGTCCTTATAAAATGGTATGAGGAAAATATTGGACACCACCAGCAATTGTCATTGGACATAGGTGCACCTCAAGATCATATATAGTTGAGGTTGATTAAGGTAATTGATATTGAAGAAACAGCAGCATATATTCAACCAATTTAAACCATTTGTATTGCCATGTTATCCTAGTAGCACTGATACTCATACCAGAGTCTTTACTGAAGAGACATAATTCTGCTGAGAAGAGTCCTAAATCTAGTGAAGAGGCATCTGCACCTTTGAGATTTAATAACCCATATGAATATGGTGGATACAAACCTCCTCAGGGTCAGAAGATAGCTAGATCTGGATTAGCGGTGAAGCAGGTGACTCATTTGGCTCTAGAATGTATTGTTAAATAGTAATTCTTGTGGAGGATTGTTTAGACAGAGAAAAAGGAAGAATTGATGGGGAGAAAATGTGATGTGATGTTTACTGTTTCTCTAGAGCTTGTCTACACATAAAAGTTGTACTGCTTTAATTATACTGGTGGTATAGTTAAAGAGTTACAACCCCCTAATGTGGACACAGTTACACCACTTATACCACTATAAACGCTTATATGGGAAGGGAGAAAAGCTATATTGATATGACTGCATCCACACTAGAGGCTGTATCAGATAACTATCTGTAAATCACACTGCTAACTGCTATAATTAATTACCAGTACAAAAATCTATGTGTAGACAATGCCTAAAACTGTAGCAGGAAGCCATTGAAGAGGGGTTGGGGAAAGTTCTAGTCAGATGCTCTACAGTGAAGAAGAGACAGAATTACTTTAAGAATAACACTACTTGCCTTATCCTAAATAAAGTTCCCTGTTCGGTGTTAAGGCCTGGTCTACATACAATTTTTGTACCAGCGTAACTATGTCAGACAAGGTGTGATTTGTTACCAATACAATTGTATCAGTACAACCCCTAGTGTCAATGCACTTATATATTGGTATAGCTTATTCCTCTTCCTGCACATAAGCAGTAAGTTATACTAGTATAATCACATTTATACTGGTATAACTGCATCCACACTAGGGAGGTTGTACCACTTTAACTGTATGGGTATAATTTACAACTTGTGTGCTTAGATAAGCCTTAAGAAAATGAGTCTTTCTGTGATTCTTTACACTGTTGCATGACAGTCAGTAAATCTGTCGTCACTGAGTGCCGGCAAGTGCAGTTAGGCTGACAATGGTAATGAAGAGCAACCCTGAACACAAGATGGAAATATCACTTCACAAAGCCACTGGGAAATTCAGAATTGCTCCAAGTTTTAAAACAAGGAGATCTGCCGTCACTGACTTAGGTAAGATTCCAACTAAGGGGTTTACATGAGGCAAGTGAGTCAGAGAGGCAAACAAGAAAGAATGAAGAGGGTACTGCAAGGGCTGAGAAACACGACAGTACTTGGAGTGCTTGTTTTTGAAACATTGTTGGAGAGAGTGGAAAATGGGGGCCAGTTTGGGAAAGGAGAATGGTTCAAATCCTCAGACATTACTTTTAAGTGCTTTTAGGCCTTTTATGCTTCTATGAAACTTAGAGAAGAAAGAGCACGAATCAAGCACTAAACAACACTTCAGAATAGGTTTTTATTAGTACTACTAACTGTCTGAAAAAAGGAGAAAGAGGGAGCAATAGTGATTACAAGCCAATTCAGCTTTTCTTATTGTTTTTCTCCCACTATGAACAGCAGAGAGGAGAGCATGGATGTGATTGACTGAGCCTCTAAGCAGCTACTTCTGCTGAATGTGCAGTTTAACTTTACTTGGTGCAGGAGGGAAGGGGATAGACATTGAAACTTAGCTTGCTGCTGCTTTCTCCATCTAGATTGACGTTAATGACTGTGACTATGGTACACGTCCGCGATTTTATCTCTCTCCCCCTCTCTCTGATCAGTCAAGGAGAGAAGAGGAATACTTGGATTCTGAGCACAGGATGAAAAACATAAATAAATTAAAAAAATAAAAGGAAAGAAAGCAGCAGAATTTCAAAATTCTTCCCCCCAGCAGAAGATTTTATGTTATTATATTCTAAATGAAAAGCAAGACTTTTGTCAGGCCAGAGCAAATGGAGAGCAGCATCTCTACATGTTTTTTTCTTCTTCTTTTAATTGGAGATATATTTAGTTTTGCTTAATTGTGAAGATTTGTAAATATATTTAAAAGGCTGTTTTATTCTACTCTTGTACTTAGGATCAAGTCTTCCTTTTCTCTGCAACACACACACACACACTTGTGTGTGTTATATCCAATATTAACTAAGAGAGCAAAGGGACATTGTGATTTGGCACCAAAAAAGTAAACTGACACTTTTATGGCACAAATATGGAAACTAATCTCATTCTTAAAGAGTCTCTGGGTAGAATTAAGGAATTTAGAACCAGCCCTATATGTTTTGTGTACAGAAGATTCTCACTGAATCCAACATATGCAAAGACTGCAAGATCTGGCTCTCGCTATGACCATTTTGGATATTAGATAAAATGCTAAATATAGGGACTGATCCTTCAATATGGTTTAAGCAGCCTCAACTCCTCCTACTTTTAATGGGAGGTGAAAGTGCGCAGTAACTTACAGGATTAGCCCAACAGTGTATGATGTTGGGAAAACAACACGACTTTAGAAGAGCAATTGTTGTTGTCAATGATGATGATCAAAATCTCTTAGGCTAATTCTGAACTGGTTTAAAAAAGGTATAGTAATCCTATTTTGATAATTTTGTGTGTGTGTGTGTGTGTGTGTGTGTGTGTGTGTGTGTGTGTGTGAGAGAGAGAGAGAGAGAGAGAGAGAGAGAGAGAGAGAGAGAGAGAGAGAGAGAGAGAGAGAGAAAGAGAGAGATTCATTAAACTAAAAGACTGACATAACAAGATAATGTTGATACGGTGCTAAGTAAAACTAGTCAAAGAATAGGAACTTCATGAAATTCAATTTTTTTTGACCAACTCTAGTGCTGAGTAAGCTTCCACATGCACAGTAGCCCTATTAATGCACTTCAAATCCTGACATATTGTGACCCTGCTATTCCATTCCCATGTCTCTACAAGGCAGATACTACTTTCATATTTGGCAAATTATATGGTGTTTTTTGATCTAGGAAATGTCCACAAGAGACTAGAATCCCTTTAGACTCAACGGGCTGCAGATCAGGCCCTAGGCTGAGCTCAACAAATTTATTTCTTGTGTATTCTAATCAAGAATATGAATCCAGCTGCCCAGGGGTGAAAGACTATTTCAATAACCCACTGTGTCACCTAATCTCCAATGCTTTTCAATCTATATTTTAATCTACCTGCTATAAAGTTGCTTCTAACTTTCAAATTTTCCACTGGTTGTTGAATTAAGCATAACTAGGGACCCTGGCTTGGTAAACATTAAAGGCTTTGGGGGAGCAGTCGGGAGGGAAGGTGGAAGCAAGATTGCTTGCCAGGTCGGTTTTCTCAAGTTTACACAGTTCTACAGAGATGCGACTCTTAGGTTCATGACATATGCTTTGGAAGAATGTGTCACTTCAGGCCCTCCATACATTGTTTCTCCCTTCCTGTCATACTGAGCATTCTCTGAAGAACTCTTAAAGTGTTTGTGCTGTAGAATGCTTGATAGGATTCCCAGACAGCCTTTGCAGAGTAGCGACTGGAAGCCACCAATCTTGTTTCAAGAAGCACTTTACCAACTCTTAAAGATTTCAGTCTCAAGTTTTTGAGCTCAATCATTAAGGTTCCTTCTGGCTTTTGGGGGTGGGGGAGAAGAGTTACAACAAGAAAACAAATGCTCAATTATTTTTGCACATGAATATTTTGAACTCATTTGTACCAGTAACTTCCAATGTGGCATCATTGACAGTGACCATTATGAAACAAACATTCTTATTTGCCAAATAAGAATGCTTGAAAAATACCATTCAAGTAACAATGGAGGGCACAGAACTGACAGTAAAGAACCATCAGTCCTGACGTGTCTCATTTAGAAGCATTTAAATTTGGAAGGGTATCCAGGGGAAATATGAAAAATAATGCCTTTAGGTGATTTCAGAAAATTCAGTCAAACAGAGGTACAGATCACTTGGATCAGACCAGTTATTAAACCTTAGTCTAGTATATACAATCAGAAAAGCAGCTTTCTTGCCTACGGCTGAATTCAACATAAAAACATGCCCATCCCTCTGCACTGTGGTAGCTCATATGGAAGTCAGTTATATCCTTTGTTGAACTGACTCCAAAGAGAGAGAAATTCATCAAGATGATTTGTCATGTTAGGTCTGGACATAAATATTGGACACCAGGTTTTTATTTTACGTTTATATAGAAATTGAGGTGGGGGCTTCCAAAAAGTTTTGTGACGTAAATGTAAAATCCTGGGCCCTACCTGTTCTGGGCTGGCTTGTAAATTGCCTGTAAATTATCTGAAGTGTACCAAGATGTTGCTCTTGTGGCATGTGACTATTCAATTTATGCCCTTTCAAGGAGCCCAGTTAAAAAAAATCAGAATTGTTACTGTGACGCTAACAGACCAGGTGACCTCGGCCTCTCTAACCGCTGACAGGGGCATAACTTGAGACCAGTCTGGCTCACCTGTGTGTTAATATTGTTAAAATAGATATTAGAGTTATAAGAATGTGTTTAGACTTTATGAAATGCTTGTAGGATGCTGCATGTATTAATCTCACTTATAACATCCGTACCCTAGGGTTGCCAACTTTGTAATATTTAAAAATCAGACACTGCAGCAGAAGTGCTGGAACCTCCCTACCTCTCTCCCCCGCCCCGAGCCCCGCCTCTTCCCCCCAAGGGCCCACCCCTGCTCTGCCTCTTCCCCTGAAGCCCTGTTCACTCCTCTTCCCCCGACCTCACTATTACTCGCCGCTCTTTCCCCCTTCCCCCCACCCCTGCCCAGGTTGGGAGGATCTCTCCTGAGGAGCTGGGGCTGGGAGCTGCAGCCACCTGATGCAAGTAGGAGGTGACCCAGGCTGAGTAGGGGCTGGCACAGGGGATGACCTAGTGCCTTTAATTTTGCCACACCATATTAAACTAGACCATTTACAAATATTTCCATCTCTGGGTTTTTGCATTAGTATACCTAGACCAACATATTTTTACAATCATATTTTTTCTTGCATTTTAAATCAAGAATGTCCCCAAATGCTTCTTCAAATTATTCTTGGATATTATCCATATTTAGAATGAAGGATACACTTATTAACATTTTGAAAAATATGTGATTTATTTATTTATTGCATTTATTCTACAGGGATTCACTTGAACAAACAAAGGACAAATTTAAAAGGAAAGTTAGTAGACACATGGATTCCCCAGCCCCTCCGGTATGCTTATTTGATCAAGGATCACCAAAATTGTCTTCTCCTGGAGGCTGCTCTTGCTTATCCCAAGGCCTCCTCCAGAATCCAGTAGGTACAAAGTTGGTGCATAGCCACTTAAATGCCTAGATATGCCAACCTCAGCTCAGGTGCAGCCCAGAATTGGGGCCCTTAAACATATCATTTGCTCCAGCTCTCTAGATTTTTTCTTTTCACAAATCTGTTTGACCCCCTCTTATCTTAATTTTAAATTTCAGAAAGCCACATTTACAGGCAGCACAAGGAATTGACTAATAAATTTAATTTTTGCATGAGTTCCAAGGGATTTTAGTAGATTAGAATTATGTTGTAACTGAGAGAAACATTAGCTGGGACCTTCAGATCCTTTAAGGGCACATGATTTATAGATCACCTTCAAATTTAATACTAAACAGTTTTAATTCACGTTTGGCATTAAATTATAAATGTAGGACAAGTAAATTTGAAGTTCACTAAATCCAGAAGTTGTACATAACAATCAAAGCTTAGGAATTACTTGATGACCTTTTACTGACTATCAGTAAGTACTTTGTGAATAAGTAGTGTATCTTACTTTGGCTTTTTATGAGACTGGAGACTCTAATAAACAGTTCCATTTTATTTCATTCTATGCACCAGTGGCCAACATATTAGCTGACTTGATCCTCAGTTTTGGTTTTCATTAAGTTTTTACATCTCACAACCAGGGCTGGATTAACTCTCCTGTGGGCCCGGGGCTATTAGATTTTGTATACAAGTCTTTTTCCTGGGAGGAGTTTGGTGCAGGAGGTGGCTGGGGCAGGGGACTGGAGTGCAGGAGGGGTGTGGGGTCTGGGAGGGAGTTTGGGTGCAGGAGGGGGATTCTGAACTGGAGCAGAGGGTTGGGGTAGAGGAGAGGGTGCGAGGTGCAGGCTCCAGCCGGGAGGCGCTTACCACAGGTGGCTCCCAGCTGGTGCCTGCCTGCCATAGCTCCATGCTGCTCCCGGAAGCGGCTGGCTCCTAGCACATCTCTGCGGACCCTAGGGGGACGGGGACAGCATGTCTCCATACACTGCCCGCGCCTGCAAGTGCCACCCCCGTAGCTCCCTTTGGCCGGTTTCTGGGGGTAGGGGCAGGGGCAGTGCAGGGAGCCACCTCCCCCCTACCAGGGGCCGCAGAGACGTGCTAGCAGCCAGCCTCTTCTGGAAGTGGCATGGGGCCACGGCAGACAGCCTGCCTGAGTGCCCTGCTGCGCTGTGGGACTTTTAGCGGCCTGGAATTGGAGATTGCTGCCTGTGATTTATTTTTGCAGGTCACCCCTTGAGCTGCAGCCCCTAAAGCCCCTGCTTTAATCCAGTCCTGCTCACAACATAGGCAAATGCAGCAGAAAATATCTACTACATTTCAGTCAAAGGGAAATGTAGCAGATATTCTCTTGGCAAGAGAAAAGATAGAAGCTGACTAGCTCTGAAATGGAAGATTCACTCCATTTTCTATTTGCAGTTTTAACATATGCCACTGCTTTTTAACTGCTGCAAAGTCCCTTCACCATCAGCCATATCGCAAACTATAGCTATATGTGCTGTAGCAATCGCCTGTGTAGACTGTCCCCAGGTCTTCTGAAAGCAAGAAGCCATGAGTGGAAGGATGAAAAGGTCAAAGGGGATCAAGAAAAAAGTACTAAAGTTGCAGAAAAGGAAATTATTGGGTTAACCACATTACTCTTTCTGATAAGTCAGTAGGTTAAACAGTAGCCATCTGTCTAGCTTAAAAATTGAACTGAAAGCCAGGTTGCAGTAACTCTTATTGGCTTTGAAAAGAAAAGAGAGGTGCAGATTCTTGTGGAGCAGAGCATCAGCAAAATGTCAGAACTGCTTTAAAACGTTGGTATGTGTCACACTCTATATGGCACATTAGAATTCATAAGAAGGCACTAATCAGTATTAAGCAATAAGATTTCATTTTGAGGTCTCATGTAAAATTAATTTTCATAATTCTCTTAGTTCCTGTCTACACATACATATTTTTTCTCATTAACTACTTTATTACCATATTTGAATTGCCTCTGTTTCATATCTGGGAGACAAAGATGAGAGGTATGCATTTAACTATGACTCAGTAAAATATACTCATTGGCCTCATGAACTGACTTAAAGGGTTTCCTCTAAAAATGTTAGTGTAGTACTAGAAAAAAATAATTAAAAAATAAAAAAGTATTAAATACTTGCAATGCAATGAATAATTAAACCAAATGAAATCCTAACTAAAACTCGTGCTAGTCTGGTACATCTATAATGATTTATGTGCAGTGTGTACTATGAAATTTCATACGACGTTTATTTTTAAGGTAAAGAGAAAAAAAATTCAAATAGTATGTTTGGAAGTTATGGAGCTAAATGGTAGCTCCAGCGTCAAAGACTCCTGAACACCATACTGAGAGATTGGTTCAACACAGACTCAGCTACATAATTGCCAACACCACTTCCTACAGCACCTGGGTTTTCCTCAGCTCTTCCAAATACCAGCCAATGTCTGAGTGCTTAGCTGGCTCAATTTAACAAGATTACAGCCCAAGGAAGTACGGCTGCAGGCTGTTGTCAGCTTCACTCTTACTCATATTCATAATGTCTGCTGATCTATCTCCAGGCGTGGGAAGTGCAGAAGACAGATGGATTTTTACTTTTCTGTATCTGTAGATATAAAAACGAGATTCATCGAAAGCATCAGTCCATCCACTTCATCGGTTAAAAAATTGCAGCTAGTCAATATCTGTATAGGTAGTACTCACAAGATAGCTGCCCACAAAGCAAGTATTCCCTAGCTCTTCTTTTAGAAAGTCTCCAGCACCCACTCCACAGTGCTAGCAGTTTTTGTCAATGGCCTATCAAGTTTTTAATATATGTATGAGATTTGAGTTTGGCTTCGTTTTGTCAAGTTTTTTTATTTTCACTTTGCTTTTGAAACAGGTGCACAATTGGGACAACTTGGCTTAATGATGCTGTTTCAACACTGATTTTCTCAGTGGCAATCACAAATGATTTCAATATATACCACAGGTGTTTGAGCATGGTCTGTTGGACAGAATGAAAAAAAATACCTTCCTTAAGGTCATTCACATTATGTATTCAAAGCTTGCTGCTATCTGATGAAAAATATGACCAGTCATGTAGCATGTATATTTATTTAGAATGGACTGTCAAATGGAATCTCTCGATTTTTCTAGATTAAGGCAAGAATCTCACAACCCTTCATAAAGGGCCCCATTCTGCCCTCCTTATTCATGTGGAGTAGTACATTTTCCCAGGAATAATATTAGTAAAATCAGCAGCGGTGTTGAATCACCACAGGCAATTACTGGGATGACTTGGCATGTAAGATGCCACTCCACATGAGTAAGAGAGGCAAACCCTAGCCCAATGTTATTAAAATAGTAGCAGGTCTGGCAAGGAGCAACTGTAAACAGTTATCATTTGAGCATAATTCAACAAACTAAAACCAATAGGTGAGTAGTGATTTGAACCTCAAAAGATTTGGAGGCTAGATTTCTTTCAGATAAACACTGAAATATTTGGAAGCTTATTCGGAACTGACTATCCCTTTTTGACTAACCCATTAAACTGACATGGAAATATCACAAGCATATACATTCCTGTGGTATTTAGGACTTTTTCTTTTGGTCTTAGCTCAAACGATGGGATGTGAAACATATTGGAAGGCAGTAGGATGAGGGGGGGAATTTTATCTGTTTTTTCCAAAGAGAAGAATGTCCTGGTTCATGCATGAATCATTGTTTGTTTTATCTGAATCAGTTCACCCATCCTCAAATGAGACTGGAATTCATAAGTGCGTTTATAGCACTGCTACTATTGTCCACACTGAAGAAAATACATGCAAGTAAACTTTCAAAACATTAGGCCTAAGTAATGCCTGGAAATCCCACATGAGATTTGCATTTTGTGCAGTTATTTTCCATGCATACAATTGTCAGTTTAGACACATGTGATTACCCAAAGAGTAAGATGATGCTGCAGCCCTTTTTGAAAGTTCTTAGCTATGGTATCTAGAGTATTTGTAGGAAATTTGCTTCTTGAAAAGTCACTTTACTTTATAGACAAAGGGCTAGGTTTGTGTCCTAGGATGCGCAGACATCGCTTAACACAACCCACATTCCAAACCATGAGTTACGGTGAATTCAGCTGGACCAGAAGGTGCAGTAGCATATGCATCACCCCTGCTCTGACAAAGAGCATAAGGCCAGTTGGTGCAGATTCAAAAGTCAGCCAAACTGGCACAAGGGAGAGGGGCCAGGACAGGTGTTGATTAATCACTTTCTTGAGCAGCCTCTGACAGTAGGGGCCCTACAGAGCTCCATATGGATTTTAAAGCTGTCCTCCCACAGTGGAATGTGAATGTCTCCTCCAATATAGCTACTCCTGTGGGCACAAGGAAGTACAAAGTGCAACCTCTTATCTCTACAAGAATGAATCGGACTCAGTCTTTAACGCTTCCTGCTTATGGTGGGGAGGACAGTGTTGATATCAGGCTTAGAAACAGTATGAGAAATGTTTAAAGATTTCAAAGCCATTTAAGAGAGTTAGACACATTTTCCACAAGGCATGGTAACGGGTGGTGATGGAGTACAACTTCTCCATTTGAGGGGAAGTATCACATTTTGATATGCTCTTCAAATACTTTGGAAGCCAATATCCTTTAAATGGAGTGCAATATAGATCACGGGAGATAAAGTAGATACCAGCAGAAACTACCAGCAGAGTAAATGGTTGCTTTTTGAATATGTAACACTTTGTGTTCAAAAATTAAGTTCTCTTGTCTCATCCAGCGGAAACTCCTGATTCCAGATGGTGGCACAGGTGTGATGGCATACTACTGAGGACAATGTTTATGATATGGGAGGATGCTGCTGTACTGTGACTGCAAAGCAGGAGGAATTCCTCCTTTCTCAATATGTTGGTCTTACCTTTCAACTCATACTGCTCTGCTGCCATTCAGCAGTTGCAGGAAAAGATATATCATCTGAATAGCTGAGACAAATATTTGATTTGGATGATTACCCAGCAGGTGTCTCATCATCACCGTGGTGTCTAGATTACTAATTATTTTCCCTCAATTTATGTACATTTTTCAAAGAATACATATAGTATGGGATAGATCATTAGGATTCTGATAAATCTGACCTCAGACCGCTCCAGAGAGCTCACTAACATGGAATACCCAGTGCCAGTAGACACAAGAGATGCCTGTGGTGATCTGGATGGATAGCTTTGGTTCATACTCTGCCCTGTGTCTATTCTTTCCCTCTAGTGGAACATTACTTAGGTGCTGGTGGCTAGGCAATTTCCTCAGATTTCATCAGTCCCTTTCAGTCAGGTTTGCACTCAAGTATGCCTAGTCTTGTTGACTCCTCTAGTCATTCACAAACATCAGGTGTCAATGCAGGTATTTTTAATCTGTTAACAGCATTAGATACCACTGACCACAAAGTTTTGTTGAATTGTCTGCAGTCCTTAGCTGGGATAGATGGCATCACTCTTCAGTGCTAGTCTTTCCTTACAGAAAGGTTCAAGAGGCTGGTTTTGGTCAGATGTTCATCTGCTCAAACAACTCTCAACTGCAGGTTGTCACAATGAATCTAAGGCAATTATATGGCCCCCAGCACTATCATATCTAAGCACCTCACAATCTGTAATGTATTTATTCTCCCAACGCCCCTGTGAGGTAGAGAAATGCTATTAGCCTCATTTTACAGCTAGCCAACTGAGGCCCAGAGAGACTAAGTGACTTGTCAAAGGGCATACGGGAAAGTCTGTGGCAGAGCTGGGAATTGAACTCAGGTCCCCTAAGTCCCTGGTAGTACCCTAATAACTGGACCATCCTTCCTCTCTAGAAGGATCTTTTCTGTCAGCACCCCCTTCCTCCCCCCTGTTTAGCATGTATGTGGGACTACAGAAGATACAGTGAGATGATTTGGACTGTGTAGCCTTTATTATGCAGATGACACTCAGCTGTGTGTGTGTCCTTTTTACCAGATCCAGATGATATGGTGTCTTTGCTTTCCCCGTGCCAGGGTGAGATTTGGATGTGGACAAGAGCGAGCTGTCTGAAATTTAAGCCAGACAAGCTAGAGGTGATTCTAATGGTTTGTGTGCATACACAGATAGGAAGTGATGTAGAAATAGGTTCTTTTATCTCCCAATTTTGCCTGTGTATCATGTGATGAACTTCTCTCACAGTATTCCCCAATTGGTACACGCCTCTCCCCAGCTGACGCCGGATGAAAAAGGCATAAACAACTTTAAACAATTAACTAAATGTATTCAAGCGTGACAAAGCATTTTGCTTTATAGTTTGGACTGATTTTTATTCTATGTGAACTTGGTGACAGTGTCATTTTGTGTATTTGTGGAACCTTTGGGCAAAACAGGGCATGAAAAAGGAAGTTATCGGAGCTGGGAAGGATTTTTTATTATTATTGAGGGAAAATAGTTTCTGGGGAAAAACAACAAAGTTTTCTGGGGAAAAGTTTCAATCTTGCTGAATATTTTAGGTTTTCCATTGAGGAAAAGAAAATCAAAACTTTTTTTTTTTTTAAATGTAAGAGTGCCCCACATTGAAACATTTCAATTTATTGAACCAAATTGAAACATTTTGTTTTGGGTCACTTTGATATTAATCTGCGTCAACCTGAGCTGCCACGGAGCCTCATGACAGCAATAGTTCAGATGGCTTATGTTCCCATTATCCTTATGGGCTGGACCAGGTTACTTGGCTGGACTACATCTACCATAGTTTCTCTTTTGGTCTCATGACCGTGATGTATCACATGGAACCCAACCCATAGAAGAGAAGAGGGGCATGAGGCTTTGATGAGTTGGGAATACGTCCATACAATTTATGAATTCTGAGTGAGATTTTGAACCCTATGTGTCTGTGTCAGGCTGCAAACTCCATTTGTAAAGTGCAGCCTTTTGTCTTCTCTGTAGTCTGTCTCCATGTTGAGTTGGAATTCCAGGCTGGGGGCAAAAGACCAACAATAAAGTGTTCTTGACTCCTAAGCACCCAGTCATTGGAAATCTATTCACTCTAGACAAAGGCCTGGTCCCTGCCCATCAGAACTGGTTTAGCAGGGGGAGGTTGCTTCAGCTGACAGGGGGTCTCTTCTCATGTGAGGAAGCTTGCAAGGGTACCACCTGACATGGGGCTGAAGGTTTTAAAAAGGGCAGAAGCTGGTCTGCAGAAGAACTGAGGGTCCTTTTTCTCCAGTCCAGGAGTGGGAGGTTACCCAGTATATAGGAGCCTCATGGAGCAGGGTGGCGCTGCCTGCTTTCCTGAGCCCAGATGTCCCAAAGGACTCTCGACAACCTAAGGGACTTGGACTGCAGCTCAAAGAATTCCCTGGAATGGTAAGGAAGCTGCGTCTGTGACATGTGTTTAGTGTTCTGTATGAGCTGTCCTGTCCTGTCTTTTACATGATTAAGTATAAAAGAGTGTTAGACTGTGCAAAGTCTGTGTGCATTAATTGGTTCACTATACCTGCGTGACCGTGAGAGAGAAATTGCAAACCAGAAAATTTACACTTTTGGGGTGTAGTTCTGGGATACAGGTGTACTTAGGTAACTGGGGTATCTCAGGGGTCAGGGCTGATCCTGTGACCAAGAGCAGGTGGGCTAATTAGCAGAGGTAATGACCAGAGTCTGTCCCTTTTCCTGAGCACTGAGAGGCCAACCAGAGGGATCAGTGCTGGAGACTGCTGAGCTGCAGAAGCTTTACACACCCCCGAGGATCCAGAACACAAAAGCTCGAATCCCCCTTGCAGAAGTCCTAGTGGGTGGATCTGTTACAGATGCACCTGACCTAGAACTTGCATAGGGCATGGGAAAGCTCATGGCAGACACAGTTCAGCGTCAAACCCAACCAAAGTGAAGCATTTTGACATTTCCAAACTGAAGTTTTTCAGAACTTTCCACTTTACCAAAAAACATTAAATATTTGGACTGTTTGGCTAAACTTTGAAATATTGGACTATCCCACAGGATAGAATTTCCAGTTTTCGGCCACTTCTAGAAGATCATGACAAGAATACTATAGTCATTACTCATGTTGTTACTTCTATAGGATTTGCAGTTCAACCTCTCAGAGAAAAAAACCCTACAGCATAATGATATATTGTGTGAGTATGCCCATACTTATAATTAAGCTGTTATAGTATAGACACGTTACTGCTTTCTAATGTCAGCAACAGAAACCTCTTTGCTTAGAATGGAAAGTGATTCACTCCAGCAATTAGAAAGAGTTCCCTACATGACTCTGTATTCAAACCTTACACTTCCTCCAATCGGATTATTTGAGAAATATCAGCATTACAAGATAACCTGCAGTTTCCCAGCAGCCCATCTAATATGCAAAATTATATGCTCAGACAATCAGTACATGAAAGTTTGTGTGCATTTTGTCAGGTAATGAGAGAGACATTTTAAACACACTAGAAGCCCCCAGCAAAGGAAAAATGAAGGTTTTCCTGCCTTCTGCACAGGGACAATGAGGAAGCTGGAGGCAGTGACATCAAGTAAAGCAACAGTGAGCTGCTAGTTTCAGATGAAGATCGCTAAAGGAACTCAAGGGAGAAAAGAGAATTGAGATGTCTTGAGAGTAGGATAGCAGAAGAGCCTGACCAAAACAGTAGAACTGAGCTGAAAGTCAGAAAAAAGGGGAAAGGGCCCAGTTAGTATCAGCCACACAACTACTTGCGAAAAAGGACTGTGTGGGACCAGAGAGAAATGTGCGGCTGAGCATGCTTGGGACTGAGCCTCAGTTTGACTGTTTTCAATTAGTACTCTGATCAAAGATCTTGTGACTGGGGGAAGTGGAGATATTGTAGCTGGGAAGCACAGAGCCAATTAGGTTCTTTAAAGACACTTTGCCAGAAAGGCAAGCAGCAGTTTAACTTTCAATTCAAACTAGAGTAGGATGTGTAGCAACTTATAAAGCCTTGCCATTTAGCAGCAGCTGCTGGACACAGTTTAATTTGATGCTAAGCAAAATGATAATGCTTGCAAGCTATAGGCTGCAGCCAGTCATATAATTAAAAAAAGACAATCATTTCTGCCAGAAAGGTGAGCACAGTTTTATTTTCCAAGACAGATTAGGCTTTGTAGTAAAATAAACTGTAACCTGACTACTTGTGGCTGCAAAGCAGAGTTTGATTTGATTCAAGGAGGTAAATAGCCTCTCTAATACTTTGTTACAGTTTTGCAATAAAACAGCTGCTCCAGCCAGACAGTTTAATTTGCAAATTAGTCTTGACTTATGATTTAAACATCCTTGCAGACAAAAAACTATATACCCACATACTTGACTGATTTTTATATATTACTATGTTTGTTACAGTAGTGTCAGGGGCCAACTGAGAATGGCATCCCGTTATGCTCATCATTGTATAAATATAGAATAAGAGACAATCTACTATGTATAAAGCATCTGGAACATCTCATCCTGAATCAGTGGAGGTAATATTGAAAGCCATGGATCAAGTAAGTAAAAACCATATGGCACAGAAGAGTATGTTATGAAATGAGCATTTTCCATAATTCATGGAAAGCCAAATATCTATGGGATTTTTCTTGCCTTAAAGAAGTTTTGTGAAATTTGCAGAAGCACAGGAAAGTCTCTTATAAGGGCAGTCCTCTTGTAAGTGTGTATAAGACCTTTAGAACTGATTCCCTTCAAGTATGTTATCACTGTCCTGTCTAGATGAAGTGCATAGAAGCAGAAAATATGTCACTCTGTAAAATACAATGAGATGAGAGAAAAATATTGCCTCAACTTGTTTAACACTGCTTAAAGTCACTAAAATTACAGCTTGTTTTATAGATTGTCAAATATTCTGAAAATTCTGAGCCAAAATAGTCTTAAATTTGGATCACTCTATGGATGTTAATATGGTTTAAAAGGCTTTAGTCAGGCAGCAGCGTCTTTCAAGAATATGCATTTTTGATACACTTAGAAAGCTAGATTTATTCCTGTGCTTACTTATGAATCAATGACAGGTCTGCATGTGAGCCAAAATCAGCAAGCACAAGATATATGCAGAATAGGAAACCTTGCATTCTCTTTGGTGACGCTGTTGTCTTGGAATCTGGACAGATAGCGATACCACATAGGGAATGAAATCAGCTTTAGGAATTCTGAGGATCAGAACAAAAGAACTCAAATCAAAGCTTGAATTTCGATGGTGCAGGAATGAATATGGGTTGTTCAAATGGTGTACAGTCCAAATTTAGCCGTGACACTCATGTTATCATTGTGCAGTGCATCAGCCACAACCTTATTCTAGATCACACAAACAAGATACAAAATCTGAATTTATTTTGCCATTGAATTATTTTACTATTCATGTCCCAAAAGATGACAATTTAAAGCTATTGCTGATGCCTTTCAGAGCTATACACCTGGAGTCTGTGTTGCTAGTCAGGGCAATGCACTAAAAGCAGTGATCTAAAGCTATCATTAAGCTATAACCAATTTGGAACAGGTGCTGACATAGCCCGAGTTAGAAGCACTCTTAAGGAAATCAAGAAAGGTACATGAAATACAATCTGCCTGAAAATGAAGGACTTAATCATTGTGGCTAAAGTCTCTCTTACTTTTCAAGTAAAGGAACTCTTATTGTTAGAGGCTTTGCAAAAGCTAGAAAGTATTGTGCTGGAACGCAAATCAATAAGACATTTCTGGTTCCTCTGTCTAAAAACAAATCCGTAAGTATGGCAAATGAAGGAGTAAATATATCTGGATCCTTAGAGGCAAAGCAGCAGAAAATCTATATAGTTGAAGCTTGCATTGAACATGTACATGTCAAATTCACCAGGAAACATTGGTGCTGGAACTACGGGTGCTCCCTGTTTTGAAGTGGTTTCCATCATATACAGGGTTTACAGTTTAGTTCAATGGCTCTCAGAACCCCCACTATAAAAATTGTTCCAGCCCCCTGCCAGGAAACAGCAATCACCATCATGTAGTTCCAACGCTTGATGCTACACTGGGGCCTAGCGATTCAAAAAAAATGGCCCCATGGAGCAATGGACAAATTGACAATCTGCTGGAGCATTACACATAGTAATTGAGTGAGAGGGGAAAAGAGAATGCTGTTGATGGTTGGCTATAAAATTACACTAAGCATCAAATCCACAACAAGTGACAGTACATAGGCATGCCTATGAAACCTCATAGTGACCTGGCCACCTGCCTTGCAGAAGATGTTGCTTTTGATGGAAATACTGTCCTCATTGTCTCATAGCACTCCAGTAGTAAAATTAAAGTTTTCCCACATTTAAACTAATCAAAACAACCCATAGACATACAAACAGCAAGGCAATTCTAGGATGCAATTAGGTCAATCAGGTTTGAAAGGACACCTGGAACAAAAACATATTTGTGGACAGAGTTGCAGTGAGTGCTCAACAGCAACAGAAGTCGGCCCTACTGGAAAACTAGACTAGCACTATTTGAAATAATTGGATCTAGATTTCAAAACAAAAGATGGACAATATCCATTATTGTTTTTATTATTCAAATTACAACCATGTCCAAAGGCCCCAACCAAGGTTGGGTGCTCATTATGCTAGACAGTGAAGAAATAGTTATTAAAAGGAAGTACCTGCCCCACAAAGCATACGCTTTAAAGCTCGTGATGAGCAATCTGATGTGTGTGTGCAGAGTCCTGCCCTTACTGGAGCCCCATTGACTTTAAAGAATGTCACATGTTGGAAAGTGTCTGCCTGCATGGATTGGATTGCAGGATTTGGGGGATGGGGGTGAGGTGTCAGGAAATAAGACAAACAAAGGGAAAAGGAGCAGGATACAGCTGAATATGGTCAAAAATGGGATAAAACTTCCATGAAAATTTTCACCTTCCCCCAAATACTTGAAGTTTCAATGAAAAATTTAATCTAAACTGTGAATTTTGAAAATATATTAAAAAAATCATCCTGTTAGTTTTAGCCAAGGCTAGTTACAGACAAGAGGGGAGAGAGGGAGAACCTGAAGACCTGTAAAAATGCATATACTCTGGGCCAGACCCAGGCCAACTCCAGAAGTGCAAAGCAGTCTTAAATCCTGCACATGGCAATTCTTGGGTGACACCGAACTCTCACAGCAGTTCCTATTCCATTCTCCTCCCACATGCTGGTTCAAGGGAAATGGCTATGGCAAGGCAAGGCAAGGCAAGCCAGAGTATCACTATGTCCTAGCAATCCCCAGAAATGGCCCTTGGTCAAACAAGAAGCTGCATATAAAGGACAGCACTCTAACTTACAAAGAACGGTCTGGCCTCAGGATTGTGGAAGACATGAAGGTGGCCTAAAGCCACTTTCACCCCTTCACCTACAGTTTTTTTTTTACTAAATGAAGCTCAGCTAGACCGAATGATCTTCATCCCTGATCACAAAAGGTGGTAGAACTCCATATTTTTCCTTCCTTTGGGGCTCAGTGACTCACCTCATAACCAATGGGCTAGGACCAATTGTGCTCCATCTACAGGCCAGGTGCATAGACTTACAGATACCCCTTATGTTCTCTAAGACATTACAATTTATTAGTAGCTGAAAGCCTGTGCTGTCACATGGGTGTAGTTCATGGAGTGACTGCTGGGAAATGGTTTTGTGGTAAGTATGAGTGAGGATCGGCAAGTATGTGTGTTGTGCTAGTACATTTTTGTTGATTTGCATGCGGCAAATGAGATGTGTGCTGTGGTGATGGTCTATGTTTACTGATTGTGTTGATTTGTGTGGGTGGCAAATGAGGGGCATGTGTTTTAGTGTAGTACGTTTGGGGTGATTGTGAATGCTGGTTGTGTCTGGGGCAGTGGTGCTGGGAGGCTAATGTTGTGTCTACGGATTGGTGCAGGGAGATTGTGTGTAAGCTGTAGTTGGGGATTTTGTGTTATTTATGTGAGTGGCAAAAGAGGAGTGTATGCTGCTGGGAGTGGCTAATAGCTGTGTGCACTTGGCATTATTGTATATGCCTGTTGTTTTGCTTTGTGTTTATGGGGCTGTGCTTTAGGATTTTGTGTTTCGTTGTTTGGGTGTGTGGGTTGCGTTGGGGAGTCTGTGTTGACAGTACATGTGGCAAATCAACCTTTGAAGAACTATGGCAGTTGGGCCACCTAATTCCCTGTAAAAGGTTGAGTTCACCTATTTGAGCGCCCCCACGGGACAGTGTTGCCATTCTCTTCAGCTCCCAGCATTGGCTGTAGGCTATCCACCTGCCTCTATGGGTCTTCTGTAGCTCAGCCTTTTGGCCAGGTCACACAGTCCAAACCTTTTCCAGGGTACAACTTAAACAAAAGCAGTTCCTTACCCTTCAGGGCAAATTATAAACAAGACTGTTTCTTACCTATTTGGGCTAAGTTCCCTCTTGGAATCAAATCTGCAAGGCTCCTTCCAAACTCCTGCTATTGACTGTGGTCAGTAACAGGCCCCACACTAGCCTAGTTTCTTTGGCTATAGCTTAAGGAAGCAACCCTTCTAGCTCTAGCCTGGAACTGCTTTAGCTAGCAGCAGGCAACTCCTTTTATTTCAGCTTGCTGGGCCTTGATTGGCTTTTGCCTGTCCCAAGCCCTTCTAACTGCTGGAGGACCAGATCTCAGTGGTTCCCCAAAATGGCTGCTCTTGAAGGTCTAAATTAATACTTGGTGCTCTTTTCCCTTCAGAGAGCAGTTTCCTGTGGCCGAGTGCAGCAAAGTAACGGGGCCTCCAGCAGCGGTCCACAATGATAAAAATTTCACAATTTTGATGTTATTCAAAACCTGACATTTTTCTCTTTTAAAAAATGTTTCGCAATTTTTAATCAACTTTTTTAATTTACACCAGTAAACAAAAAAAAACCAACCGTTTTGCTTTCATTTAAAAAAAAAATCTCAAAAAGCATGCAATTAAAAAAATGGAAAAACTTCATTTATTAAAAAGGACCATTTATTGGACAAAAAATTTTCATTAAAAAAAAAAAAAAGTCTACTTGAGACACCATATCCTTCAAACTGGGGCAACCACAGTTTCCTGCAAGAGAAATAAATTTGAAAGAGAAGTGGTTGAGAGATCAGGAACAAAAATTAAAGTCACAGGAGAGCCTTCTAGAGAAAGAGAGACTGAGACTGTCTAGTTTAGAGAACAGATGAATAAGAGGGGACAGAGGTATACAAAATAATGAATGATATACAGATGGTAAATCACTGACGCATATTTATCCTTTCAAATAATATGAGAACAAGTGGACATCCAAACCAACACATTTCAAGCTGACAAAAGAAAGTACTTTTGTGCATAATTAACTTAACATCTTATTGAGGTCAAGAGCTTAATAGGATCCACAAAATGATTAGACATTTATATGTATAGTAAGAATATCCACAAATTACATCAGATAGGATATAAAAATAGTTTTTATAAAGGGATATAAAACAACCACTAGCTGGTTGGGTTAGGAAGAAATTTTCGTATAGACAGGTTATTTAATAATTTTTCAATACAAAATTAGGGATTGTGGCAAATTTCTTAAAACATCTGGCCCCTGTAAAAAAAACGTAATAGACTAGGTGGACCAGTGGTTTGATCCCATATGGTAATTCCTATGTTCCTATCCTGCTTCCGGGCCTCTGTGCAGGCCTTGTAGCAGAGTCATACTGAATTTTATTATTTCATCCAAATTAGCTTTTACAAGAGCCAAATTGCTGTATTAATCCTGGGTCACATTGGGAGTATAAAAGATCTGAACAACATATTTACTGGCTAATGAGATGGTGCCAGTGTAAAACAATTACAGTGGCCACCATTAAAAAGTCATCAGGAACCAAGGGGACAATTACCACATTTTTTACCTATTTTGGGTGTAAGGGCAAACTATGCACTCTCAGGCCTGGTCTACACTACGAGTTTAGGTCGACTTTAGCCGCGTTAAATCGAATTAAGCCTGGACACGTTCACACGATGAAGCCCTTTCTTTCGACTTAAAGGGCCCTTTAAACCGGTTTCTTTACTCCACCTCCGACGAGGGGATTAGCGATAAAATCGGCCTTAGGGGGTCGGAATTGGGGTAGTGTGGACGGAATTCGACGTTATTGGCCTCCGGGAGCTATCCCACAGTGCTTCATTGTGACCGCTCTAGACAGCACTCTCAACTCAGATGCACTGGCCAGGTAGACAGGAAAAGCCCCGCGAACGTTTGAATTTCATTTCCTGTTTGCTCAGCGTGGAGAGCACAGGTGACCACGCAGAGCTCATCAGCACAGGTAACCGTGATGGAGTCCCAGGATCGCAAAAGAGCTCCAGCATGGACAGAACGGGAGGTACGGGATCTGCTCGCCATATGGGGAGATGAATCAGTGCTGGCCGAACTCCGAAGCAGTAAACGAAATGGTAAAATATTAGAAAAGGTCTCCAAGGCCATGAAGGAAAGAGGCCATAACAGGGACGCACAGCAGTGCCGCATGAAAATTAAGGAGCTAAGGCAAGCCTACCACAAAGCCAGAGAAGCAAACGGAAGGTCCGGGGCTGAGCCGCAAACATGCCGCTTCTACGCGGAGCTGCATGCCATTCTAGGGGGTGCAGCCACCACTACCCCAACCGTGTGCTATGACTCCCTCACTGGAGAAACACACAGGGAAGAGGGTTCGGAAGAGGAGGATGGAGGAAATGTAGATAGCTCACAGCCGCAAGGAAGCGGAGAAACCGGTTTCCCCAACAGCCAGGATATGTTTGTCACCCTGGACCTGGAACCAGTAACCCCCGAACTCACCGAAGACCCTGAGGGCACACAGGGGACCTCTGGTGAGTGTACCTTTGTAAATATTACACATGGTTTAAAAGCAAGCGTGTTTAATGATTAATGATTAATTTGCCCTGGCAATCGCGGCCAGTACAGCTACTGGAAAAGTCTGTTAACGTGTATGGGGATGGAGCGGAAATCCTCCAGGGACATCTCCAGAAAGCTCTCCTTCATGTACTCCCAAAGCCTTTGCAAAAGGTTTCTGGGGAGGGCTGCCTTATCCCGTCCACCATGGTAGGACACTTTACCACGCCAGGCCAGTAGCACGTAGTCTGGAATCATTGCATAACAAAGCATGGCAGCGTATGGTCCCGGTGTTTGCTGGCATGCAGAAAACATCCATTCCTGATCGCTCTTTGTTATCCTCAGGAGAGTGATATCATTCACGTTCACCTGGTTGAAATGGGGCAATTTTATTAAGGGAACATTCAGAGGTGCCCGTTCCTGCTCTGCTGAACAGAAATATTCCCCACTGTTAGCCACGCGGTGGGGGGAGGGGTGAAGTGATCATCCCAGAGAATTGGGTGTGGGGGAGGGGAATTAGTTGGGTTTGTGCTGCATGTTAACCCTGAAACCGCAGCCCCTCCTTTTACATTGCAAACCCATTTTAAATGGCCAACCCAACGGGTGCTTGGTATGGGAAATGAGAGCACTACTGTTTTAAACCATTCCCACATGTTAAGAAGGTTAAAAAAGCCAAAAGACTGTGTCTTACCATGGCTGCCTGCAAGCTGAAATCTGTGGCCTGGCACTGCGTGAGTGATCTCTCACACCAAACCGGCAGGCCCTCAATATAAGAGGAAAAATGCGACCTTGTAACGAAAGCACATGTGCTGTGTAATGTGAACAGCAAAATTTAACGTGAAAGAGTGTACCCATTGTTCTCTAAAATGTGTCTTTTTTAACCACCTCTCCCTTCTCCTCCACCAGCTGCAAATGTTTCTCCTTCACAGAGGCTAGTGAAGATTAGAAAGAGAAAGCGAAGGACACGTGATGACATGTTTACAGAACTACAGATGTCCTCCCACGCTGACAGAGCACAGCAGAATGCGTGGAGGCAGTCAATGACTGATTATAGAAAAGCCCAATATGAACGAGAGGAGAGGTGGCGTGCTGAATTGCGGGATGAACAGAGCAAGTTGCGGGCTGAAGATGATAGGTGGCTTCAGCTTGCAGACAGAAGGCAAGAGTCGATGCTCCGGCTGCTGGAGCATCAAACTGATATGCTCCAGCGTATGGTTGAGCTGCAGGAAAGGCAGCAGGAGCACAGACCGCCACTACAGCCCCTGTGTAACCAACAGCCCTCCTCCCCAAGTTCCATAGCCTCCTCACCCAGACGCCCAAGAACACGGTGGGGGGGCCTCCGGCCACCCAGTCACTCCACCCCAGATGATTGCCCTAGCATCAGAAGGCTGGCCTTCAATAAGAGTTAAAGTTTTAAACTGCAGTGTGTCCTTTTCCTTCCCTCCTCCCCCACCCATCCCAGGCTACCTTTGCAATTATCCCCCTAGTTGTGTGATGAATTAATAAAGAATGCATGAATGTGAAGTAACAATGATTTTATTGCCTCTGCAAGTGGTGCTCGAAGGGGGGAGGGTAGGGGAGGGTGGGGTGGTTGGTTTACAGGGAAGTAGAGTTAACCGGGGGGGGGGGAGGGGCGGAGGGTTCATCAAGGAGAAACAAACAGAAGTTTCACACCGTAGCCTGGCCAGTCACAAAACTCGTTTTCAAAGCTTCTCTGATGCGCACCGTGCCATGCTGTGCTCCTCTAACCGCCCTGGTGTCTGGCTGCGCGTAATCAGCAGCCAGGCGATTTGCCTCAACCTCCCACCCCGCCATAAATGTCTCCCCCTTACTCTCACAGATATTGTGGAGCGCACAGCAAGCAGCAATAACAATGGGGATATTCTTTTCGCTAAGGTCTGAGCGAGTCAGTAAGCTGCGCCAGCGCGCTTTTAAACGCCCAACTGCACATTCCACCACCATTCGGCACTTGCTCAGCCTGTAGTTGAACAGGTCCTGACTCCTGTCCAGGCTGCCTGTGTACGGCTTCATGAGCCATGGCATTAAGGGGTAGGCTGGGTCCCCAAGGATCACGATAGGCATTTCAACATCCCCAACGGTTATTTTCTGGTCCGGGAAGAAAATCCCTTCCTCCAGCTTTCGAAACAGAGCAGAGTGCCTGAAGATGCGAGCATCATGTACCCTTCCCGGCCAGCCCACGTTGATGTTGGTGAAACGTCCCTTGTGATCCACCAGGGCTTGCAGCAGCATTGAAAAGTACCCCTTGCGGTTTATGTACTCGGTGGCTTGGTGCTCCGGTGCCAAGATAGGGATATGGGTTCCGTCTATGGCCCCACCACAGTTTGGGAATCCCATTGCAGCAAAGCCATCCACTATGGCCTGCACGTTTCCCAGAGTCACTACCCTTGATATCACCAGGTCTTTCATTGCCCTGGCAACTTGGATCACAGCAGCCCCCACAGTAGATTTGCCCACTCCAAATTGATTCCCGACTGACCGGTAGCTGTCTGGCGTTGCAAGCTTCCACAGGGCTATCGCCACTCGCTTCTCAACTATGAGGGCTGCTCTCATCCTGGTATTCTGGCGCTTCAGGGCAGGGGAAAGCAAGTCACAAAGTTCCATGAAAGTGCCCTTACGCATGCGAAAGTTTCGCAGCCACTGGGAATCGTCCCACACCTGCAGCACGATGCGGTCCCACCAGTCTGTGCTTGTTTCCCGGGCCCAGAATCGGCATTCCATGGCATGAACCTGCCCCAGTAACACCATGATTTCCACATTGCTGGGGCCTGTGCCTTGTGAGAGGTCTATGTCCATGTCAATTTCCTCATCACTCTCATCGCCGCGCTGCAATCGCCTCCTCGGCTGGTCCTGGTTTTGCTTTGGCATGTCCTGGCTCTGCATATACTCCAGGACAATGCACGTGGTGTTCATAGTGCTCATAATTGTCGCGGTGATCTGAGCGGGCTCCATGATCCCAGTGCTAGCTATGGTGTCTGGTCTGAAAAAAGGTGCGAAACTAGTATCTGACGGACCAGGGGAGGGAGGGAGGGGCGAGTGACGACATGGCGTACAGGTACAGGGAATTAAAATCAACAAAGGTGGCTGTGCATCAGGGAGAAACACAAACAACTGTCACACAGAATGGCCCCCCCCAAAGATTGAACTCAAAAGCCTGGGTTTAGCAGGCCGTTGATTTCACGGAGGGAGGGGGGAAGCAAATGAATACAGAACAAATCTATTTTTTACATCTTAAGACGACGGTGCAGCATGACTGATAGCCCTCGGCATCTTCTGGGTGCTTGGCAGCAAATACTGGGCGCTTGGCAGTAGCCTTCAGGCCTATTGCACGATCTGCTGCTCAGGGAAGACTCTGCTAATGTGCGATGATCCAACAGGGCGCTTGGCAGAAAATGGCATACTACGACTGATAGCCATCATCATCATTGTGAAGGCAGCAGAATATGACTGGGGGGATGGGGGACTGGGGGACATACGGAGTTCCAGCCACTGCTGGACTGAACATGTCTGCCCAGGTGCCCATGATCGACAGCCACTGCTGTACGACGAGGACGGTTACCAGTCGTAATAAACCATCTACTGCCAAAAGGCAAAAGGCAAGGGCTGGTGCAATGCAGCCCTATGGCTGCCAGCCCCACGGCTGCCAGCACCCAGATCACCGATGAAGGCTACCAGTCATGCTGCACCGTCTACCGCCAAAAGGCAGTTAGCTGCTGCTGCTGTGTAGCAATGCAGTCCCACGACTGCCGGCACCCAGATGACATATGGTGATGGTGAGCTGAGCTGAGCGGGCTCCATGCTTGCCGTGGTATGTTGTCTGCACAGGTAACCCAGGTAAAAAGGCGCGAATCTATTGTCTGCCGTTGCTCTGACGGAGGGGGAGGGGCCTGACGACATGTACCCAGAACCCCCCGCGACACTGTTTTGCATCATTCGGGCATTGGGATCTCAACCCAGAATTCCAATGGGCGGCGGAGACTGCGGGAACTGTGGGATAGCTACCCATAGTGCAATGCTCCGGAAGTCGACACTAGCCTCGGTACTGTGGACGCGGTCCGCTGACTAGAGCACTTAGAGCATTTTATGTGGGGACACACACAATCGGCTGTATACAACCGATTTCTATAAAACCGGCTTATATTAATTCGACCTAATTTCGTAGTGTAGACATACCCTTATACTCCACTGTGTGGTGACTGTGTGATTAGCAGCAATCCCTGAACAGTGAGAATGGGAGGGTTCATAATTGATAGAAATGGAAAAGTGATCCCTCAAAGTTTTACAGTTTCTTTAGAAAGTATTTTAAATATACCAAGGAAACCAAAACATTTTGGGCCTGATTTTCTGAGTTGCTGAGCACCCGCCACTCCCTCTGCCGATGAGAGCTGAGGGCTCACAGTGTATGTGGAAAATCAGGCCCTTTGGCTTGGTTTATTCTTTATGCAAAGGAGCAGAAGAAGAGACATTCAAATCTCTCTGGTTTTATCCCTTTTTGACTTTGGATACACTTCAAAGGATAGTTGTAGGGTTGGCCTCATTTCCAAAAAGATGCCTCTTCTTCCCCCTCCCCACATCCAGTGATGATTTTGAAGTCAATTAAGAGAAAGCAGTTGATCATTTTGAAGTCGTATCCATTTCTCTTCATATAGCGAAGGCTGTTTACAGCTGACATGACTGTACACACTACTGCTTCCTTAGGCACACTGTTGTTGTCTTTGCTGTACTGTTGCCATGAGGGAGAGGGCAGTAATCTTCTCTGACTGGCCTTGTCCCCTTTCCCTCCCCCTCATTCTCGCTAAGCCTCCAGCAGACTGTCTTTTGTCATTCCTGCCACTGGAGTTTTCAAAGACAAGGGTCTAATTTCCATTGGCTACTCTGCGAGCATGTCCAGTTTATTTGATGTTTGGACACCAAACAAATGCTTGTGCTCACAATGCAGAAATAATCCCAGACAAAAGAAGATGGTGGCTGTGCTGAGAATATTAAGAGGCGAAAGACAGTCTGAGCATTACTTAAAAACAAAACCCAGGAGTCCATTCAAAAAAATAAAATGCTCTAAGCTGGGGCATTCGGTCATACAAAACGCAGCAGGCTTTTGAGCTCTCACTTGATATTCCCTTCCTTTTGAGCTGTACCAGGAACAGGGGTGGGAAGCAGTTTCTGATTTTCCTAGGAAGTTGTCATCACTCCCATCACATAAACACAGAGACAAAGCCACCCAAGATGGTCTCTTAAAGTGCACTAATTTAACAGCAACAGTATTTACCACAAAACTAAACATAAAGGCAAAAAACACAAACAAGCAGACCTAATTATAGTTTTCTAATATGGAAAGACAGTAAGGATCAGGTCATGCAATGCCTGGAGGATTACAGCTCACATGTTCAGTGGCAGGCAATGTTCTTTTCCCTGGTTTACGCTTTCTTTATTGGTATTATTTTAACAACAGATGGGAACAGCAGCTTAAAAGAATCAGCCTTTCTCCTTCATTTTGTTGCTTGAGGCCCTCTCTGACAGCTGAAAAATGGCATGGCAAGAGTTAAGGGTAAAATCAAAAGCAAAGAAGGAACAGAGGGGAGGACAGGCAGACCACACAAATAAAATAGAACTTGTATCAGCAAAGAACTATTTGCAGGACCCAGCCATGCTCACAATAGTCTTCGTTCAAGTTCACCTTGTGTGAGAGAGAAAAGAGGTGCCTGATGGCCCCAGAGGAAGGGGCGGGAGGCGGGGGGAGAGTGCAAATCCAAATGTCGATTTGTAGACATAGTGAGGAGAGCCTGCTGGCTGACAGGCTGATTTATTGGATTCTTCCAGTTAATCACTGCCGGCCTGTGGCCAAACGGATCTCCAGCAAAGCTGAAAGGCAGCCGAGGGAAACAGGCTTATAAGCATAAAGCCGCATAATGGTGTTCAATGAAGTGTGAGACTTTTAGTTCAGTCTCACTGAGCCGGCCGCACCGCCGGAATGTCAAAGAGGGATTGTGGGTGGAAAAATTATGGATTTAAACTGCTAGCTGTAAATGAGGTCAATATGTCTGGTTCATAAACAGTCCGAGCCTATTCCAAGAATGCAGTGAGGGGGAAAATTAGCGTGAAGCCAACACTGTAGACAAACCTCATTGAGATATAATTGCAGCTATAAATACAAGCGAAAAGCTTACCGAGTGCAATAAAATACAGACACGCTTTTTTATCTCTCCCCCCCACATATTTCCTTCTTTGAATCTATGCATTTGTTAAGTGTTGTGCATCTATAATATCCCCCCCTCCCTCCCTCTCCTTCTTCTTGTGACACCCAGTGTTGAAATTAATTGAGTGTTCTTGATCTCCCATTCCATTTTATTCAGGCAAGATTGGAAAAAATCAAAAGAGCACATCTAAAGCATTTTCTTCCCTTTTGCTTTTCTATTTGAATCAGGTTGAAATGTGTTAAAAAAAGGCATTGCATCTTTTTTATATATTAAAAAAAGCCTACAGTAAAAAGCCTTTTTAAACTAATACATCTGTTAGATCATTTGAATCTCAATTTAATGAGGTGACATCAAAGGAAAGTATTGGATTCTATGGAGAGACCCTTTCGTGAGATACCTGGTCTTTGCTCACAAAACGCTGATTTTAAATTAATATAATGGTTCCTTTTCTTTTCCCCTTTCTCAAACCACTGGATTTTGTGGTGGGAGCTCAAAAGTTCAGAGGGACAGATGCTAAGTAACGTGCTTCACCCTGTTTAAAATTTGATACAATAATAAATTGAAGTCTAATAGCCATGGTCAGGCTGTCTTTCCTCCTAAGCCAATTGATTTAAATAGAGGTAATTTGGCTAGCGAGGCTAGTCCTGTTTAAATTAAACCCATTAATATAATAGCACCAGTCTTGAATGAAATCCATCTGTAACAGAGCCTCCACCGGTCAGTGGTTTAATAACTGGCCAGAGATATCCTGAAAACACCCACATCCATACAAACAGGAATTACTGATTATAGTCAGGATCCTCAAGCACTCCTGCTTCAGTGAGGGGAAGAGGGAAAAAGAGATACTGTCAGACAAAGATGGAAATTAACATTTTTCTTTCCAGGAGGATAGGCCTGTAAATCACTAATGGAAGTAGAGGGCTGATGTTATAAAGGAATATAATCAATGGTGGGAAAAAAGCCCCAGAACTTTTATCCTTGTCCTAAATGTGCCATATACAAATTCCTTCTCCTACCTCCAACCGCACCCTTACACTCCCTGACACTCTCCCCTCCACGCATACACATCCCTTATACTTTCCTAGCCTGGTAATTTTCATTTAAGCAACATTGGCAAGACAAGCTATACAAATGCTGGCAAGCGTCAAAAATACAGAGACCTTGGTCTCTGTCAGATAAATCTGTATCAAGCACCTGCCCACATGTGTCTCGGGGTTAATATTCAAAACACAAAACATCTGCACAGCACAGGGCTTCACAATATGCTTTGCATTAATCCCGTGTATCCATTCACCATTGGTGTTCATTCCTGATACGCTGTTAGCCCAGGTTGCTATTATTATGATGCACTCTCTTTTGCTTCTCCTGGGGTTATGCCTGGTTTTTCTTCACAGCTTTTTAATGGGAACCCTGATTATGAGAATCTTGCACTTTGGACATCAAAGAAAGTGTCTCTCTCTGTTTCAGTCTCTACTTTGTCAAATTAGTTGCACGTTCATTCCCCACTTAGGTTGCATGGTCTTCCTTCTTTAGTTTATGAATGTTAATTCTACCTTAAGAGACTGATTTTTTTTTTTGGTACATCGTGACCCATTGACTTATATAATGGTATTTTAGGTTATGATTTGGTGTGTTGGAGGTCATTCAGTTGGCTGTGAGGGGCGGGTTGCTTGGTCCACTGAGCAGGACATCAGTGTTGTTGAGATCTAGGAATGATATGTTTTTTGTTTGGATTTAATTTTTGAAGCCCAAGTGCTTTGTGGTAGAGGAGTGAATGCTGCTATGGCTGAAATGACACCAAATGTTTTGGTTTTCTCTATGCAAAATATTTTGCCACATATCCCTTGTCCTCAGTTCCCCCTCCCCAAAACAAGAATTACAGATGCCTGTCCCACTATTGCCCCTTTCCCCCCAGAAAAATACCAAACTAACTCTGGTGCACCATGACCACACAAACAACACAATTTCAGCATTCATTATAGGTGGAATTGGTAGCATCACCTATTGTTAAGGTTGCCCACACTTCTCATTATAAGATCCCATTCTCATTTGCTTACAATTTTGCCTACTTTAACTGTCTGAGCTGAAGTTTTCCATGCCAGGTATCTGCCACAGGGTGACATTTTTTTCTTGAAAAAAAATTCAGCAAAAATGGTAAAAAAAAAAAAAAAAGCTGTTTCTGAGATCAAGGTTAAGGAAAAATATGTTGTTTTGTCCATGTTAAAAAGATTTGTTTAGCCATTTTGTTGAGAAGCTCCAGTGCCTGCATGCTTTGAAGCAAAGCAGGGGCGTGGGGGTGGGGGGAAGGGGATGGTAATGAAGATGCTGTTTCCTTGAGAAATCTCCCAAATTGAACCAATTTATAAGCCTTTGGAAAATCTCAGTTTGCACATGCTCAGTAAAGACTTCTTTGAGTCTGACAAAGAAAATTTCCAAAGATTCTAGCTGCACTGAGCATGTTCCAGGCCAGGTGAAGGAGATGGAACAAGACTTTCTCTGCAATTGCAGTTCCCAGCTCAGTGGTGCCAGGCACCTGAATTGAGAGCAGGGAGATGGTCTCTGCTGTGCTCTCAAATAGGGTTGTAGTGACTTGGAAGGTAATTTTACTTCACTATACAGCATCAGTGAGATTGATACTAGAATATGATGTTCAGTTCTGGTGTCCACATTTTAAAAGGGATATTGAAATATTGGAGAGGGAGTAGCAAAGAGCCACAAAACTGATCTAAGGAACTGGAGAAAATTCCATATAGTGAGAGAAATAAAGAGCTCACTCTGTTTATCTTATCAAAAAGACAATTGAGAGGTGGCTTGATTACAGTGTCTGAGTGCCTTATAGGGCGAAAATATCAGGCATAACAAGAACCAATGGGTGGAAGCAAATTCAAATAGAAAATTAGGCACACATTTTTAAGTGAGGGTGATTAACAACTGGAAGAACACTCTGAAGGGAAATGGTGGATTCTACATCCTTTGATGACTTCAAATCAAAACTGGATGCTTTTCTGGAAGACATGCTTTAGTCAAACACAAGTCATTTGGCTCAATACATGGGTACTTGGGTGAAATTTAATAGCCTGTGATATACAGAATGTTAGATTAGAAGATGATCTAATGGTCCCTCTGGTCTTGAAATCTAAAGACTTTTTATAAGATTGATTATTTTTTACTCCTATTAACAACAAGAATGTTAGAGAACATATTGAGTTAGTATTTTAGGTTTAGCATTCTTTAGCAATGTATATACATGTTAATATTGTATCCCCTAACATATATGTATCAAAACCTTACTTTACTTACATGTAGAATGGAAAAATAACACTTGGGTTTTCTGCCAAATTTACTCCCTCTGCAAAAGAGGACAGTCTCACTGGCACAAACCAATATCCTATTCCAAAGCCCAATTGTCAAACCATTGAGTATCACCTCCACATTAAATAGTTAAGAAATCATGCAGGATCATAGTCTGCCAAATAACGTATGTGATAAAGGATGGTGAGGTTGGAGCTATTTCCCTGTCCCATCTCAGTTTTACTCTTTCAGAGCATACTTTGTGCATTTTTACTAGCTTAGTGTCCAGTTCTGCAAAAAGACTTGGGCCCTATTTCAGCAAAGCATTTAAGAACATGCTTAAGACCTTTGACAAATGTTTTACTGAATAAGGGTGGCCTTAAAAATGTGATTAAAATTAAGTACATGCTTGAGAACTTTGTTGAACTAGGGCTTCAATTCATGCGACTTTTTTTTTACGGGTAGTCCTATTGAAGCCAATGGGATTACTTACATGAGTAAATTTATTCATGTACAGAATCAAGCTTTTAAACAATACTGTGTCTTTAAGGCTTTGTCTACACTAAGCGGGGAGATCGATCTAAGTTACGCATCTTCAGCTATATGAATAACGTAGCTGAAGTTGACATACTTAGATCTACTTACCATGGGGTCCACACTATGCTATGTCGATGGGAGACGCTCTCCCGTCAACTCCCCTTGCGCTTCTCGTTCAGGTGGAGTACAGGAGTCGACAGGAGAGCGATCTGCAGTCAATTTAGCAGGTCTTCATTAGACCCGCTAAATCGACCAGCAATGCATCGATCGCCACGTGACAATCCCCCGGTAAGTGTAGACAAGCCCTAAGTGTCATTCAGGGGCATATAGATTAGACCGCTGTTTTAAAGGAAGAATCTAGATAAATTAGAGAAAAATTGTTAAATATAACATGCCAGTAACATAATATTATCCTACAGCTGATTGCATTTCAGACACACACGCTTTACAAATACCTTATGAGCCATCCCACCAGCTTCACAAATCACAACATTGGGTTCTCCGTTCAGTTCTGAAGTTTATTGTACCTTGTGATTCAAGAGGGTGCACAGAAATTATCTAGAGAAATGGCTAAGTGTGACTCTCTCTTTTCAACTGTGTTTCAAACAAGAAGTCAATGTAAGAAGGAAGGTTTCTTGCAGGGTCCTTTTAGAAAGAAGTGTATGTACATGCGTGAGAGAGAAAGGTACAAAGTCGAAACAATCATAGCAGGTTAGTGGGAAGGACCTTCTACACTTTATCTCTGGAGCCTCTCATAAAATCAGCTTGAAAGTGATAGGGGCCAGATCCTCAACTTGCGGAAATTGTGATAGCTTAGTTGAAGGCTATGGAGTTATGACAATTCATACCAGCTAAGGATCTGGATGTAGGTCTCATTTCATAGGGCAATTTGTGGGATTCTGCAAAGTTGTGCACAGTTTTTGCTGGATTGCTGCTGAAGGTACCTAAAGGTCTGCAGATCTTGCCTGCAAAGTCACAAAGATCATCCATGATGTTGCTTTTTATAAGGCAGCTGTAACTACAGCTCCATCTGTATCTTTAAGGTTTTCTATATGTTCTATTTACATAGACTATATAGGGGTATATTCTTAGCTGATATAAGTTGTCTTAGCTCCACTATGAAGCTGACATGCCCCATCTCATCTCATGGCAGAGTTTTTATCTGGGAAGTTTTTTGCTGGGGAGGGAGGGGAAATCAGAAAAAATATTTGTAAAAGTTATGCTGTTTAAGAAATTTCATTCTTAGGACTTTTTTCAAAATGTCAATAACTTTTTCTAGCTTATCAGCTCCAAAATGGCTTAATCCACAAAACTCCAAACAAGTGTTGTCAGCCTTTCTGAATAGAAGTGCCTTTGGGTTTCTTAGAGGGCTAATGTGGGAATAAAAGGTAAATGACATAAAGAGCTTCTGATATGGTGATCATACTCCAAACTAAAGAAGACAGGGAAGGAATTAACTAGAGGTTCACTAGGAGCATGGATATCAAGAGAAACCAGACTCTGTTTGTCTTCCTCTTCACCTATTCCCACCTTCCACTTCCCTTGATCAGAGACCCAGGCAGCAAGGAGGAATGGGAAATGTTTGTCTGACTGTACTGTTTACAAGAGACCTTGCAAGTTAAGAAGTATTTTCCCCCTCAGTTGAAGCAAGCCATCCTTTATTTGCCATTTTTTAAAACAGGCTGAAGAAAGCCCCAATTTTGACTTCCCGTTGGTCCTGAAGAGAGAAATGTCTTCGACCTGTTGCTGAATGGAGGCTGTATTGTTGCAGTTGCTGGGCTGAGGCAGAGTTAAGGTGCATGGGAAGAGGGGAGGGAGAATTTTGGGGGACAGGGCCAGGGCAAGGAGGATACAGATGCTCTCATTTCAGTGTCTACACCACAATTAAATAGCCCCTTTAGCCCGAGCCCTGTGAACCTGAGTCAGCTGGCATTAGGGTTGCCAACTCTAACTGAAGCTATTCCGAGAGATTTTTTCCCCCAACATTACATAATGTCATTTTATTAAAATATCCTATTAAAAATCTCCTTGATTGCTTTCAATAGTCACCAAGAGATGGATGCTGATTCCAGGAGACTCCAGGCCAAGCCTGGAGGGTTGGCAACCCTAGTTGGCATGGGCTAGATTCAGGTTTTTAATTGCAGTGTAGACATACATTTAATCTCTTTAGGGAAGACATCATGGGCAATTCCAAGAACTTCTCTCTTTAAGATGAATTTAGTGCATGTGAAAGGTGCCAGACTAGTATGGAATAATTGTATTTTTGTTTTAAAAAATTATGTTTGGAATTAGAAAACTTCCTGTCGCATGGTGTATTAATTCACAAGCAATTACAAAAGGGGAAGTTTATTGCATTTTTGCAAATGTTTGTCAAGATTTATTTTAAAAAATTGCAAACAAACGATGCTTGCATTGCCAGTGTATTTTTGCCTTCTGAATTTGTCAGAGATTGCATCATGAAATGATAGAACCAATGATAAATTTATTCATTATTATGACTCTGTGCGTCATTTACATTATGCAACATTCATAATTTTTAATTTCTTCTGATTAGAACACACATTGGCAAATACCTGCTGGCTAAGTCTGTAATAAAAAACACATCTTTTGGCATGTCTCCAATTAAAATTACTTTTTTTGTTCACAATTCAGTAACCCTTTTTACCTCAATATCTGTGTGTTCTTATACATGCTTTAAGATATATCAGTGGATGTGCAGTAGAACTTGCATGTATCTGTGCATATGTAAGCTAATACTATATGCATTAATATATTCTGCACTGTGCGAGTTCATAAATATAGGCTTTGTGATGGTGGAAAGGATAGCATACTTTATTTTCATGAGTTAGGAATGACTGCATAACTCACAAGTGGCAGAGCAAAGCTAGGCCACTAATGGATTGTGTACAGTCATCCCTACTGGATGAAAATAAAAATCCATTATACTGCCCACCACCACCTATTATAGTTCTACCATACCAGAGGGGTATGTCTGCAGAGTAACTAAATTTTTTGTTATACCTCGCTGAAAAAATTAATATCATTGAAGAAATAAAAAGATGTATTGCTATTTTTTATTTCCCACTGGCCAGGTCTAAATCTGTATTTCATGCAGTAAACACACATACACACACATTAATAATGTGGTGTTTTTCCTAGCCCTTTTCTGAGAACCACCTAGAATGAATTCATCTGTCCTGTGGATATGATGGAATTTTGGTTTCTGAGATTTATAAGTCGGTGTTTTTGTAATCCGTCCATTCCTCAGACTCAATTCTGGTCTCACTCCAGTAAAGGCAACATGTAAAATCAGTTTAAATGAGATCAGAATTGGATCTTTATCCCTAAATTCAGCAATAAAGTCTCTCTCTCTCTTTCTGATGGTTCTTGTTGTATGTTTGGTTACTTCCCTTTACTAATGGAAAGTATTTTTTCCACATGTGGGATGCTAACAGGGAGTAACAGTAATTAAGCTGTACCCTAGGTGAGTTAACTACAGTCATATATATGTTGGTATGACAAGGTAATTAGGACAATACAGTAACAGACAGTTGGCAAAAATGATCTGCAAAGCATACATTTGAATCAGGCAAACAGCTTGCAGAAAGGGATATTTAAAATAAATTATGCTGCACCACTCACTGCGAAAATGATTTTTCAAGTCATTGTTTGTGGTTTTCTTTTTAATTTGACTCCCATACTCATCACAATTGTACTACTATGCAGAAATTCCCTACTCCTTTCTAAGTGTCTACAATACCTACCTGCCTCTGTTGTGACAACCCAGAGTGATTTTCTCAGATTAGACATAGTGCTTAATTTTCCTTTTGAGCTAGTAACCATTTCAAAAATGCCAGAAAGTGTGATTAGTTTGACTAAGTAGATTTTCTGTTGGAGGACCAAGCTTTCAGATCAGTTTTACATTTGTAAAGGAGCATGGTGATAGGAAATCAGGTGGGACAGAAACACCAGTTCAGTTCTGAGAAGCCACACTATAATTCTTACAGTGTAAGAATTTACTTTATTACATTTTAAAACATATACAGATCAATGGGGAAAAATGGCTTTCTGAGATTCAATTCTTCTGCTGTATCTTATAAAGGATTTTTTCCAACTTAAGGTATTATATTAGAGACACCAAAGAGTAAATCCAGCCCTAGAACCAATCAGTAGTATGGTGAGATGATAGTGGGAAACAAGCCAAGCAACCAAGATATGAAAGATCCTGCCAGCACAGGCCATTTCACAGTGACCCGCACAACACGTGACATGAAGTAACTTGCTCCTTTAATTGTTGCCTGCTTGCATTAGCTGTGTATTTCTAGCTGGTTGAGGGGCTGAACAGGCCCCTCTTTGTGCAGATCAACTGAGAACAGATTTTGATTCCCCCTCACACGGTGCAATTCCCTTAACTGTACTGACTTCATTGAAACTACTCTGTATTTACATCGTTGTAAAAGAGACTTGCTCAGGGTTACATGACCCCCTGCAGCAGATGTGTGTGGTTCCCAGAAAACTGCTGGGCAATAGGGATGAATCCTTCTTTCACGCTTGCACACAGAGGAAAGAGGCTATTTTCACCCTGTTTACTACTTTGTGCACCAGAACAATACATGACAGGATTTAGCCCTAATGGTGGCTTCTTCTTTTTGACTTTCTTGACTCAAGAAGTCAGTCTAGGGGGGAAAACGGTTACCTACCTTTCGTAACTGTTGTTCTTCGAGATGTGTTGCACATGTCCATTCTGATTTAGGTGTGTGAGCACCCTGAGCACAGCTGTCAGAGATTTTCCCCCTAGTGGTATCCGTAGGCTCGGCGCCAGCACCCCTTGGTGTTGCGTGCTTCTAGTGCCAGTATAAAGGGCTCCCGCCAAGCCCGTGCTCCTCAGTTTCTTCTTACTGACCTCTCCGAGAGAGGGGCCAGCGGGCGGGTCTTGGAATAGACATGTGCAACACATCTCGAAGAACAACAGTTATGAAAGGTAAATAACCGTTTTTTCTTCTTTGAATGATTGCACATGTCCATTCTGATTTAGGTGACTAGTGAGCAGTAGATCTGGAGGTGGGCTCAGAGATTAAATACAAGCTAACTGTAGGACCACTTGTCCAAAGAGGGCATCGTCTCTCACCTGCTGCATGATGGCATAGTGTGTTGTAAAGGTATGCACCGAGGACCATGTCACCGCTCTGCAGGTTCCAATCCTGGACACGTGTGCTAAGAAGGCTGCTGAAGAGGCTTGGGACCTCATGGAGTGGGCCGTTAAGTTCAATGGAGGGGGAGCGCCTGTGAGGTCGTAGCATGTTCGTATACAGGATGTGATACGAGATGAGATCACCTGGGATGAGACCAGAAGCCCTTTCATTCTGTCAGCCATAGCCACAAAGAGCTGGGGTGACCTGCAAAACAGTTTGGTTCTTTCGATATAAAATGCCAGAGCACGTCTAACGTCCAGGGAGTGCAGTCATTGCTCTTCCCTATTCGCCTGAGGCTTAGGGTAGAAAACCAGTAGAAAGATAGGCTGGTTGTAGTGGAATTGGGACACAACTTTTGGGAGGAATTTCAGGTGTGGCCACAGCTCTACCTTATCTTTAAAAGAAAATGGTTTATGGTGGCTCTGCTGTGAGGGCTCGAATCTCCAAATCTTCAGCCTCCTTGCTGAAGTAATCACCACCAGGAAGGCCATCTTACATGAAAGGTGAAGCAGAGAGCACGTTGCCAGCCGTTCAAAGGGTGGTCCCGTCAACTTTGAGAGGACCAGATTCAGGTCCCACGGAGGGGGAGGCTCTCTTATCTGAGGAAGCAAATTACCATCTCATGAGAAAAAAACGACATTGTCACTCTTTGGGTGGAATGCTGAAATGGCTGCCAGGTGGACCATCAGTGAGGCAAGGGGTAGGCCTTGCTCCTTTAATGACAAGAGGTAGTCCAAAATAAGATGGATTGCAGCTTGCATGGGCATAACTCTCTTAGCTGCAGACAAGAGAGAGAGAGAATCGCTTCCACTTTGTACAGTATGCCAACCTTGTGGAGGGCTTTCTGCTGTGCAAGAGAATCCTACAGACCTGCTCTGAACAAGCCTGCTCATCAGGGTTCAGCCACGCACATTCCAGGCCATTAAATGCAGGGTGCTGAGGATCGGGTGCAGCAGCCGACTGTGGTCGTGTGAGATCAGGTCCGGGCACAGAAGAAGCTTGGTCGGAGCCAAAAGGGAGAGACGAACAAGGGTGGTGTGCCAGTGTTGCCTGGGCCATGCTGGAGCTGTTAGGATAACCCGAGCCCGATCGTGTTTGATTTTTGTCACCAATTTGTGGATTAACAGAATGGAGGGAAAGGCATAGACCACTTGAGTAGGAAAGCATTGGTCATGGAGCCTGGGCTGTGACCCATCAGGGAGCAGAACTGATGGCACTTCCTGTTGGACTGTGTAGTGAACAGGTCTATGTGGGGAAAGCCTCACCAGAGGAAGATGCTCATTGTGATATCTGGGCGCAGACTCCACTCATGATGCATTGAAGAAGATCTGCTGAGCTTGTCCACAAGCTGGTTCTACACCCCTGGCAGGTAAAAAGCCTCGATCTCGATTGAGTGAATAATGCAGAACTTCCATAGATGGACTGCTTCGTGATACAGGGGAGAAGAGCAAGCCGCTCCTTGCCTGTTGATGTAATATATGGTTGATGAATTGTCCATGAGGATCAAGACTGTTCTGTTCGTGATGTGGGGTAAGAATGCCTGGCACACCAGATGGACTGCCCTGAGCCCTTAGATCCCTGACCTTGAGCAACCCTTGGTGGGTTCCCCAGCCCAGATCTGAGGTATTGGAGACTAGGAATACTGATGGCTGAGGCTTTGTGAAGGGAATCCCTTCGCAGACTACTCAGCGATCCAACGACCACGATAGGGAACCAAGTATGTGAGCGGGCACAGTGATTGTCCTGTCCAGGTGGTGTCTTGCAGAATGTCCAGGAACCCGTCTGAAGGTTCTCTGATGACCTCCACCTGCAGTCCAAGATTAGAGACCACTCTCTAACAAGTTTTGGTGGGCTCTTAAGTCTTCCTGCAGTGGGGAAGACCCTTTGAGCATGAGCTTATCCTCTTGAGATGAGGAAGAGGCGTGCTCTGCCATAGCATCCCCTGCTGCCTCTTCCCTAGGTCGACAGACTTGGGAACCGGTATTGATTCCGGTACCGGTCTTGGTACCAGGGAGTGTCCCTGCTTCGGTGCTGGCAACAGTGCTGAGATTTGCTTCGGCACCCGTCCTGGTACTGGGGATTGGCTTTGGGGTATCTGTATGTGCCCCCTGGTGCCGCTATGGTCTCCGAGCGCACTGAGTAGGAGCAGTGTGAGCCAGTCCCTTGGCCTGGGGGAAGCCCCCATGGGTTCCAAAAAGGCCATTGCTGGAGAGCTGGACCCCGCAAGTCCATAGGCCAGGCCCCTCGGGTCATTCCTGATCCCGGCACTCCCAATGGCAGCATTGCCTGGGGGACTGGCATGGCGCTTCCCTTGGGTGTCGACATCTCAAATAATCGGATCCCAAGTCCGAACTTGACGAAGATGATGATGCTGAGGAGGAGGAGGACTGAGGCGACCATGGTGGGGCCGATCGGCGCTATGGAGACATTTCTGGTGAGGCAATGAAGCGGGGGGGGGGGCGCCGCTGGTTCTGCATCCTGTGTCACGGCCGGACTTGGCACCAACAGAGTCATTAGCTCCTCAGCAGCGGTGTAGGCTTTTGGGATTGAAGGCAACGCAAACTGGTCTGCCCGGTGCCAACCCGTCGGTTGGTCAAGCACTACTGGGGTCTGTGGTACCGGCACTGGTGTGTCTGCCAGCTGTTGCGGTGCAGGGGAGGGAGAGTGGCCCTGCATGAGTCTTGCTCTATCCTGCTATGCTCGCTTGTCTGCCTTCGGTGGTGGTGAGCAAGTCTTCTCCTGGTGGCCCCGGTGCTTCTTTTTTGGCACTGGTGAGGAGGACCAGTGAGGAGAGCCCCTAGCCGCTGGCGGTACACTTTGCAGTGACGCCGAAATACTTGGGGCCGAGCCCAATCTCGGCTCCGAGGCAAGTCTCAGCGCCACCTCCATAAGTAGGACTTTCAGCCTTGCTGCTCTGTCCTTCTGAATACGGGGCTTAAATTCCTGGCAGATGCTGCAGAGCTCTTTTCTATGACCCTCTCCCTTGAGACAATTCAAATGAGGGTCACTAGTAGGCATAGGCTTGCCGCACGAAGAGCACTGTTTAAATCCCGGCGCCTGAGGCATGCCCCGGTACCGCGGAAGGGACAGACCACCTCTCCGAGTATGGAGAGGAGTCACAGTCCTAACCTATAACTAATTAAACTACTAGAACTACTACCCTATGAAACTATTTACAATGAAGGAACAGTGGAAACCACTAAATGCACTTTGCTCAAGGCAAAGGGGGGAAGTTCCAATAGCCGCACGGCGGTAAGAAGGAACTGAGGAGTGCGGGTTCGGCAGAAGCCCCTTATACCAGCACTAGGAGAGCGTGACACCAGGGGGGCGCCGGCACTGAGCCTGCGGATACCACTAGGGGAAAAATCTCCGACAGCTGTGCTGGGGGCACACACACACCTAATTCACAATGGACATGTGCAATCACTCAAAGAAAATAGTCATTCATCCCACCAGAGTGCCACCACCATTATTTTTTTTTACTTGCCCGCTCCAAACTAATGTATGGGATTACAAGAGAGGAGGAAAATTTGCCAAATAGAAGGTCAGTGCAACAGCACCTCCCACACAGAGCCTCCAGCTCAAATGTGCTGGGATCCCATAGTAGTGCAGTTAGTGGTCAAGATCCCACAGGGGCTGGAGAAAAATATGCAGGTAACAATGCAACTCAAAAAGATTTGCCTGGGTACTGCATGGATGCAATGAGGTGGAAAAATTGGTTCCCTAAAACTTTGTCCTCTCCTAGCAAACCCATAAAGAACAAGAGAGATTATCAGCTAGATACTTAAGAAAATTAGTGAAAAGAAATAAAATTTGGAACTATAGAAATATATACCAGTGATCAAATTTATTTCTGCATCAGCCTCTTTCCCCCCCCCTCCCCCCAACCCCTTTTCTTTTTGTCAAGAAACTATCTGGTTTGCAGAAATAGGCTGGTTTAATAAAATTGGCCTTCTTCCTTCTACTAAAAGTTTACCTGTGAGAGCCCCAAACATAATAAAATCAGATTATGGAAGCAATCATATTTACTTGTAATAAATCAAATCTTGCAGACATCAGTTAAGTCTCCCTTACTGCACTGGGACAATATCACACATGCATACATCAATACTTGATGTGTCAGAAATATATTTCATAAGTTCAGAAAAATTGCACATACACTTGCACCACCATTATGAGCAGTGAATTTGTAATGTGAACATTATGATGTATAAAGTGGCTTTGTTCCTACATTTAATAAGCGCCACATGTCAAGCCCATGAACGTAATGGAATTTGCTGGTGATTTCTTACCATTAAATGTAGGTTATTGCTTTTTTCTGGAAGAGAACTTCTCCATGCTTTATCAACAGTATCCAATTTTCAGCAGCCATCCTCTTCCTCCCCTCCAAAGGCAACAGCTTCTTCAAATTTGTAAAAAACCCAAAAAGACAATAGTTACTGGGACACTTAGTTTCTAGATAGATAGATATAGTCCCAAGTCAAGTAAAGTATTTGAGTTTGAGCTGTTACTGTAGCCTATTTTTATTATTTATATTCTGGTAGTGCCTAAGTTACCATAGCATTTTTGTTAATAAGAGTATGTGCATGGAGTAGATAGGGTATTTTGAGATGTTATTAGACCTGATTTTACAGTCCATACTTAGAGAACACTCCCATCAAGTCAGTGGACGTTCTGTATAGTAAGAACTGTAGGATCAGATGCACAAAGCTATTTTAAGTTGTCTTATCCCACAGTGACGTTCTCCTTCCAGGTATTTGTCTTCTTGTGGATAAACAAGAACACAAAGCCTCAAAGGACAGCTTTATTTCTTTTCATCAAATAAACTGACAAAAGAAGAAATTGTAGCCTCAGAGCTGTATTCACCGTGGATCTACAAGCCATAAATCCTGGTTGAGGTCCTTAATGGTAGAACTACTGAGGCTTGGGTTATGGTGGCTCAGTTGTGGGAGGGAGACTTTAAGGGTACCACAGCAGCCGTTGCTGGAAAGGGGTGGAAGTAGCTAGAGTACCTCGATAGTCCACTGACAGAGCTGCTACCTGAAGAATCTCCTAGAGAATTCCAGAGCTTCTATGGAATCCTAGCAGGAACCCCTCAGAGGGCTGCGATAGAGAAGCCACCTGCTGTCCATATGAGCAAATTTTCCCTGGTATGCAGAAGCTTCACTAGCTTGAAAAGATGTCTCTGGAGCAGCTTTGTTGAATATGCCACATTCCTGTAACAAAAAGGAAAGTGCCATATGAAAACATTGGTACTGCTCAGTTGTCACTGGATGCAAGTTTACTGAAATGTTGCCCCAGTATTATTTTCCCCTTAAATAAATACAATAAAATCCAGATTGGAAACTCATTTGAAGACAATACTCTAAGTTTGTTCATGATATCAGAGAGAAATACAAAGTGTAAACTTTTTAGAGCAAGAATTCTCTGACTGTGTATTTATACTGTATGCAGCATAATGGGTCTCCACATACAACAGGTACACAGATGCCTGTGACAGAGGCTTCTAGGCATTACGATTATACAAAGAGTAAACTAAAGGAATTGGGCATGATTTATAGAGAGTGACTGTCAAATCTTATATTTCACAATGGTTTTAGTTTTCTTCATTTATGTCATACTTTTCACCTGAGGATCTCAAAGTGCTTAACAAACTATTATTTATTAAGCCTTGTGTAACAGGGTTGGGACTCACCACCGCGGCGCCTCCTACTGGTTACTCCGGGAATTAGCTCAGTCCAGTGGAGCGTCCCCTCTCGGTGGTATCCCGCCCGTTGTCTTGCCCTCGGTTGGCTTCTGAGCCCACATCGCTCACCAACTCGCGGCGTCCTCTTCAGACCACTGCCCTCCGGCAGTGCCCAACAGTCCATCCACACCCCCTTCCGGGGATTGGGTGATCAGCAGTCCTACATTCCAGCCACCTTGTCCAACCATGCCCTCTGCGTCTAATCCCTTCTTGTCAGGGATCTGGCGGGTCTACGATGGCCGCTCCCTATGGCCGATGGCTGGGCGAACTGCAAGGGGGGGACCCAGACCCACCCACTACTCTGGCCCCTCGCACCGGCTAGGCCCTTCCCCTCAGGGCCTGCAGCCTGTCAGACACCGGGCTGGAGTTACCTTGTGCTCCCCCGGGCCTGCCCAGCACTCTGCTGTCCCAGGTGCTAGTCTCCCAGCTTGGGAATAGACCTTCCCCTCTCGAAGGCCTAGGACAGACTGCCTGCTCCTGTCCTGAGCAGTCTTCTTATAGGGCTGAGCCTGGCCCTGAGTGGCTGCCTCCAATCTGGGCCCTGAGTGGCTGCCTCCAATCTGGGCCCTGAGTGGCTGCCTCCAATCTGGGCCCTGAGTGGCTCCCACTAAGCCCTTCTCCCATTGGCTCTCCCATTGGCTCCCTGTCTGCGCAGGCCCACTGGCCTGCCGCAGCCCATACTTTCAGGGAGTGGGGCAGCCGCCCCACTACACCTTGATACACCTGTAAGTTCACCAAGAAGAACTTTTATAACCATTTTCAAGATGGGTAAACTGAGGCATGGGGTAACTTTCCTATTGACACATAAGGAGTCAGCTGCAGAGCCAGGAATAGAGGGCTGGAGTCCAGTCTCCCAGGCACATGTTCTCACCACTAGACAACATTTCTATTAGACCCTGAAAGCTATACTCCTTTCAACTTAGTATTTTTATTTTAATATCTTGCACTCTTGAATAATTAAAAATCAACCAAAGAAAGCACTTATTATGGTAAGTCCTTCTACATATATATAAATCTAGGACTTCTAACCCGAGTCTCTATTGCCCCATGCCTTGTGTAGTCAGTTATACCTGGGCAAAATGAGTGTAAAATGCTGCCACTCAAATTAGATAGTATTTTGCAGCCACTTTGTGCTCACTTTACACAGGAGAATAGGCTTATGCAAGATTCAGGGCAATGGAGAACCAGCCCCATAGAGTTGCAATGATTCAGTACTAAAAATAGAAGCATGGTTGTGGCAGTAGAAGTGGTGGGGCGGCTAGCCATTCCAAGTACAATCCCACCCAGGATCCTAGCTACTTACTCAGATGGCTAGCCATGGCCACACTTGTATTTTAGCACACTAGCTTGGCTGCAGCTAGTGTACATCTCCCTGAGCTGGAAATTACACCTCCATCTTGAAATGTAGATGTATTCTTAGAGAATAATCCCACACTCCTTACACAGGCAAAATTTTCATTGGCTTCAATTGGAACTGAGATTAGATGACTAAGAGAAGCAGAGAGAAAAGGAGCACTATGATCTGTGATCCAAAAGTGTCATCCTTGTTTTAAGAGTTCCAACACATTCCACAGAAATTAGCTTGTAATACTTTACAAACAGAATTAATTGCTTTCTAATGCAGTTTAGATCCTGGAAAGGTCCTATTACACTGGAAAATTATGAACTCACATGTGGTGCATGAAATAAACATTCCCTGAAATGAATTCCTTTTCTTAATTATTGGTAATATGGAGCCATTTATCTCATATTGGAGAAGAGTAATTATCTCTTAACGGTACACTTCAGTGCACTGTCAAAATTTGTTTTACTGTGTGGAGAAGATACCTTGTAATGCCTGAATATCAAGTTGATGGTGAATGTGAATGTTAAATTGATGGTCAGCATCTTCCTTGAACTATGAGGTAAAAGGACTTTCATCTAAATTGCTTAAAATACTCCTTTAAGTTCTGAACCTAGAAGGTGCCAAGCACTTTCAACTGCTATGAAGGTCAACAGAAATTGAGGGTGCTCCGCACTTCAAGATCAGGCCCTCCATTCCCACTGGTTTTATAATGGGACTTGATAGATCAAGATGTATTCATTCATTCATTCATGTATACATTCATATTCTCTACATCAGGGCATCAGTTTTATTGTGAACTTTGCTCAGCACTCCTACTTATTCCCAAGTAGGTTTGTGTTCTAATGTGCTTGTGTTTCCCAGCAGAGCTTATAAGGTCAAATGTAATCAACAGAGGTGTCAGGGTTCCCCCACCCACCCCCGACTCTGAACTCTGGGGTACAGATGTGGGGACCCGCATGAAAGACCCGCTAAGCTTATATTTTACCAGCTTAGGTAAAAACTTCCCCAAGGCAAAAATTCCTTTCCTCGTCCTTGGATGGTATTGCCAAGTGATTTACACAAAAAATCAGGGAAGGGTCACTTGCAATCCCTAACCCTCCAAGCCTCTTCACCCCCTTTCCTGGGGAGACTTGAGAATAATATACTGACCAATTGCCTTACCAATGTGAGCATAGACCAGACCCTTCAGGACACTGAAAACAATCAGGTTCTTAAAAGGAGAACTTTAATTATAAAGAAAAAAAATAAAAGAATCACACCTGCAAAATCAGGAGGGAAGGTACTTTACAGGGTAATAAAAAGATTTAAAACACACCCCTCTGGGCTCAGCTTCACAGTTACAAAAACAGGAATAAAACTACCTCTGTAGCATAGGAAATTCACAAGCGAAAACAAAAGATAACCTAATGCATTTCCTTGCCCTACTTACAATTTCTGTGGTTTTAGATGGGTTATTCCAGGTATATTTTCAGGAGATGTTGTACCTGCTTGGCTTCTCCCTCCGTCTGGAGAGGGAACAACAAAAGAGAACAACAAACAAATCCTTTCCCCCCAGATTTGCAAGTATCTTCTTTCCTCATTGGTCCTTCTGGTCAGGTGCCAACTAGGCTATTTGAACTATTTAACCCCTTACAGGTAAGGCAGTGGCTACCCTTCCCTCTATATTCATGACAGCAGGTTCACTTTGTCCATGGACTTCTTAGTTTTGCTTTTGTTTCTCTTCACCATATGAAATCGCCTGTGGGCATTGTGGATCCATTCTGTTTCTATTTTTCAGTGACATTAAGCTAGTCAAGTTTTTTTTTTTAATCTCTGTAAACTTTATTTCTAGTAGGGCCTTGTTCCATTTAACTAAAATCAGTTTAAATTAAATTTACTGATGTAAGCTACAGTCACATATGCTAGGGTGAGAGTGTTCACACAAGAATTTATATTGGTTTAACTAAATTGATTTAAACATACATTTTTTTAAAGCAGTTCAGTTGGTGTGTGGACCAGGTCTATGTGGTATCCATTTTAACTGATTTATGGTATAGGTCTTGATAAGGAAAAACTAATAAGGAAAAGACAACATCTGCTAAAACAAACATGATCCACAGGGAGTTCTATTTTATGCACAGAGAAGTTGAAATACTTGGTATTTAAAGAGATGAAAATGTACATACAAAATGAAAATTAAAGCTTAACAGCAACGTACATAGAAGGGAGGGTGGGAAATGTGCTAATGCTAAACTAATAATGTGCATTAAAAGAAACACATTGGGCCCAATCCATCAAGGTACTCCAATTCCAATGTGACTCAGCATCTGTGGGTTGGGCACTAAATTCTGCCCCTTAATTACAGCCTTGTATTAGAAAACAGGAGTTCTGTAAATCCTAGGGTGAATGGTCCTTTTACTTCTGCAGACCCGACTTCAAATCATGAATTAAGTTACTAATGAAAACGAGACTGGCAGTCTCATCCTAATTTCACATTTGTCCACAACACAAGATCATCCCTGCTCAAGAGAGACTTAGAACTAATTAGAAGAGGTGTTTTACTAGTCAGATGTTTTACAAATCAGAATCGAGGTTCATTAGCAGAGCTGTGTGAAGATGGTTGAGCACTGCCTTTCCTGTAGTGCCTGAGAATTCTGTTAGTGTATCTTTTTTATGAGCACTAAATCCACTCTAATGTACTAAAAAAATAGTAGGACCATTAAAAACAAGTAATTAAGTGAAAACTATATGAAGTGAATTAAAATTCAATTTCCTTTCTTTTTCATGTGCACCTTGATTTCAAGAAACTGTACGAAACAATAGCTTTTCCCCCATGAGCATATGAATAAATAGACACCTAGTTCAGAACCACATATAGAAGACTTACAGTCTCCTTAAGCTTCGGGGCTTTTCATGATACCACTATTATTAAAAAGTTACATCCAAAAGAACTACATTAAAAGAAGGTTAAGGTTTCAAACTCAAAATATAGAAAATGCCAGAATTAAAGTTGTCCTTAATTCACCCCCCTGTACATATGCATCATGAGACAGTCATGAATTACATGATCACATACCATTATTTACACACTACTCCTGCCTCATTCAGTGTGCAGGACAGATGGTGCTCACTGAATGGGTAGCTATTTAATATTTCTTTTTATCCTCACCATTCAGTATATGGCCCCATAATACCAAACCCTACACTGAATACAGAATTATTAATTTGTCACGGCCTTTTCCGTGGTGCCCACCACATAGTATCTGAGGTCCAGATTTGTAAAGGTATTCAAACACCTCAAGACGCAGATAGGCGCCTAGTGGTATTTTCAAACTAACTCTCACTGAGGATTTTAGTCTTGTGAACACATAATAGTCCCGAGCCAAGAGATGTTATAAAGCAAGAAACAGTGATTTGATCTTCATTTTGCTTTCAGACGGAGTTAATTCAAACCCTAAAATACCCTCTCTAAGAGTAGGTGTAAAACATATTGTGGTTCAGCTCAGGTTTTAATAATGTTCAAACCATTCTCGTCACACTCACCTGTTAGGTAAGCAGCACACAGTTACTATAAACATAAACAAAAACCAGAGGAATATATATTTATTTAGCCTGGGAATAAAATGGGAACAGGGCATGCTTCTTTTTGAGCTATAAAGAATTCTCCTTTGCAGTTTTTCCCCTGAAGAGGCCTTTGTCGTTCTGAGAAGAAGCCAGCCGTCTGCTCTGATAAGTAAAGAGTATCACCCATCTTGATTCAGTAAGGAACTCGGGCGCAGATCCACAAAGGTACTTAAGGCCTGGTCTACACTGGGTGGGGAGAAGGGGAAATCGATCTAAGTTACGCAACTTCACCTATGTGAATAACATAGCTGAAGTCGACGTACTTAGATCTACTCACCGTGGTGTCTTCACTGTGATGAGTCAACTGCTGCCACTCCCCTGTCGACTCTGCCTGTGCCAGGGCCGCCCAGAGGGGGGGGCAAGTGGGGCAATTTGCCCCAGGCAACGGGCCCCGCAGGGGCCCCCACGAGAGTTTTCAGGGGCCCCCACGAGAGGTTTCGACAGGTCTTCGGCGGCAGGCCCTTCCGAGCCGCCGAACACACCCCGGAGCGAGTGAAGGACCCGCTGCCGAAGACCCGGAGCTTCTTCCGCTCCAGGTCTTTGGCGGCAGTTCGGCGGCGGGTCCTTCATTCACTCTGGGACCCACTGCCAAAGTGCCCCGAAGACCCGGAGCGGAAGGACCCCTGCCGCCGAAGACTCCAGGGCCCCTGAATCCTCTGGGCAGCCCTGGCCTGCGCCTCTCACAGCGGTGGAGTACAGGAGTCGACGGGAGAGTGCTCGCGGGTCGATTTATCACGTCTAAATCGACCCCCGCTGGATCGATCGCTACCCACTGATCCGGTGGGTAGTGTAGACATACCCTTAGATACCTAAACCTCAGACGGAGGCAGCACTGCAATCCACAAAAATCTCACTAGGCTTCTGCCAAATTCTGTAAGGGCCTACACTCACTCAGTGCCTACGTTTTTGCAGGAAAAATTTCTCTAGGTGCCTAAGTTTCTATCTTTGGGCATAAACATTTCTGCCTCACTCTAGGCATACAGACAGCTATCCACTGGATGATGGGATATTCTGATGTGGGTCTCCCACAATCTCTCCTATTGAAATTGTTCCACATTAATTAAATAATAGAATAAATAAAAGTTTGTTGAGGCAGAGAAAGTGGGAATTACTCTTTAGTCCAAAGGTGAGGACATTCATCTGAGAGGTGGGAGACCCTCTTAAAATCCCTTCTCCTCATCACGCAGCGGGAGGCTTGAATCAGTGGTCTCCCCCATTCCAAGTGAGTACCCTAAATACTGGGTTAAAGATTATAATGGAGGTCTTCCCCCTCCCCTGGCTGCTTTGTGTAGACACGCATAGCCTCAGCACACCTACCAGATCAGGCCCTGCATGAGAGTTAGGCAGAGGAGTGCCTATCTTCCCACAGTTCATGGATTGCTAGTTAGAAGTAGGCACCACCCTGCAGCCTGGACTTAAGTGCTTATCTCTGTGAGAAGGGTGGCACTTACCCTCCTCTCATCCCATTCTGAGGTGCCTCTCTCTCCCCATTCTTTGTATAGGGAGCCTGGGTGCCTACCGCAGGCTTTGTGGATTGCAGATTCACAGTGTTTTTCCTGTGATATTCTACGTACCAAAAGGTTAGGCCTCTTTGTGGATCCAGGCCACAACTGCTCTTCTTGATCTTCAGAGAACTGAGGGAGGCAGCCTGTCCAGCTCACTCTTTCAGAAGCTCCACTTCCATGTCAGATGCAGTTCTGAAGTGTGGAAATGTAATCCTCAATTTCATAGCTTCCCTGAGGGTACTAGTTGGTTCCTCACTTCACCTTTTGTGAACTTGTCTCTGTGCCCTCCACCTGTTTCTCCCAATGGAAAAATTAGGACATAAGAACCATGCCCCACAGGCATAATGTGAACTTCTGTTACAGCACAGAACATAGCCTGAATTGTTTCAACATGAAATGTTTCAAAGCTCCTGTAATATTAAATTTACCTGAAACCTTTTCAATTGTTTTTGAAGCCATTGAAAATACTTTGGCTATACAGTGAACTGTGTTTTGCTCCCTTTCATGCTTACTTTCAGTACTGCCTCTTGATAATTATTGATGGGGCAGTCAAGGGAGGTGGAAGAAAGGGACTGAACCCTTGGCAGTCAAACAACCAGGGCTTTAGGTCTGGAAAATAAAAGCAGACAGAAAAAAAATATTACTGAGAATCAAACTGAGAAAATTCTTAACTGTTATTATTTTTTGGAGCCTCTGTGTTTAGCAAATGTGCATGATTCAGTTTTGGTTTTTACATCGATGTTAGTGATAACTGTAATTTGATTTAGTCTACAGATTAAGTTGTTGAGAATCAGTCTGTCTTGTACTTTACCTCAACTGCTACAGAACAAAATAGTCTCAGTATTCTCATTACCTAATTTGCTTTGACCTTTCTCTTGCATCACACCCACACAAGTTGGTCACTGCAATAAGGAACAATTTAGTGGGTGCTGTATATCCGATCTGCTACCATTTAGCCAGCCCACTCCTATAGATTATTTCAGAAGTCAAGAACAAAAACACAAAGCTACTGAAGAACAGGAAATCACTAAAGTGAACAATAAGTCACAGTCAAATAGCCAAGCAAAGTTGACACTAGGTATGTCAACACTGCAATAAAAGCCCCTCGGCATGGCTGTAGCTGGCTCAGGTCAGTTGACTCACCCTCAGGGCTCTGGAGGTGCAGCTAATAATTGCAGTATAGATGTTTGGGCTCAAGCTGGAGCCCGGATTCGGAAACCCTGCAAAGATGGGGTGTGTCTCAGAGCTATGGCTCCAGTCCAAGCCCAAACATCTACACTGCAATTATTAGCTGCACAGCCTGAGCCCTGAAATCCCGAGTCACTTGATGTGGGCTGAGACTTGTTGCCAGAGGCTTTTTATTGCAGTGTAGACATACCCTTAGGCACACAACAGCTTCACTAATGCTTTAAAGCCATGTAGTATTCTGCATGTCCACATAGCAACATTTGTCTACACAACCATAGTAGATAGTCCGCATCATGCTTCACAAATCATGCCTATAGCTGTGCATTCAAGGAATACTGGTCTGCTATCCCACAGTATCTAAGCTATTACTGTTAGGAGAAGAATGCTCAAATGCCCTGCATCCACATGATTTCTACCAATCAAGAAGATTTTTATGATGGTCTAATTCTGTGTATCCTACAGGACCTTGTGGGTTTTTCCAACTCAAAAACTTGGTTAGCAGTCCACGATGTTGTGTTTTATCTTTGTATATGAACTGCTTGATTGCTCTGAGTATCAAGAAAGAGAGGCTCTTGTAAAATGGAGTAATACCCAAAGACTCCTACCCTGAAGGCAGATCATGTTGCAGAATTTCCTCTTTACCTGCTAGGACTGGTTGAAAATTTTCCATTAAAACTGTTTTTCATGGAAAATTGGTTTTCAGCTAAACTGTTTTTCAAAAAAAAAAAAAAAAAAAAAAATCTGCTTTCCATGGAAATTGATTTTTTTATTGAAGAACTAAAAACCTCAACACAAAGTTTCAGCCAAAATCCAAACAATTCTGATTTGGAATACATGCTTCCATTCTCCTCTGAGAGCCAGGCTCTGCAGTTGGACTACATCTCCCTTGATGCATAATGGCCAGTAACTCCCATGATGCACTGTAGCAGCCCAGCAAGAGGGGATCCCTGGTGCATCATGGGAGATATAGTGTTGTCTCAGAGCTTGGCCCATATAGGAAAACTGGGGGCATGAGGTACCCTAACTATAAGACCACACTGTCTTTTCCAAATTAAAGTTTTCATCTGAAAGTTTCTGATTTTTCACCAAAAAGTTGGCAAGATTTTCCCCCCAATCTAGTTCTAGTATCTACATTTCTAATTGTAACATTAGGAGGTGTATAGCAGAACCAAGATCTAGTCATCCACTGCTTGAAGAGAGGTTGGGAGATGCTTGGACTGACGTTGAATGGCTGAACAACTTCCAGATGACGAAAGCTACTTTCAACTTTCCCTGTGCAGGATTTGGACTGATGTTACAGTAGCAGTTTTTGCATATACAAGCTGCAATCCCTGTGAATAAGAAACAAGCATAGCTTTACGGTTGCTAGCTACCACTGTGTGTGCTGTCAGCAGGATCAGGAACTCATTGTATTAGGTGCCTTACCAACATATAAGCAGACAAAGTCCCTGCCCCCTAGAGTTTACAATCTAATCTGAAATGAGCAACAAGTGAATGTAACAAACAAGAGTTTGGGGTGGGGGAGGGACAATAGGGAAGAGAATTGCTCCCTAGGATATTTATTGGGTGCACATAAGTCTAAAGCTTATTTGTTCTGAAACTGTGCCTAGCAATAAACAAGATACCATCTGGGGTTGCCATTAACAATATCTTTGTGGTAATGAATAATCTAAATATGAGTGGGGCCTTTCACCCCTACTGAGTAGGGAGAGAGTGACAAAATATGCTTTATTGTTATTTGTCCATCTCTTAGTGTGTTACAGTCAAATGTTTTTCTCTGCGGTTGCACAGACCCTAACAAATCATCATAATTGTTTCACCTGGCAAAGAGACAGCAATACTAGAAATTTTAAGAATTCCACTGTGTACTCTAGGGCCAGAACGAGACACTTCCCACCTCACATCAGAGAAGTTAATGTGGTTGCAGTTTCTGCTGTGAACCTTTGGTACCCGGGGTAATCAAACCATGCAGCGATTACTCCAGTAGGAATGAGCGAGGCTTCATCTATTGTCTCAGCAAGAGCTGGATGGGGGTGGAATGTACTTTTGGAAGACTGAAAGAGAGGTGGAGATATCATTATTGTTGTCCTTCAATAGACATTAAATACACTGGAAATGAATGTAACTACATTTCAGCAGCCTGGCATTCTTGCTGTGAGGAGGCAGGAATCCATGGCTGAAAATACTAAACGAGCACCCCAACAGTACTTTGCCACAACTGTGACAAGAGGAGAGGAAAACATATACTGTAAATACCAATAAACTGAGATATCCATTTCCCTAACAACTTTTGCTATTGAGAGACAATAGCATAGCAAGTGAATTTCAAATAATTCTCAATGATCTTACACTACTAATAATCTATATCTGATTTGTCAGTACTGTTGTCTTTAACTTAGCTGACATGAAACATCCATAGGGTCAGGGCCGGCTCCAGGGTTTTTGCCGCCCCAAGAGGCAAAAAAAAAAAAAAAAAAAGCCGCGATCGCGATCTGCGGCGGCAATTCGGCGGAAGGTCCTTCGCTCCAAGTGGGAGTGAGGGACCGTCCGCTGAATTGCCGCCAAATAGCTGGACGTGCCGCCCCTCTCCAGAGTGGCCGCCCCAAGCACCTGCTTGGTAAGCTGGTGCCTGGAGCCGGCCCTGCATAGGGTTGACTTCCCAATTAATTTGTAATAATTTTGTTTATTTTATATTTGTGTTACTATAAAATACCAAAGTTATGGCCTAGAGCCACCACTGATAAGCTCATCGTTTCACTGTGGAATCATCAATAGGGTATTTATAGTCCATGTCCTTTACAATTTTTCCTGTTCTGCTTGTGAATTCTATTATATAATGTCATTTCCCTGTAAGTGCAACAAATGTGCAAAACAGTTTCTTCCTGCTGATGTGGCGGAATTTTAAAGAGTCAAAACTATGAGCATAAGGAACCAAGTTTTTACTTAGCAAAGTAGATACCATTATCTATTAATATAATTAACATAGTCCAGAGCTGGAATATATAAAGTTCTGAGAAAGAGTGATCTGTCTCATTACAGCGACTTGGATAAAAACATTGCATGGATGGAGAGTTAGCTTCATACTCAGAGCTTTACGTTGATGGTATGTACAATGGCCTTGTGCCAAGGTGTGGGATGGGATATGGGACAAGTTGGTGTAAATGGTACTATGAAATGAGTCACTAGACTGGAGTGAGTGAGGGATAGTGCCAAACTAACTGTCAGAACTATACCTGGCAATATAAACCAAATCACTGGTTAAGCTTGGCAGCATTGCCCTGGGAGATGGCAGACAGAGGAGTGGCATGGTGTGCTGTGAGGATCTGGATACAGAGCACTTTGTGTGACAAATTCTGTGATATGCTATGGGATTACTGCTTGTTATCAGAGCTGGGAGTTAGGAGGACTGGCTCACCTATGTACACTAAGGCCTGAATGCCCCTTGAAGTCAAGGACAAAGCTCCCACTGAATTCAGTGGTGCGGGAGCAGAACCTTATATGGTTCTGTTTTCCCAACCACATGCTGGAAAATCCATACTAGATTCTGGTTATAGTCTGTCAACTGTGTAAAACCTGTATTCTTGTCACTGTTGAAATATGGTTGCCACACAGTGTTTCAGTCACTGGAACTGTGCACTTCTGTGGTCAATAACACAACTGAATGCTGCTGAGTAGATAGGGCTTAGATGTTGACCCAAACCTCACCCATTCTCATGCTGAAACCATTTTTCTGAACAAGTTTTGTTCCATGATTAAGTGTCTTTTACTGACAGGCCTGAAATTTGCTATCTGCAATAATCCATTAACACAAAACTTCATCATCAAAGCAAAATTTTATTTAAAAGTTGCTGAAATTCTTTTGATTATTTGCCCAGCTTTAATAAAAGATGCTACTATTAACAGTCTTGTCTGTGTCCAACAGATGACTACGTTCTCTGTTCTAAAACCTTAGACACATTTGTCTTGTCACACTGATATACTCACCCCCACATACTTTATAGAGTTCAACTTGTTGAATCTGGCCTTTGCTAAGTCTGAAGAGAAAAAACTTTCTGCCACAGCTGGACAGGCCAAGTCTATGGATGGAGATTTGTATTCAGCCATTCTACTGTAAAGTTCCTCAATGCTTACAAAATCTCATCCTGTTCCAGTGAAGCTATTTGAAGTTTTGCCATTGACTTAAATAGAACCACGAACAGGCTTGTTGTCTTTTATTTGTCTGTGAAGTGATCATGCACATTCATGGTGCTTACTGAACATTGTCCAATAATTTCTTTATCCTTTGACCCGCTCCAGCTTAGTATCTCATGTATAAGCTCTCTCCAGAAGTTTGCTAACAGATTTTTTCCCTTGAACTCAGAAGATTGCCATTTTGGCCCTGTACCATCCTACCTGCTCACTTATTTTATTATTTCCATGGTTTAGATTTCAAAGGTCTCCTTCCTACTAAACAGGTTGCTACTGGATTTTTGGCTTGTTTGTTTTTCCTTTCACCTCTCCCCTCTCTGAATCATCTTGCTTATTCTTCCGCGCACATTTGGTATTAAAATGTGCTTCCCTGTTGCTCCTTATCATGGTTGCTAGAGTTACACCATCTCTATACATAAGCATAATAGATTAATGGAGTTTGAGAATGTGTTGTCTTGTGTTGCTGAAACAGTTTTCTTAGTCAGAAGTTATCAGAAGCCAAGTCTTACTATTCTGTCCTGTTTCCACAGTACATAGGATACACACTGTACACAGGGCCGGCTCTACTGTTTTTGCTGCCCCAAGCAGCGTGCCGAATTGCCACCCTGGATGCCGGGGGCAGTCTATGTGCCGTTAGGGCGGAATGCACGTTTCCGCGGCGGCGGCAGTTCGGCGACAGCTTCTGTCTTCAGCCGGAAGACAGAAGCCGCCGAATTGCCGCTGCGGGCAGCTGAACATAGAAGCTGCCGCTGCATTGCCGCCGCTGTGGAAACACGTGTGCCGCCCTAACAGCACACGGACTGCCCCCGCCGTCTGCGGTGGCAATTTGGCGCGCTGCTTGTGGCGGCAAAAACACACTGACTGCCACCCCTTGCAGATTGCCGCCCCAAGCACCTGCTTGGAATGCTGGTGCCGGCCCTGACTGTACATTGTGTTTTAAAACACAAGTAATAAAAATGACAATTTTGGAGCACGTCTTGCTTCTTAAGTATTCATATCAGACCATTATGAAAGGATGAGGAGAATGGGAGGAATAAAGAAGTAGCTAAACATACTATGCAAAGGAGTGCAGGAAAAATGAGCAGTTAAAAATCCTACCTGTATTATAAACTCTCTAATGGACACTCCACTTAACCCATAAAATGAGCAAATACTGTGAGTGAGCAAGCAACACATGCTGTGCCACACAAGAAGTTGATTTAATATATATTAGCCATTAGTGTCCATATTTTTTGAAATGGGAGCAGGGGTGAAACAACTGAAAGTTGCTGTCTATTATGAGAGCGACTAGTGCTAAAATCCCCACCCTGCAAGCTAATTCCTTGAGAAGCAAAAGGGAGACGCATAAGAGAAGACATGATAGATCAGTATTAGTCACCTTTAAAAAGCTACTTATGAGCAAATGGAGCTGCAGAGAAACACAGAATAACTGAGATGCAGTGTCTTGATGCTGTGCGGCTGTATTTGGTTGGGAAGTTTCAATGGGATGACTCAGCAGGTTCCTACATTGATAAATTACAACAAAATATGGTAAAAGCATGCTAGGAAGTTATGTCAAGATTATTTCTTGGCTGCCTTAGATTCCACTGAAAATTGCATTGCCTCTTTTTCTCCCTGCTGGTGTTCTCTTCTCTCCCAGAAGAGTGTGCATTGAGAGATGCATCTCCTTTCTATTACCATTACTGTTCCCCCTTTACTGGCTGAGTGGAAGGATTTTTGCCCTACCATTGGGGGTTTGTAAGGAAGAACGGTCTGTTGGAACAGGGAAAGAAGTAGTTCCCAGCAGAATGTAAATGGAAACTGATTAGCTGTGACCCCTAGCTGATGTGACAAGCCTTTGCTTGCTTGAGGAGCACAAAAACCTTTCGCTTGCTCCTTCCATGCAGTATTTTAGAAACTCCTCCAATTATTATTAGACACTGACAACACTATAAATGTACACAGCCGACGACACAACACAGAATAAGATTCTGCCCCTGACTCCACAGGATTTACAATATTAGGGCCAGATTATGGCAGTGAGCATAACAGAGACTAAGACACCCCTCCCTCCAATGCACAAATGTGGTCCCCCTGCATCTCCGCAGTGCACACAGAAAAGAAAGCAGGGACTGTGTGCTTGGTACTTCCTCCCTCCCTCTAGGGAGCAAGCAGAAAGGGGTGGGGAATGAGTAGACTCTTAGGTCTCCAATGCACTGGACAGAGCCTCTGCTCTGGCATATGGGAGAGGGATTATTAATTTGCTACTGGTTAGGATCAGTAATAGACTGTACTTCCTTCCCAGGAGCAGACCATTCTTTCCCTGAGCTTCTTGTGGGGTGATGCAACGACGTACTACTCCTCACACAGGGCTGCAAGCAAAGGGACAATGTAGCCCTTAGCTTAGAAAGAAGCAGTGATCTGTCTCTCACTTTTCCCTTGCTAAACCCAAGTCAGCCCTATATTATCAGTATCACAGCCAATCTCCTCATGCTCTCTATTTCATGTTCAAGATAGATGATGCCTCAGAGCCAAAGCATCTTGTCAGCTCTACTAAAAGAATATGTATGATTTCTTTTACGTACTGTGTGCGTTTGTGTTTATCTAGTTGGCTTTTGAGCAGCAAGGACAGCTCAAGAAACACCAACTACAATTAGACCAGCCAGACACCCTTTTAAAAATTGTCAATTATGTATCCATTTCCCCCCAAATCCCTCTTCTTTTCCCAATATCTTAAACAACTTGCTTCCCCCTTCCACCTTTCTGCACATGGCCATCTGCTGCCTTATCACCAGGTAAATAAACAATGGACCATGCACTGATTTTTTTTTTTTTTTAATCTGAAAGATTCAGGAAGGCAAGGTCCCTTGTAGAATAGAGCAATTCCTGCAGGAAATCAGGTAATTATTCATATGAAATTGGATTAAAAAATCCCTTTCTGGCACTTCTGATATTTAAAATTTCTTTTTATCAGGTTGTCTGCTTGAAAAGATATGTCTTAATTCAATTGTAAATTATCTGAGATTGTCTGTTAAACTAAACAATCTGGGTGATTTAGAACCATCTTTCATGTGTAATTTATTTAACAGCACAGAAATAACTATTTTAAATCACTTAAGATCTACATGGCTTTTTGCCTGCTGTTTATCCCTTGCTATGTTAACTGAATGTAAACACATACTGAACTTCACCCACACTGTAACAACCAAATGTAGAAATGCAAAGAGTTATTCTGGTTTGCAAGAGGGTTTGCTAGAAAATCTGTTTCCTGCACTGAAAAGAAGCCAGAAAGGCAATTCCAGCTGCAAACACAGAATTGTTCAGCCAGCCTGGATCAGTGATATTTTAGAGACTAAATATAATTTTTTTTAAAATGATTTCATATGAATCAGTTTCTATAAAGAAGCTTCTTTAAAAATTCAGCTTGCAGTACTGCTTTTTAGTGTTTCTGAGACACAGAAGATTTAGCAGCTGGAGTGAGGTTTTTATTTCCACGGTTGCTCATAGGGACGGCAGAGTACAATCCTGTTCTCATTAGAGATGAGCAGAAAATGGAACATGAGCTTTGAACAACCCTCTCTTCCTTCATCACCCCTCACCAAATCTCCTGACTCTGGAGACATCAGGATCTGGAGCCAGAGCCAAAGCCAAATCTGAACTTCACATCTCCAGTCTATAACAAACTCAAACAGAATCCCCAAATCCAATCATCCCCAATTTTGGAGGGGAAGGGGTGGCAGTTCAGTTTCATTCTAGATCCATACTCCACCACAGATCCTCCCTCTACTGCTTTGCAAACGTTTCAGAATTTTCACTCTATTAGCTGGAGATGGCTGAATTATTTCCTGCAATTAGTAATAATTGCAAATGTAGCTCGTTTTTTGTTTTGTTTGATCATTCATGAATGGATCGTGGGAGTTCAGTCCCTCTTCCCTGGGCTCAGGTATCTTGGAACTATATCAGCTCTTTAAGACCCTGCTCTGCTGACCTAGTTCAACTCCAGCAATCCTCAAATGCCTATGACATATTCCTCCCCAAACCTAGTAGCGGGACCCTAGGGAGTCTAATTCTCCTCTAGCTTGCAGAATATAGCAAAAGGCCCTTCACTTCTTCCCCCAACAGTCTCAGCCCAGTCCTTCATGACTTCTGATATTGCTCCTTAGCCAGCTTCTATCAGTCTACAGCAGCCTGGGCTGCAGCTTCTTATCCCAGCTGTTGCTGGTCAATTAATTACCTGCAGCTGATCAGGTAGCTACTCTGTCCCTTAACCCCTTAGTGGCTGTGGGAGAATGGGGTTTACCCACCCCATCATAGAATACCAGTTTCTCAGAATGTATTTTTAACTATTTGTTCATAGTCTGGATTAACTTTATGAGTTGTTTGCATTCCATTCAATATGACTATTTACTATTTATTAGTGTGTGTGATAGCTCACTTATTTCACATGGCATTTTTTTCTCCTTCCTGGTTAGCTGACATACTTTGTCCTGTATACTAGCAAATAGTGAATGTCTTGTGTACATGTGAATAGGAGTGGTGGTACTAAAATCAGCCAAATATCTATGCAGGAAAACAATCTGTTCACACAAACATTTGTGAATAGCAAATAAATAAGTAGGCACCAGCCATAGTCTAACTGAACAGCAGTTCAGAACTTTCACATATATTTGCAAGCACTCTTTCCCAGTATCCTAGGACTAGACTAGATTCTGAGTTATGCCTCTCACAGGGAAAAAAAGGGCAGCCCAGAAGGGAAATGGCAAAGGTGATCCCTGGTGTGAGCTAAAGGAGCCCTGGGGAGGTTGGTCTAACTTATGGCTACATTAAATGGGCACCTGATGGACTCCTCTGCAAAGTGCAGCCCAGAATTTCAGGTGCACAGAGCACTCTAGCTGCTATCCCTTCTGTCCCCAGTATGCCCCTATTCTGGGGCTGTAAGGGCAGGTGAGGCCACGTACACTGGTCCTATGCCTCTCCTGCACAACGAGAACTTCCCCAGTGACCATTTCATCCTCTTGCTGGCTCCTATGTGCTGCCTGGGTGGGGTAAAGATGTTATAACTGCGGCTGGAATCTGGCCCTTTATCTTTAAACTTGCCATTGCTGTGGCATGATAATATCCTTAAGCAATATCATAGACCCCATCTTCATTTCAGGTAAGGCCTTTGCACAGCTATTTTTCATCATTCTGTTGGGAGTAATGAATTAAAAGGGGGAAAGGGTTAGAAAAAATGAACTGATGCCCCCCCGCCCCCAGCCCTTAAATAAAATACTAGGCTTGGTAAATTAGACCAACCTCTATTTTGATTTGATGATAAATAAACAGAGCAAACTTTCTTTGACCATGAAAGAATGATGGAGACTGTGTAGACAACTAGACCAGATTTTCAAAAAGGCACTTAAAAATGAACCAGATTTTCAAATAATCAGCACCAAGCACTCCCATTGTGACACCTATGGTCAAATTTTCAAAAGAACACATTATCCAGCATTTCTGAAAATCTGGCCACTTGACTTAATACCCACACAGAAATTGTATTCTTAGGAAATCTGAGCCCTTCTGAAAAACTCCATCCATAACAACATGAAAATACTCTTAATCCGTTTGAATGGATAGCTATTGCACATGAGAAATGGTAAAGTTTTTTGGTAATATTTTCTCATTATCACAACATTCTGTACTTTGTATACCGTGGACAAGAAAATCCTGGAATTCTTTTCAGGCCTAAATCAGACAAACATATCCCAAATAAAAATGAGAAACTTTTGAAAACAAATAAATAAAGAAATACATATTGTTTCTAAACTGCTTGGAATACTCCTTGCAAAGAAACCAGTATGGGAACTCAAATCCTCATCGGTAGTGCCAGTATAGAACACTTTCTGACGTGCAATGAAATGAAGTCAATTCTATTAAGGAGCCGTCAGTGTTCATACTCATTTCTGCTCAATGTGGGGACGTTTAACTAATGTTTATTGCCCATCTGCAGGGCCTCTGGAATCTGACAATGTTTTCACCTCTGCTGGGATAAGTTGTTAGGCTTTTCTAAACACCAATTTTCACCTGTTTGGACCAGCACTGTGAAAGAATGGTATGTCCTAACTTAAAATGAACAGCAGAGAGAAAATGGTCTCTTTAGAGGGCCAGTTGCTTGCAGTAGACAGCTGGAACTTTAGGGACCTTTATAATGACCGAGTTATCATTACTGGATAACTTATATGTGTGCAATGGAGAAGACTAGTTTATGGAATATAGAGATATATGTATATGCACTTATCTCTTCTTTTAGGAGCTCAGCAAAATGATTCGTGTTCAATAAGAGGCTGATGAGTTTGCCTTCCTGAAATTCACAGTGAGGTTAGTTATGCAGCTGTAATATTTTCCAGGGATTTGGAGCAATCAAATTTTTGAATTGTTCCGCTCCGGCTCCGCTCCAGCTCCGAGAAAAAACCTACTGGTCTGTACTCCAGCTCCAGGTTCCGCTCCAAAGCCCTGATATTTTCTCTAGTTTTGGTGAAAGAAATCTGACTATAAATATCTTGGGGAAATTAATTCCTTCAGAATGACTTGGATATGACTGAAGCAGTTGAAATGCTGGTCAAGATACCAAGTAAATGGGGGCAATGAGTTGTCATCTCCTATACCTTCAGCACATTTTTAAACTGGATTTTTAAACTAACCACAATCAAATTCCTTGCCAACACGTTACCTACTTTTATAGGTGACATAAAAAACCTGGTTCTGTATGTCTTAAAGGACTTCTCATATTATGCTCCACTCACCTGTCTTCAGCTCTATGGAAGCCTGAGTCCTGGATATTAAAAGCCTAAACATGTCACACGGTTTAGGCTCATATTAACCTATCAAAATTCATTGCATATTTCCAAATGAGTTTTCCTTCTTCCAGAATCACTGCAGGTTGAAATGTTCCTTCCTAAACAGAAGACAAAAACTATTCCTCTTAGAAAGTAGAGATGAAAATGACCTAGTAGATCCTGGAAAGCATATTTTCCTTCTACAATGTGGCCAACTTTCCCAAAAGTTTGGCAACCAGCAGCCCCAGTTGGGACACATAGCAAAGATTTCCAAAACAGATCAGCACCCAACATGCATCCAATCTGCTGAGCTCTGGCCACTTAATTTGGTGCCTAAATGGTGCTATTTTGAAAATTTGTCACCAGTTGTGGCTGGTGACAGTTCTGACCTATAGTCTCAAAGACTCTGGCTCAAGCAGTGCAGATTCCATGACTACCATTATCTGATACTAGTGATTCATGTGCGCCTCCCTTGAAGGGCTATTTCAGTCTACTAGACATCACTGTTAGCTCTGGCTTCATCATTTCAGAATGTCTTTTTGCATCTGGAAAACATACAGAGTCATGCATCCCTCAACAACTGGATGGGAATATAGTCCTTTAAGAAGAGTTACAGAACTGGATGACAAACATCAGCAAGTTGAGGTTGCATACAGTTCATTACTCAACTTTCCATGCACAATACTTTCTGCCTTACTTTGCGAGATAAAAAGGCTTCCTGAAAAAATAAAAAAAAAATAAGAAAAGGAATTTTACAAATAAAAGTGAAGCTTGTGCAGCAACAGCTGCTGCCTCAGAGGCTGCTATCAGTTGTTGTACAAACACCATATGATGCTATATATATATATGTGTGTGTATGTTTGATATTACATATATATTTTTAATCTTTCAATAAGTTCTCTGCCAAATCCCTTGACACTATAATATGCTGGGAAATAAGTTTAAAATGTTTAACTTCTGAAATTACCTTCCTCTCTGAAATCTTCTTTAGGAAAAGCTACACTGATGCAATGAAACAACTTCATATATAGATAAGTATTTGCCCCTAAAAAAATCCCTTTCTTACTCCAAAGAGGACAGAAGAAACTCCCTGTAATTTCTAGATCTCAGTGCTTCTACATATTCTAATGAAACCCTCATGGTGCTGGCAAATGCAATCAATTATTTGAATCCAACCTTTATATTAAAAAAAACCCCAAGAGATTATAAAATGGAATTTGACTGATTTCTGTGCAAGAAACCCTATGTCATAAAAATGTCCTTTCTCTAATCAAAATATCACCTGAATAAAGTCATCATGTTTAGCCTGATTGCATTTTTTCTCCATATATGTGCAGCTGCATTTGCCTCTCCATAAATGTCATTTGATTATGAAAAAATAAACAGGAAGGGACTCAAAGGGAGTCAGTACAGGGCCTGCTTGTTTACCTGCTGCAGCTTTCTCAGCTGAAGAACAAATGTCATGCAAATGGTGCACCAGCAATGAGCTGCCAATCACAGAGGCTTGGCATTCATGATGATTTGCTAAATCATTTAAAGAGACATGCTTTACTAAATGAAAAAATATCAGCAGCAAGGGCCTGTGTTTAAACACAGGGCTGAGTTATTATCCCAGTAGGCTGGAATGAAATGAAGACATCTTCCAATTAAAGCTTGCAGATGAACCCAGACAAACCCCCCTTTTTTCATAAAGACAGCCAGATTATGATTGGGAGAGAACAGCGACAGAGGCTTTCATTACAAGCTGATTATGGTGATATAATTCCCAGCGCTGTGTGTCTGCGGGCCCAACTTCACATTTGAAGGTTTTTAATATAATTTCCTTAGGGTGAAATGCTGAAGATTTATTAAACTTTATGAAGGGCTTACAGATCCAATTTAAGAGGACATATCATAGGGCAAAACTGACAGACGATAAAATACATTCCAAGTTAAAAAAAAAAAAAAAGGAAAGAAAGAAAGTTTAGAGTTTGAAACTGTTTTATAGAGGCTTTTATTTTATTTAGTTATTTATTTATTTTTGATTAAAACACAATAAATAATTTCCCATCACTTGACCAAATTAAGTTATGCTAGAGTTTGCTGTGTGCTAGTTACAAGAGTAAGTATTGGGGTCCTGAACAAATTTGTTAAAAAAGGGGGAAACAGTTTTAAAAAACCCCATAAGGCCATTGATTTCCCTTGTATATATCATTAACAGCAGCTATATTTCTGGCTTTAGAAACTCTTCAATGCTCTACCTCACTATAGCATGTTATTAAGTTGTTGTACTGAGACAGGTACAGATAGGTACAATTACATATACCTAAAACTAAAGCTGGGCAAATAACAGATTTTTCAGTTTACTGGCAGTTCTGAAAAACTGAACAAATATTTTGTTTGTTAGAACCAAAAGCAATTTTTTTTCAAAATTTTGTCACATTCAAAAGTTGAAGAAAAAAATTGCTTCAGGTCAAGTGATTTTGAAAATTGACATTTTTAATATTTTAAAAATAAAATTAAAAAAATTCAAAAGAAAGTAATTTTGAATAAATATATATATATTTTTAAAACAAACTAAATTAGGTGAAATGAACATGAATTCACAAAATGTTTTGATGTTGCTGAATCAGTATTTTTCACTGAAAAATATGTTGGTCAAAACCTTTTGCCCCGCTCTAAAAACACACAGCCAATCACCTAATAAACATATCCCTGGGTCTGACTGTGCTGATAATGTGTTGCTGTTTAAACAAATAAAAACATTAAATAATAAATTGATGCAGTGACACCATGAAGATTGGAAGTCAAAAAACTTTACTAACACATTTCTGTTTAATACCAGGTTGCAAACTCCTTGACTTTTTTTGTGCAGTGGGTAGTTTGTTTATTTAGTTTCAAAAACTAATCCTTGCATTTGTTGAAAGGGAATAACCTTCCTCCCCCCAAAAAATAATGAATGTCAAAAGCCCAGCACTCCTGATAATCTTTAAAATAACAAGCAAGCAATGCAATGGGGTAAAAGCATATCAGCAAAAGATTTTGGTTTCTAAGGGTTTGAAGCAGCTTTTTTGTTTGAGAGGCTTTTTGCTTTTACATTTTTAGAGAGAAGTTTAGTGTTCACAAGAGGGAACAGCTATGATAATGGCTCTGACCTGAGTCAGGGAGTGAAGGCTGCTGCTTTGTAAGCTTTCTTGTGCTGCTCTGCCAATGCAAATCAGTAAGGACCTACAACACCCTTGCTATTCTAGTCCTGGCCTCTCTTCTTGAACGATGAGTGCCACTCATAGCACACAAATAGTGGTCTGATCCTACAAGGTGCTGAGCGCTATTAGTGAAGTGTTCAGTCCTCTCAATTCAGGTTGATTTTGTTAGAAACAGAGGCTGCTCAGTAAATCACAGGAAGTGATCAGCACCTGAATGCTCTCAGTTCACACTGAAGTCACCTCGCAGGATCAGACTCTAAGTTTGCCATCAACCTCATTTTAATTTCTGAGCTAAGCCAGTATTTTATCTCAGGTCTGCAGGGGTGACCTATAAGTATATTAAGCACTATTCTGTCCTGGAATATATTATACATATTTCACTATTCCCTTCACAATTTAGTTTCCTACGTCCAAAGCGTTATTATAAAGAAGTGTAAGTAAAAACATATTTTAAAAATTAGAGACACATTCAATAAAACTTCACTTTGCCTCTTGTTCAGTGAAAGCCCAAATGGCTACAGAAAGAAAATCAGGCTTTCCTTACCCAGCCTCATGCTGTCTTCCATCTCAATATATTTCTGATTGACTCTAGTTCATATAATTTTATAGGTATACATTCTTATTCCCAATAATCAATTAAACTCTTTCAAAAGAAGTTAGTGGTTTGACATATATAATATGTCAAAGAGAGGTGTAAAGGGGCACCCTGGTCTAGCCTCTTGAGTTTAGATGAAATGAGCTGGTCACTGCCCAATTAAAAAAAAAAAAGTCTATTTAGATTTTAACTTCCTCAGTTAAAACTTCCTTATTTATATATGTAGAATGCCTAGCAGCCCAATCTCAGTTGGGTCCACAGGCACTACAAAGACAACTATTAATAATAATGATGTGTTTCCCTAAAGCCTGGTGCAATGAGGCCCTAACCAAGGCTGGGACTTTTAGGTGCTCTTTGAATAAACACAAATACTGTCATGCACTTAATGTAATACAAGTCATATAAATATTAACATTGCCTCTCTGTGCTTCAGATTCCCCCTCTGTAAAATTTAGATTATGAAACAAACTTCTTTTTAAAGTGCTTTGAAATCAATGGATAAAAAGTCATACTAAGTAATTTGATGATGATGATGATGATGATGCAGCTGAAGAATAAGGGACTGAGCTCAAGTTTCTGTTCTAGTCCCTTGAATGATAGGTCCCATTTTGATAGCTACCACAGGCCAGCCTTGGAGTTTCTTAACAAAAAATATTTTAAATAGTCTTGCCTGGATATTGCACTGCACACTTCCATGCCTGGATGAATAAGAACACAGGCAGCACTTCTTGTCCTTGATTATCATGTAGAGGTGCTGACAACTCTTCCAGAATTCCACCAGTCAATTTGTCTGACGTAAGATAAGATTAACCCAAGGTCACACCACTGAAAGACATTTCAAAGAAATTTCAATAGGTAGCTAAAGCATACATATAGCATACAGGTAGATCCATATACTGATATATACTCACCATCGGAGTATATTAAACATTATGTAACTCACTGGTCAGTTTTGTCACGTCACCTTCTGTGCTTGAGCCACAGATGATATGGGTCTGTCATAATTTATAGCTGCAGAACCTAGAGACTCAAGTTTTTACTTTGATAGGTCCCCAATTCAATCCCGGGTGTTGACCAATATGGAGGTCATCGCAATTGCACATGGACAAATTTTCTATAATATTTTCTGAGCCTTCCCCCTTTCCCCCCCCCCCCCGCACAAATTCTAATATTTTGTAATGCACTCCCGTCCCACAGAGTTTTCCTTGTTTTTAAGCCTGACTTTGTTAAAGGAAATATTGGACTGTCTTGGCTTAAGCTCTGAGAATGTCAAACTATTCTTGTTGGAGTTGGCTGAACCAATTTTGAACCCTAAACTGATTTTAGCCCTAAAATGAAATCCTTGAGGACTGCAAGTTTCGTCCAACTAACATACGAGTACTTGCTTTCAGGATATGATGTTTTTACCATGGAGTTACATCATCATGCAAATGTAACATGCTACAAGAAGAGCATTGAATTACCTTTGGCTAACCCAGAAATGGTCTTACTCTGAGACCGCTTGCCTGGATTGCAAGTAGGAGAATATCAGGGCTACAGGGTTTGATGTTCAACCATCACACATAAACTAAAAGTTCAGATTCACACACCTCTATCATTTAAGTCACGTCTACTGTTATTCACTGGCAAGATCTGCCATCAATCCATCTGTGCAGCCAGTTCTTATACTGGCAACACTCTCTGTAGTATCTGAGTGCCTCCCTGTATAAAAAAGTATCTATTTATCTGCTCACTTTTTAAAATACTGTTTCCTTCATACTCTTACAAACAGGAAGATAGTTCAAATAACAGCAGCTTCTCTCTCCCTTGTTGTCCTCTTCTGTAATTACACTTATTCAGCATCTCCCATTAGTCTGCTTGTGCAGTGCAGATTTAACCTTCGGCCCTTACAATAGCAGACTAAACCGGAGTTTAAATTTGCAATACAGGTTTTTTTTAAGATTCATTTAGGTTCATTCCCTGTGGGATTGCAAAACTGATATACAAAACACTTAAAAGTGCCTTGGAAAGAATTATTAGTATGCAACACAAGGATTAAACAGAATTGATTTTCCCAGGATATAAATATATAGAGCTACAGCGCGCTGTTCACCAAAGATTCAGGCTCTGGTGAATGATCATGATTGTAATCTCACTACAGTTCATCCACTAGGCTTGTCAAGATAAAAAGCAAATCAGAAATACCACCACTAATCTTCCAGAAATTTGCCAGCAGCTCTGCCTGCACATACTGTAATAGAAATATTTTTACCAGACATGTTATAGACCTGTGGAACTCATTCACTCATTAATATTTGTGAAGTACTAAATAATTAAAAATTGTTATTGTTAATAGGATATTATTGGAGAAAATAGCTTAGCACTTTTCTAAAAATGTTTAGAAATTCACATAAATAAGAATAGCATCTGTGGCTAAGATAAAATAATATGAACTAACATTCCTCATGCTTCAGGCCATAAACTGATCACCAGCTGGGATCAGGAAGAAATTTCTCCCCGTAGAAAATGTTGAACAGTTAGGAGCAACATCGTTTTTTAATGCACTCCTCTGATGGCTATTGTCAGAGCTATGATACTGGACAGAGTGATTTGTCTGTTCTGGTATAGTAGCTCCTATGGTATGATCTTCCCTAGTAAAATCATAAGACTGGCTATTTGCACCAGATCGCCTAGAATACATGCACAAGTGATAGAGCTGAATGCATAAGATATGTGACGATAATTGCTGTGTATTTGAGACTGACTGTCAGAGTACTATGAAGTAATTTTTTTTCAGCATTAAGGACACTGTGACAGAGAGATAGAAATCACAACAACTTGTTCCCAATCTCTCTCAGCTCTGTTAGGTACAGCAGCTAGTTAGTTGTTCTTCCCATAATCTTTGGGAAAAGTAGGAAAGACAGTACATATATACATATATATATATGCTTTAATAAGTACTGTCTGCTCTCAAAGTCGTGAATTTAAAAGCTACAGTACTAAGTTCACTCCATAAATAGCTTTGGTTTAAGGCTAAGCCTGTGATATGATGATTCTGAGTCATCTGTAAAACTAAATTATTAAGGGCTTGCTTTATGCTCTGGGCAAAGATACCAGAACTGAATAAAACAATATGCACATCCCATACCAAAAGTATTGCAAGGCCCTTGTACTGTATCAAGGTCTATTTCGCAAAGGAACAACAACAAGAAGAACAGTTGATGTCAGCAATAAATAAGTAAGACTTAGAATTTGTTTAATAATCTTACAGATGAATGGAAAGGCTATTTCCTTGCCAAGATCTGAGATCAGAAAACATTTCTCCTGAAAGAGTTATGCTCACCAGCCCCTAAAGCAGAAGAATCCCTCTATATAGGGACTGAACTTTCCAGGACTTTCTATGGGAGAGCTTACACAGTAGAGTGCACTTGTCTTTAGAATTTGCTCCCTTTCATGTTCTGCCAGGGCCCAGATTTGGCAGTCTGCAGAGCATGACGTAAGGTGCATTTATTTGCTCAGTTTCTGGCTGCTTTCCTTTTTTCTTTTCCCATCTTCTGACCTATCAATATGAAGGCAACAGGGCAGTGGAGAATATTGTGGTGTCAGTAGGATCCAGACACTCCTGTACTTCAAGAATTCAAATCTTTAAGCACCAGACGTTGCATATTACCCCTACAGTATCTTTCCAATCAAATCTCTAGAACTTTGGGGAGTTAGAGAACTGGATCCAAAGCCAAATTTTGTGGCCCGAACCCATCTCTAGCAGTGATCGTGCAAACCGCTTACTTTTTGTTTTCCCTTTTTCACTGTAAGTTCTCCGGAAGTTCCCTGTGTCCAGCTGTAACAGTACAGGAAGTGAATATTTAACTGGTCCTGATCTATGTTGATCCCATATCATCAGTCCTTGGTACAAAAAATAATACAGCACAAGAATTAACCACTTTTCATGCTGCTTTTTATTATTGCCCCTGGAGCTGGCATCACATGACATAATTATTGTAGGCTGCTGGAATTGAATAGTGAGCACAGTCTTATGGTTCAGATCTATTTAGTTAGGAGGAGTGGGCAGAATCTGAATCAAAATGAATTTTAAACAAGCCATTCCCACATTAAGCAAATGTTTCAGCCCCCTCCAATTTTAGCCATGGAGTGGACAATAGTAGTGAAAAAGTGCTCAAGCTCTGTCAGAAGGAAGAAACTAAGCAACAGCATCACCACTTCAGGACCCTCTTTGTGGGAAGGTGTATACAGCTAAACAGAGAACAGGGGTAACTAGGGGAGTGCTATTCTACACAGCATTCCAATACATGATGGGGAAATCCATGGAAACTCATGTTGCCTCTGTCACCCATAATGCACATAGGGTCCCTCCCTATACCGTCAAACACCATCGGGGAAGGGTGTGTTAACCCAGGTATGGGAAAGAGACTGTGGCAAATTGGCTCAATTTTGCGGGACTGAGAAGAAAAGTGAGGAACAGAGAGCATTTGTTAGATGCCTCCATAAATATCCTCTGAGCATGGGATTTCCCTCTGGAACTTGGCACATCCATGAAAATGGAGGGCCATGTCCACATTGTGGAGAAGTAAACTTGTGCCATGAACCCACATTGACTCCATGAAACCTTACAAACTTCAAGAGTGGAAACTCATAGCAGTTTTCTAGGTCTATTTAATCTTCCTGTAGGTCTTGCCATAAATGGGCATGATCTGGCTCTAACAGCAGCAGCAGGCTATGCTCACCAAAGATAAGAGGAATAGAAGTTGTTTTAGGATGGGAGAGGGCCGTGAACAGGCCTCTAATAAAATGCTCACCAATAAAGAAATAGCAACGCCAATTAAACTAACAATCTTTTCTGTTTAAAACAAAAACAAAACAACTTTTAGTTCACCTGGAATTTTTTTTCTGATTTCAAAAATAAAATAAGTTAAATGTAGTTAAGATAGTTAAATGTAAATTGAATGTCTGGACCAATTGTTGTTCTGTGCGTACATGTGTGTGTATGTGCATAATACAAAAAGCAATAGAACTGTAATGGGTCCGGTACAGAAGGCAGCAGGCTGCAGAGAAGACATGCAGGAGGAATCTCTGACAACCTACATATGAGGAAGTCAATCTCTGTTGTGGTCTCCTCTCTGACTCCATTATAGGGTTTGGCGGTGTGGGTCTGTAGGGGGAAATGACCAATGGCTCTAGCACTACATAAATCTATAGGTTGTGATTGCTACATGGCAGGCAGGCACTGTGGAAGTGACTGCAGAGAGGCTGCACAGCTATCCCCCCCTCAAAGCTGCCAGAATGGATGGAGGGGGAATTCGTATCTCCCTGACAGTATACAAAGCTCATTTACTTGGACTGTGCGTGCAGGAGGGGGCCAGGGCACCACCAAATTGTTCAGAATCAAACTCCTTGTGACATTCCACTAATCTTTCTACCCATAACCAAATCAGCTCACAAGCCAGGGCTTAATCCAGTCAAGTAGCTCACTCCCATAATATATTTTATGATTATCTTATGGATTAGGCTTCTGTATGGTATTGTATCAAAAGATTTTTCTAAAATCCAGGTAAAATATGTCCATGGCTTTTCCTCTGTCAAGGCTTTTAGATACTTACTCAAACATTCTTTCAGATATGTTAAGTATGACCACATTGTGTGAATTCATGCTGATTTATGTATAATTCATTCAAATATTTCATGGTGTGCCCTTAGTGTAGCTTTCGCGGTTAATTTTTTATTTTCAAATCATTATTTAAAAAATAATTTTACTTAATATTTTGCAAAATAAGAAAAACTGAAATATCAACAGCATCTCAGAGGAGGATCGTCTCAGTTCTGAGTCGGAAAGATTATGGCATTTCTAAATTGGGAAACCTTTTGCACTTAATTCTCAGGTGTCCTGGGGTACACTATATCTATGTTATCAATCTTTTCTAACTAAACAATTTGTAGTGCATTTGCAATACTATGAGTAGAGGTTGAATAGAAATATTTTTAGATGTTCTGGGACAGATCTTCTGGTGTAAACTGGCATACTTACATTGACTTTGGTGGAGCTATGAAGATTTATACCAGCTGAAGGTCTGACCCTCTGACTTCTCTCATAGTTTTTGTTTACAAATGTAAAGATAGGGGTCAACGCTACTTGCTAATCCTCAGTGGAAGGCTTACTTTTGTCAGGGAGTTGCTCCATTGACAAAATATCTCAGCTCCTGATACAGAATTCTGAGGTACACGGAGCGTCTTAATATTTTGAACTGGATGCTACCTGGTTGAGCTTGAGGTTAAAAAGGGGTAGGTAGTTCTTTTTGTGTTTGCCCTTTTTGTCTGTGGCCTAATAGATCTGGAAGTAGTGTGTTTTCATAGGTTTCTTTCCACTGCTGAAGTCACTCTTAGAGGTCTTTAATGTGATATGTAATTTCATGACCCTTTCCTACTTGTCTTCTCGCATATATTGATGCTGTTGGGTTAGCTACAGTCCAGTATAGTCCCATTTTTCTGCACCTGCTAAATCCCATTGACTTTCACTTTTGCAAATGAGAATTAGGCTCCTCAATCGCTTAGGTGTTACCTGTTAGCTTCTTGTACAATATAGCTTTCATTTTCCATCCTAGCTTTTTATTTTTATTTTATTTTTACATTCCGCTGACTATTTGCTGCAATCTTTCCAATTCTCTTCTGTACCTACTAATTTTACTTCAAATATAGCTTTCTTACCCAGGATTAATTTTCGCATGAACTTGTTCATCCACATAGACCTTTTCAGTTAGCTCTAGTTAATTTATCTTTTGCTAAAATGGCATCTTAACTCTTGTTTTCCTGTTACCTCTGTGTACTTCCTCTCAGAGATTTCTACAGTTGAAATTGAAATGGTCTTTATTTTTTCCTGTGTATGGGGCAGGCATGATCTTACCTCAGTTATTACAGACCTGACCGGATTGTGGTTGTTTTGGGGAGATCCTGCCTCTTCTCCTCTAGGTCTCCTTCATACTCTCATGCGTTATTGAGAACAAAGAAAAGAATCAATTTATATTTAAACAGCCAAATCCTGCTTTTCTCCCTCATGCAAGAATCCCATAGGATGAATGAGGAGATCAGGATTTGGCCCTAATACTTTCCTTTATTGTTTAAAGGATCAGATAAGTGCAGTGTCTATAAAACTGCTTGATTTATATCTTCCACTTAGTATGCCCTCATTTATGTCTGCAATCTCCCGTTGCTACTAGTTCATAGTTTTTACCACTCTTTGCAGTTTCTGTTACCATCTCATCTTGTTCCTTTTTCTGAACAAGTTACCGCTACATAACTAATTCTTTTATTATATTTAATTTCAGGCCATTATTACTCTGTTGGCCATAGTGTACCAGAATTACTCCAAGTTTGGCAATAGTATTCTGCAGTCATAAAAATCTCTTCTGCAGTTTGTTGGATACCATGTTCTCTTTTACTTCCTGTCTTAAAGTGTTGTGTAGTATTGCTGTGAAACTCTAAAGAGCTACTGTGTTCTGCTCCACTCTTCTCTGCATTTAAGTGGTGTGTAGTCGTGTGTATACACAAATATATATGCATGTGCTTGCGCGCGCGCGCACACACACACAAACAAAACCCCCTCTCTGGCATCTTTAGGGATGCAGAATGCTATATAAATAGAAGATCTCCGGTTCCTTATTTTAGTTCTTTACATATTTAGAATACTCATCTCCTTTCTCTGTGCATATTCTTCTAGCTCTGTTATTTTCTTGGACATGCTTCCTGAATCTGAATATAGACAACTTAAAATTTCCTCCCTTACATGAATTTCTTATTACTTGCTCAGGTTTTAGCTTTATCTGCCCATTCTTTTTTCTTAACAATTTTTCTTTTTGTTCCTAGACCTTATGGTTTCAGTTTCACACCCTGGTAATATTCCTCCCCCCTTGTCTGCTCCTTTGTCTGCATTAGCGGTTTCTTTCTCCTCCTCCTCCACTGGCCTCCAACTACTGAAAACCCAGCCATATGTTTGGCTCTGCCCCCACCTACTAGCTTCAACACAGCATCATCTATCTTATCACCCATTATATCCATGGCCCTTCCGTTTGGATGAAGCCTATCACAATCCCTGTAACACAAAATCTCAAAAAAGGCTCTTTATATATTCTGCAAAGCTTAAAGCTTTCCTGCCTGTGCTGCTTTTTGCAGCCATACATTCAGGTTTCAGATCTATCACATTTTATTTGTGTCTCACTATGGCACAGTTACTATTTTGATTTCGTGTTTGAGATTGCATTTACCAATGACTAAAATAGAAATGGGAACTGTGTCGTTTTCTCATTTTTCACCATTCATATGGAATCTTCCACCTGATGTGATTTGAATACCAACTCTTTCATCAAACATCTTTGAAGTAACATGCTGGAATTTATTGGATACACCATATTTTTTTGTTTTAAATATGAACTGATGCTACTACCTCTCTCCCTAGACTCTGCTAAGCTTTCTCTTACACTAATTCCTGTGAGATGAGAAGGCCCAGATTTGCAATAGTATGCACTCATTTTAGGGTGCCCTTTAGAGAGTCACCTATGGCATGATTTCTAGATGTGCTGAGCATGCACAGTTGGACCTACAGATACTCAGCACCTCTGAAGATCAGGCCCTAGGATCTCTCAGGCCAGGCAGTCACGAATAGAGCTGCACAAAATTAGAGGACACTTTTGAAAAGTTTAGCTATAAACTCCTATCTGTTAACCTTCCAAGGGTTGAATGTGGGATGCTCTGATCTGACTAATTGCTATCTGTGGTGTCTCAGTAATCACCTGAGGCATGTGATGTTGTTTCTGCGCCCCTTCTGGGCTCAGCAGGAGATTAGCGAATAGCAAATAATGAATACTTTCATTTATACACAAATACTCTCGTTCAAAAAAAGAAGATTCCCCAAACATTTATATGAATATAAACCCATTAAAAAAGAAGTTTCTGAATATCAAATAAACAGGGGACATGAGCAGGGCTGAATTAGGACTAGTAAAACTAAGGCTCCAAGTCAGGAAAGCACTCTTATTCAGAAAGGATGCTTAGAACACCTGCTTAACTTTAAGCAAACACTTCAGTGTTTTTCTGAATTGTGGCTTATATAACTAATCAGTAAAACAGCAGATGCAGACATTTGCAAGGTAATGTACATGGGAAGGAACAAACTGAATTACTCAATAATGTCAATGAAGTCTAAGTTAATTGTAATTACTCAGCAAAACACCTATAAGTTTGGACAGCTTAATGAAAACTTCTCAATGAGCTCCAGTAGTCAAAACAGCCAACAAAACGTTAGGCTGCATTAAGAAAAGGCTAAAGGAGTAAAGCTGATAAATATTATAATGCCATTAAATAAACTGATGATACATCCTTATTTTGAATATAATGTTCCCTCTGGTAGCCTCACCTCAAATAGAAAATAGCAGAAATAGAAAAGGTGCAGATAAGTACAACAAAAATGACTGGAGTCACAGAAAGATAAGAGATTAAAGAGATAAATTAATGTGCTGTGTTGCTATAAGCTGATAAACAGCTCCCACATTCCTGAGCTCAAAGGTGGCTGCATTTCAGTGATGGGTGATGTGATTCCTGTGTAAAGTTTGTAAAGTGAGCTGAAGTGAAAGGTATTAAGATAAATGTGTGATATTATCTGTATTATTTCTAAGATATTAGATTCCTTGATTTAGTGGTTCTGCTGCCTTTTCAGGGGGAGTAACTTAACATCCACTCCTCTCTCATGGTAGGATTTTTTCTTCAGAAGCTATTTGGCTTTAAGGAATGGGTAAATACTGGGGTCATTTCTCAATTTAACAACAGTGATGTTGCCTGTATCTAACACAATGCATAGCAGACATCATACAAACTTCCCTTCACAGGACAGTAAATGAACCTTGGTCCTGACTGTCAGTGTACCCTATCACCCAAGTCTTGGAACTTTACTAAGTAGAGAGCTCTAATCAGCCGGGATTTTTCCATATGATGTGGTGCTTTTGTGATGGACTGGGCAAAAACTCCACTGGGATCATAAATATATTTCCCTTGTGACATAATTTTGATTTTAATGCAGAGGTGAAAGACAAGTGTATTAAGCTACTATTGTACCCTTGCACACCATGGTGGCATTACTGCAGAGCAGAATTCCCACGTTGCAATACAAATACACTGAGTTTTGTACTCAGCTAATTTATGTATAGTTACGGCTTTAGAAAAAAAAAGTATCACATTCCTTGGGGATAGTCAGTTTTCAGAGACATACTTTTAGCTCATTAGAGATTCAAGCAACACTGGCATGAATTCAGATCAGGTGTTGATTCAGCATATTTTTTTTTAAGTTACACTAATAATTATTTTGTAATCTTACAGAAACAAGAAGTGGTTCAAGTTTTTTCCCCATTTGACAGTGTTATTAGACATCAAGGGAATTAGGTTTCTGTGTTTCAAATTTCATTTAACAATGGAGATTAGGTTGTAAAATGATAGCGCTTGAAAGAGTTGTGGTTATGGCTTCTGCATGATGCTATATAAACTATTAATTCTTTTCCTGTTACACAGAACAGGTGCAATAAGGGAATTTTTAGGTTGCCCCCACACAACCAAAAATGTCTTGTTGATGGTAGATTCAAGATAATGTGGTGAAAATCACCAACTTGTCACAAGAAAACATTTTAATTGATGCTCTCCTGTTCACAATTTCTAATGGGAAAACTGGGTAAGAAATGCAGCAGAGAGTGGGCAGAGTCAAAGATGAAATACAAAGATAGGAGATATACATAGTGAGGTTATTTTTTCATTCAAATATTTATCTAGCCATCTTTATTACACACACACACACACACACACACACACAGAACTTTGCGAGGAGGGAAGCTTCTGTCCCAGATACATAGAGGCAATTTGCCTTTTGCTTAAAAATGTTTTTAAACTGACTTTCCTTGGAAGATCCCAGACTGAATCTACATTTTTCCCCAAAGGAGCCAAAAATAGTCCTTTGGGTTCACAAAATCCTGAACTGCACAAGGTTTACCCATTTCTAGTAGCTGGTGTGATATAAGTGATATCTTTTTAAATCTGAAAGCAGTGCCATAAATTAGACCATTTCTGTAACAGTGGAGTTATACTAAATATTCTTCCAACAGAACCATTTAAGTAAGAGTTTTTAAAAGGTCAATGGGCTATGTCAGTGGAATCTCTTGAATTGTACATTCTTAGCTGGCTATTTTTTTTGTTCAGGACAGATGTTGTCAACATTAGAGTTTGCTGCATAACTACCACATCTATAGTCTTGAGTGAAGCTTTAGGAGCTTATAAACATGGCCACTGCTGTATCATTGTTCTGTGAAGGAGACAAGAGACCCCTGAGCTATGTGTCCTCCTGTTCCTCACTGAAAGAAGGGGAAGGCTACAGCAGGTGCTCTCCTGATAGCAACTTCATAACCTATCCTGTATCCTTCCAGTGAGGAGCAGTAGGGGACGGAGTTGGGTGCGATTCTACTTTCTGCAAAGTAGAATAGATTTACTCCCTTCCTATGGCTTCATGGAGGTCAGGATGAACAAGGAAGAGAAAGGAAGAATGGTTTTGTGGTTATAGGATAGAATTGGAAATGAGGAGGCTGTATAGACAGTTATGCCAAGCTCATCACTATGGTATCAGAATCAGACCAAGATCATATAAAGTCAACAAATAAACATAGCTAAGGCTTTGCTTTCTTCCCCTTTCCTCAGTATGTGTAGCTATAAGTTTTCATGTGTTTAATTTTTTTCTGTCCTCTTATAAATTAGTACTAAGTTCTTACACATTTGCTACTAAGTTGTTACTTAATTGCCCTTTAAGTGAGGTTGCTGTTATTAATGCAAAGTATAGAAAGAGATGGATCTTATATTTCAACATGTAAGATCTGTGGTCATTCTGATCTCATCGTTGGGAGAACTGCTGAGAGAGCTATGGGTCTTACATCCACATATCTCACCTTGGTTGGGTATGGAGGTAGGTATTGATTACAGAGGGACAATGGCAGATCCTGAGGTATCTTGGACACAACCCATTGAAGGCTTTGAAGAGCAAAATAAGGCCCTGGAATTTGATAGCATAAGCCGAAAGGCAGTGCAATATTTGGAACAACGTGCTGATGTGCTGGCAGTTCTATGTCTCGCAGTAGTAAAGCCTCAATTTTATTAGTGCATGGATCTCATGGCCAGATGCACATCCTCCAGGATGGGGCATAGTTTTCCAGCAAGCTTTAGATGGAAGAAAGCATTTTTAGCAGCTGGTGCTATATGAGTATCCATTTGCAGGGAGGATATGGAAAGACCTCAAAAAATCTTGCAAGCAGCAGTCAGGAAGTAGATCCCCTAGACTGAGGATGAGGTCATGGTGTTTCCTAGTTTTTCTGAAATCCTTCCCTCTTCTCACCAATATCACTTCCATCTGGGCAATGTTAGCTTGAGGCAGCTACTTTTCATCCAGGTACTACTTTTGCTCATATACTGAGACCTGGTTGCTGAAAATCACATTGGCCAATGCTTGCAAGAGCATCCAGTAATTTTAGATGCTTTGATTTCTGGGTATCAAGCCTGAGATCCAGAGATGATGAGCACCCTCAGCCCCCAGTGAATCAACTGTACATGTTGGTGATGAGAACCACTGAAATCAGGTCACTTAAGGATCTCAGACCTGGTTCCTAGAAACTGAGGCACCCCAAATTAGGAGGCATTTTTAGAAATTTTAAACCCTTTAATCAAAGCCAGACAAAGCCAATCAAAACATTTGAAAGAGGTCCAAGAATTTGGAACAAAAAAAATTGGGCTTGAGAAATTTAGAACTGCTTCATGCCCTGCTTCAAGCCAACAGAGAAATGAAAACAAAGATTCAGTTATTTTAATATTTGTAGTAAAAAACGTTGACAGGAGAGCTTGATAAGCTTTCTTCTTGTCAGGTCAGAAGTTAGCGCACCTATATGGCTCCACAGAGCAGATGGCAATACTAATATTTCCATGTATGCCAAGCACAAACGACTAAGGCTATATCTATATAGCAAAGAAAAAAAAAACGTGGCTGACCCATACCGGCTGACTCAAGCTCACGGATCTTGGGCTGTGGAACTGTTTAATTGCTGTGCAAACTTCCAGGCTCAGATTAGAGGCCAAGCTCTGGGACCCTCCCATTTTGCAGGGTCCCAGAGCCCAGGCTATGGACCCAGCCCGGAAGTCTACACAGCAATGAAATAGCCCCGCATTCTGAGTCCTGCGAGCGGGCATGGGCCAGCCATGGGTTTTTCTTTGCTGTGTAGACAGACCCTAAAGGGCAGCACATCCTTAGGAGTGAAGTTAGGTCATGATCTAGCACAGCACTTAAATATGTGCACAAAGTTCAGCACCTGAGTATCCCCATTGATACTATTGCTTTGCCAGATTGGGACCTTAGTGAATGGCCTGGCTAATATCTAGTGTAGTGCTCAGCATGTCACTGTACAGTCACTGGACTAGAGCTGAAATTGTTGCATACATATATAATCAGCAAAATCAAGGAAGCTCCACTTAATCTTTATAGAGAGACAAGTTAAAAATCACTTAGAAAAGTTAGATGCCTGCAAGTCACCAGGGCCTGATGAAATGCATCCTAGAATACTCAAGGAGCTAATAGAGGAGGTATCTGAGCCTCTAGCTATTATCTTTGGAAAATCATGGGAGACGGGAGAGATTCCAGAAGACTGGAAAAGGGCAAATATAGTGCCCATCTATAAAAAGGGAAATAAAAACAACCCAGGAAACTACAGACCAGTTAGTTTAACTTCTGTGCCAGGGAAGATAATGGAGCAAGTAATTAAGGAAATCATCTGCAAACACTTGGAAGGTGGTAAGGTGATAGGGAACAGCCAGCATGGATTTGTAAAGAACAAATCATGTCAAACCAATCTGATAGCTTTCTTTGATAGGATAACGAGTCTTGTGGATAAGGGAGAAGCTGTGGATGTGGTATACCTAGACTTTAGTAAGGCATTTGATACGGTCTCGCATGATATTCTTATCGACAAACTAGGCAAATACAATTTAGATGGGGCTACTATAAGGTGGGTGCATAACTGGCTGGATAACCATACTCAGAGAGTTGTTATTAATGGTTCCCAATCCTGCTGGAAAGGCATAACGAGTGGGGTTCCGCAGGGGTCTGTTTTGGGACCGGCTCTGTTCAATATCTTCATTAACGACTTAGATATTGGCATAGAAAGTACGCTTATTAAGTTTGCGGATGATACCAAACTGGGAGGGATTGCAACTGCTTTGGAGGACAGGGTCATAATTCAAAATGATCTGGACAAATTGGAGAAATGGTCTGAGTTAAACAGGATGAAGTTTAACAAAGACAAATGCAAAGTGCTCCACTTAGGAAGGAGTACAGCAGAAAGGGATCTAGGGGTTATAGTGGACCACAAGCTAAATATGAGTCAACAGTGTGATGCTGTTGCAAAAAAAGCAAACATGATTCTGGGATGTATTAACAGGTGTGTTGTGAGCAAGACACGAGAAGTCATTCTTCCGCTCTACTCTGCTCTGGTTAGGCCTCAGCTGGAGTATTGTGTCCAGTTCTGGGCACCGCATTTCAAGAAAGATGTGGAGAAATTGGAAAGGGTCCAGAGAAGAGCAACAAGAATGATTAAAGGTCTTGAGAACATGACCTATGAAGGAAGGCTGAAAGAATTGGGTTTGTTTAGTTTGGAAAAGAGAAGACTGAGAGGGGACATGATAGCAGTTTTCAGGTATCTAAAAGGGTGTCATAAGGAGGAGGGAGAAAACTTGTTCACCTTAGCCTCTGAGGATAGAACAAGAAGCAATGGGCTTAAACTGCAGCAAGGGAGGTCTAGGTTGGACATTAGGAAAAAGTTCCTAACTGTCAGGGTGGTTAAACACTGGAATAAATTGCCTAGGGAGGTTGTGGAATCTCCATCTCTGGAGATATTTAAGAGTAGGTTAGATAAATGTCTATCAGGGATGGTCTAGACAGTATTTGGTCCTGCCATGCGGGCAGGGGACTGGACTCGATGACCTCTCGAGGTCCCTTCCAGTCCTAGAATCTATGAATCTATGAATATAATGAATGCTTCATTTGTTTTCTCAATTAATAGATATCTTAAGCAACAAGTTACAAGCAATTGAGAGTAATTAGGGTAGGAACCCTGAGGGTTTCTGAAGAATATCCAATACAGTCCGTAGGATAACAGTCTTCATTGTGGATGATCGAGTTGAATTGGGTCACTTGGCTATAGTTCAGATTCAGAAGACAGTAAGCAAAACAGTCAGGCTCAGGCTGGCTTACAGCTTCAGGCAACTTTTGATCTCAGACCAGCTGGAAGCTCTCAATCAGAAACAGTAAAGGCAAATGCAAGGCAAACATCAAAAGGCCCCATTTGGGGAAATGAAGGTGAAATTGTACGGGTGTAACCAGATCAGTGCTCTATAACAAAACCAACCAAATAGAGTATACATTGATAAGAGCATTTAGATTTTTTTCTTGTTCCATTTAGAGCAAGGGGATAAAATATATAAAAATGTAAGAAAGAAATCAATGCATCAATTTAATGGGTGTAGCCATGGTTAGTTGAGTTTCTTCTTGTTTAAGGAGAGCCAAAAAATAAGTGTTGCCTTGTGAGCCTAAGACTCATGTGTAGAAGCCTATATATATATGTGTGTGTAAAAGCCCAGATCAGCATAGAGGGGTGGCATGATTACAGTAGACAAACCGCTCAAGATGAAGCCAGCCTTGCAGCTGCAGAAGTCCTGATTACAGAATGTTATGGTTTGAATGAATAACACCAGCAATGTTATGAGCCTCTGATTGCACAGGCTACTGCTAGTTAAAACAGTGTAACTGGGGCAGCGAGGCTTCCTTTAAGGCTTATCATGAATATTTCAGATGTGGGTCCAGTGTGTCTACATACACAATTGCAATTGTTTTTAATAGTGGCCACTAAAATCTGCATCAGAACTTTTACATGCCAGTTTCAGCAGCTCATGACTTGCTGAAATTTTCTCAATTGCCAGCAAAGTATTGTTTTCTTCCATAGCTTGAGCAAAATCTGCAACTGATTTTGAACTAAAGTAGAATGTGAGTTTCTCTCTCTCCCCCTTCACCCTACCCTTTCCTCCTTTTCAACACCTTTTAATCTACTCTTCTACTCACACACCTCAAAAATGTTTGAAATTTACACTTTTAAGTTTTCAGAATGGCCAGTCCTCACTGAAGACTAGCTGCTTTAAAAGTCCTTTTTTGGCAGACAACGCAACCAGTTAAAAGCCTTTAACAGTCAGTTTCATGTGGGCATATCAGTAATATTTGATAATGTTGGAAGGTGAGACGCTATGTGATAGCTAGTGTCTACAGAGAAAATTCTCTCCATAGAAAGAATTCCATGCCAAATGCTCAGCTTGACATCCAGTTGAAATGTTTAAAAAGAACATCATTCACAGAAATGACTATATGGAAGTGTGTAAGATATAGGCAGACATAAGGCATCCTTTAGACTAGGTGTTTTTTTACTCTTGAGCCCTGGATTTGTGGGGTGAATTCAAGTGCCAACATTTAAATTAGCTAGATGAGCCTCAGAGGGCTCAGAGAGAGTGTTGGATAAATAGCAGAACTGAGCCAAATTTTGAACAATAATTTTGGATTTTAAGTAAACTGGTAATTTGAGTCAGATAAGCCTTTATGATTTTAACAGACAAAACAAAACTGATCATCTGGCTGTCTAACTTCCACAAGTGTGTTTAATAAAGACATTGTGGGCCAAATTTTCTACACCTTCTCACAAGTCTGCTATTACAGAGGACATAAACACTATGTGTATCGTCACCTGATGATTCCTCTATGGTGACTTCTGTGAAGGACATAGGAGCTGCCTGTAATATTTTATATTCCATCTGTTTGATTGTTATAGTGTTGTTTGCTATATGATTACCAGGGGTTAATTCACACATAGAGTTTACATACACAGGGAAGTGGACAAACACTTCTGACAGCCTCATTCACCAACACTTAAAGGACAAGGCAGGTGTCATTCTTTTTAAGTTTTACCTCTGATCATATGGAGTTCAACAGTTTGTCTTGGCACAAAGGAGTGAGAGGCAGGAACTTCAGAGAAGCAGACTGTACCCCACTCCCCAGAAGTGGGGATATTTGAAGTGAGTTAGGTCTACCTAAGCTTTAGGTCAGTGGTTCTCAACCTTTCTAGACTACTGTGCCCCTTTCAAGACTGTGATTTGTCTTGCGTACCCAAAGTTCTTATGTTCTTAAGTTTCACCTCACTTAAAAACTACTTGCTTACAAAATCAGACATAAAAATACAAGTATCACAGCACACTATTACTAAAAAATTGCTGATGTTCTCATTTTACTATATAATTATAAAATAAATTGATTACAGTATTTATATTCCACTTAAATTTCAGTGTGATATTTGAGCCTGTTTTTCACTTACGAGCCTTGTTTGAAGCCAAAGCCCCACCGCCCGGGGCTGAAGCATGTAACTTAGCTTTGTCAGGCTGCCTGTGGTGTGGGACCCATACAATTGCCCTGCTTGCTACCCCTTAATGCCAGCTCTGCAATTGCAATTCCCCTAAAACCATCCCATGACACACACTCCCGGGGGCTGCAACCCCCAGGTTGAGAAACATTGATCTAGATGAGTTGAGTACCCCCTGGAAGACCTCTGAGTACCCCCAGAAGTACACATACCCCTGGCTGAGAACCACTGTTTTAGGTAACAGAGATATGGATGTAGGCTGTTTGTGGTATTAAAAAAACATCTCTTTTGTTATGCTTTGTTCCTTCTGTTGAGAACAGACAATACATGGTTTTAAAAGGCTGTTTTACGTCACTGTAGTCATTGCTGGCTACAGCTCCTGAAGGGAAGACTTGCAGGTTTTGAACCCAGTTGGCTCTGCTGAGTAATCACACTTGGTACACAGGGGGCTCCAGCCTAGCCAGTCTGAATAGGGGAGAATCATGGGATCCCATCCCAGGACAAGTGAAGGAAGAGGCCTAGCACCTGAGAACAGGTGTGCACTCAGAAACAAGGGTCCAGCTGGCTTCAAACCCTGACAGTTTTTATGCTACTAACTCATAGACTCAGATTCCAAGGCTACAAGGGACCATCATGATCATCTAGTCTGACTTCTTCCACACTGCACACCACAGAACCTTACCCACTCACTCCAGTAGTAGCTCCTTCTGTTTGGGGGCGGGGAACAATTCCTATGGCTATGTCTTCACTACCCGCCTGAATCGGCGGGTAGAAATCGATCTCTCGGGGATCGAATTATCGCGTCTTGTCGGGACGCGACAATCGATCGACGCTTGTACTCCACCAGCGCAGGTAGGAGTAAGCGCCGTCGATGGGGGAGCCGCGGAGGTCGATTTGCCGCCGTCCTCACAGCAGGGTAAGTCGGCTCGGATACGTCGAATTCAGCTACGCTATTCGCGTAGCTGAATTTGCGTATCTTAAATCGACCCCCCACCCTAGTGAAGACGTAGCCTACTTAGTCGATGTGTGGTGTAGCAGCTGATGACTGAGGCACATCTTGCAAACTCTGGGTGTCAGATATCCTGTTGGGGGTATGGACAGGCTAGTGCAACACAGAGCAGCCTTTGTATTATTCTAACTTATGACAGGAAGCCAAACAAGGAATCAGGGCTACTTTTCTTCCTAACCCTCATCCTACACCAAGTGCTGCTCAGATGGACCATAAAACCTAGTCCATAATTCGGATATAGTCAAAATACAGGTAAACCTGACATCAGGCAGGTGTGATTTGGAGAAGGTGGAAGCAATTGAGAACTGAAGAGTTATAAAATGTTGTGAAATTGTATCTGAAATGATATTCTGCTCCTTTCTTACCTCTAAAAAAAATAGAAGAATCAATTAGGTTGGGTTATTAGAACCATTAAAATAGGGTCTATTTTCCTAATTAAAGTGTCTAAGAAAGTATCTAGGAAACAGCTAGGAGATTTCAGGCTGTTCTAAAACACCAGTAAGATCAGTGAAAGGTTTAACTGACCTGAAGCTTTGTTGTTTCTTACTCTTCTGTAGATTTATGCTAATCAACATGCTGAAAGAAAGCAGACTAAAGAGAGCTGATGGACAAAGTGGATACTAAGTGGGCTTATACTTAGCTATCAGTACATCCAACTGTTTTCAGGTGTTTGGCTTCGTAATTTGAGGATGTTTTAATAACAGAATATTGCCTCTAGGTGGTCTAATATTTTGTGCAGCCTTTGAGATTTTAGCATAGTTTTACAGAGAGTGGTAGCTGAAGTGTCTAGGGTTCGATCTAATATGTATTCCTTCTGGGCCCAATGCACTGAGATTACTTGTGTGAGTAAGACAAATAGGATTTGACCCACGGCTACTTCTGTTCATAAGGCAGGTAAAGGGAAGTAACTTATCTGTACTGAGATTTTTCAAGTGATGGCTAGACACTTTGTTATCCCATTAGCCCCTAAGAGGACTGATCTTTGCAGCTACAGCTTTCCCACTCTTGGTCACTAAACTAGACCCAAAGGCCCAGACACTCCCTTGTACCGTAGCTGCTCTGTGCCATGCCAAAGTGACCCTAAAGCCAGAACAAGCCCAGGAATTTCACTCCAGCATGGGTGGGGATTGATTTCTGGTAGTGCCATACAGCAAGCATAACAGCTTGCATACCAGCTACTCTCTGTGCGACAGTATAGGATATATATCTATATATATGGTTGGGAAAAAAGAGGGAATGGCCAGGTATTTCTCCAGTTGGTGTCCCTGGTTACTGTAATCAGGGGCACTCGGACAACCAGCATAGTTTAGAACAGTCTGAAGGGTGCTGTGAGTGAGTTATATCAGAGTACCAAACCAATATAAAACCAGCCAAAGATTAGGGGAGGGTTAAATTGCATGAAATCATGTTTGAATCCCAGCCTCCATCTTGAGTTGTGCTGTGAGCTCCTTAGCTTCAGCCCAGGATTTGGGCTTGAGCCTGGGCTACTAGGAATACCAAATAAATAAAGTTGACAAAAGTCGTTTGTGAATAGGGCAAAAACAGGAAAGAAAGTAGCTCCAAAAGCTTTACCATAAGGGCTATCCCAGTGGGCTGGGCTTTATTGTCAATGGTTAACAGCAACCTGTGAGGTTAAAACAGCTCATCATTTTATCTGGATTATTGAGGGTATGACTGAAGACTTAATAGTCTGGTAGTGCTTTGTCACAATTTAATGGTATATTGATCTTGCACAGTGAACAATCATGACCTTCAACAGCTTACAGATGCTTTTGAGGGGAAAGGCTTAAGGAGCTTATTTCAGAGGAACCTGGTATGCTGAGCCATGAGCAGAGGAGTGGGGTGCAGACAGGCCATCTTAAAAACATGAGAATTTGGGACCACTGTTATTATGGGCAATCAATAAAGCAATTATGAGTGTCATTAGCAGACAGCAGATTCCCTTCAGGTACTTAGGCTGTTTAGGTGCCTCACTCAGGGTGCAGCATCAGAACTCAGTTTCTAATCAAACAGCCAATGCTGAGTAATCCAGTGACATCAGTTTAGATGCCAGCTGGGTCAGGGAAGGAGAGAAGTGACTGTCCATCAAAGGTGACAAAACCTTTTGGAGTCAATGCTGGCACACTGGTTCACAAACTGTTTTTTAGCAACTTTGTCATTTGGATGGTTATTGTTTTGAGTATTGGTTGAAAGGTGATGGAGTTCAAGAGGATCAGGTAAATACCTAAAGGCTCAGATATTTATTCAAACCTCCTAACATGGAGAAATCTCACCCATCCATCAGACTTGCTCAACTCCATGCAACAGCCCTCCACACCTAGCCAACATGACCCTTCCCCATCCTTTGCTTTACCTGCTAACTGGTATTCCAACCTCCTGGTCTTCAGCTTCACTCTGTTAAGAAGGGTTGCAAGACATCTGCTTCTGTGCAAGACCCTGCAGCCTTCCTGCTGAATTTATCATGGAAAAAACAAAACAAAAACAAAAAACAGTGGTTTAGGTGTTACCTAAAAAACTTTTTAAAAGTCCTGTGAACCCCAATCAGTACGCTATCCCCTGGCTAATGTAGACTAAACTACCCTTTCAACCCTAGAACATAACTGGTGGGACAGTGCTGGAAACCTTGCAGAGCTGCTGCCTATGCTGTGTTTGTTCTGTGAAAAGACAGAGGAATTTATTAACCAGAGCTATCAATCTTACAAATATTACAAGCGCTAAATTTACACAGTCAAAAATAATCATGTTTTTGAAAATGTGTAGCCTGATCCAGGAAACACTACCAGGCATAGCACTTCCCACCATGAGCACTCCCATCAACTTCAGTGAGCTCTAGTGACATTAGTAAGCATTTTCAGAACGGTACTAGAAATATTTTATATACACACCCCATAATAGCATGACTTAATGGTATGATATAAAGAAAAATTAAATTGTCATATTGCAATACCCCCTAACTACTGTAATTAGACACTTGTGTTGACCTTGGATGGAAAAGCCATCTTATAGCCAGAATTGGAATCTATGTGATTTTATTTGTGCATAGTTCAGTATATTTCTGGGTGTAACCATTTTTCTACTAAAGCAGAAAGATCATGCTTTACCTATTTGCCGCCCAATAAATTTTGGTAAATGTATCTTATATCACTCATTACATTGCCTAACATTTGCAGTATCTACCATTTTGAGTGACAGGCCTTCCAGAAAGGCACTATCTTGTCTGTTTTGACAAAGACACAAGCTAGTAGACATTTAAATCTGTCAAACACACACACACCCCAGCACTGAATATTTAATTGATATACTTAGACTCTACACACCTAACTTCTTAGTTCTAATTGTTGAACTGATTTTTACCATCAGCTTTGTCTTGAGTGAAAATTAGCTCAAATGAGCAAGGAACCATAATGACCTTTTAAAAACCCTATATACTTTATTGAAGAAAATGCAGAGAAAACTGTGCAGCGCAGGGGAGGCGGGGAAGAGAAGATTTGTCTGAAATCCAGTAAATAGCCACTAAAAATTCACCTTGCCTGTATATTGTCCTAGGAGAGACAATCTCATTTACATTTATTAGAAGTAATGATATAGTGTCCTGCAGATAATTAACACAATAAAATGTTGCTAATTTCACAGTGTCATTATAAAATTTGCCAGTTTAAATTAGAAAGTGATTAACCCTCTGAGTGAGGCAATGACATTTCAATTCCCACTCCGTGAATTAAATTTGCAAGATTCCCCCCTCCCCTTTCCTAGTTCAGCTTTATCTCCACTGACATTGTCCTTTACTTTTACAGCCTCTCCCTGTCCAGTCAGGAAATATCTCAGCTAAAAATAACTGAATCTGTGACTATTTTTCACCATTAAGCCAAGCTCGTACAATAGACATGGCCATGTTGGCTAGTAGAGGATAAAGTCTTGCTTTAATGAAAAGAAGAAATCATAATCCCAGATAAGCAGAGGGTCATTGAGTAATGAACTTCTTGTTGGTGCATATAAGAGCGGAAGATTTTCCATTAATGAGGTGCCTCCAGAATGAGTTTCATTTCGTATAATGAGAGCAAATCCTTAACCTTTTGCCTGGACACTACTTTATCCATTTACTGTATCTCTTTCTTCCACAACCAATTTTAATTAATATTTTTTAAAAGGAATAAACTCATTAAAAGAATAGATTTATTGCACAGGAATTTAAGTATTCTGACTCAAGTGAAATCCTCTTATAGAATGTTTAATGAGGGAATGATACCAAAAATGAATGAAAAAAAACTTGAGTTAATGATAGAATTGTCCAACCCTTTAAAACAACTATTAATTGAATAATTCAAATGCATGAATTTATAATACCACTAAAAATATGGTTGGTTTTCCCCACATCCACAATGAATTCAGGATAAAGGACTAAGTTAGCTGTGCACACAGGCTACACTTGTAAAATGAAGGAAATACATTTCCAAACTACAGGACAAATCCTGTTAACTAATGGGTTTTAGGCTCAAAATTCTCATTGAATTAAAAGTAAACTCCTAAACAGTAACCCATATGTTCACGATGGCTTTGTATAGTCTTTGTTGGCTGGTATGAAGCCTTCCATATAAATTGAACATATCACAATATTATATATTTGTATGAGAGTCTTGGACAGATCGAAAAACAAGGTCAGTGCCTAGCATAATTACAGCGTATGGATCTTGATACTGCAATTTATTTCTGCACAATGGGCACCTGATACCCATACTGAATTTCACTGGACTCACTTGGACTCCACATGACGCATTCAGAACAGCAGAGGTAAAGGCTCAGATCCTCACCTAGTGTAAATTGACACAGAACTGTTTACTTCAGTGTAGCTACAATAATTTATGCCAGCTGGGAATCTGGCCCAGAGAATGTAGTAATAGGAAGTGGAATACAGCTTTATCCTCACCTTACAGGGAAGGAAGGGCTCTATAATTCATGCAGAGCAAAGAAGGTGCATTTTTTTTATTATGAGTACAGATCTGCACCTATAAAATAGTTTATACACAACAGTGTATATATATGTTTTGGTACAAATATAAAAAAGAGTTATTATATTCATACCAATAATAGAGTAGATTCATGCTATCAGCCAAACATGACTGTCTCACATTTCACCAAATCACATCATCCTACTGGTTCAAAGTGCTATAAAGTAGTAACAACTACTGCACCATTCACAGATGCAGTGGCTGCAGGACCAGGCCTATACAAATGAATAATGCTACTCATGTCAGTGCCCCCATTAAAGTAAATGATCCAGACTGTGCTCCCAAAATCAGTGGCAGAGAGGAGCCTGGTCAGGTCCCATTCCTTGCATGTGGAAGAAGGGTATTGAGCCACCTGCATTCTTTGGAGTCATGCTCCTCAATGACATAGTGCAGGAGCTGTGAAGGCAGAGAGCAGGTGGCCCTGTGCTAGGTAGGATGGAAGCAGACAGACCACTGGTCCTACAGAGATCCCTTGTTTTTCTATCCTTACATCACCTTTCCTGTGAAGCCACTTCCACTGTGAGGTTTTTTGTTTTTTTAAAAGAGGAGTCCCTGGAGATGCCAAGGCCATTTGAGCCATGCTGCTTGGAAGGAGGGATCTGCCGGGATCAAACAACTGATTCAGAGTCACAATGCCTTCATGAATGGCTCTGGCCTCCCATGAATCCAAAGGGTCCACAGGATTGGTAGCTAAGCCATTTCACAGGGAACAATGCCCTGTGCCCTTGATGGAATGGTCAAGGAGAAACCCCTGAAAGGTTCATCATGGAGTTCCCCACCCCCCTTACGTCCCTCACATGCAGGGCCAGCTCCAGCATTTCTGCCACCCCAAGCAAAAAAAAAAAAAAAAAAAAGCTGCGATCGCAATCGCGACCGGCGGCGGCAATTGGGGGGAAAAAAAAAAAAAGCCGCGATCGGCGGCGGCAGTTCGGCGGCAGGTCCTTCGCTCCTAGAGGGAGTGAGGGACCTGCCACCCCCGAATTGCCGCACGTGCTGCCCCCTCCCTTGGCCGCCCCAAGCACCTGCTTGTTAAGCTGGTGCCTGGAGCCGGCCCTGCTCACATGAGGTTTACCATGGGAAAGGCCGGTCCAGACTAACAGCACTCACATGCGTAGGTGTTTGCAAGTTTAGGCACATAGAAAGACACACGTCATACTTCCCACCATGTAGAGAAACTTCTGGCTGTTATGAACTTTCAAAACAACCTTTTCTGATTTTGAAATGGAGAAAGAACTCCATTAGCTTGAACATAACTGCAAATAAAAGAAGAAATGGTGGTGGGAGAGGGAGACCAAACCCATGGAAACAGACCTGTCATACAACAACATGTCATCTGCATGAAGAAGAGCTGTTAAAGCAGAGAACAGACAGCAGCTGGTGAGGTAAACAAGAATGAGCATTCAAGAGCACTACAAATCTAAGTAACAGACATTTTCTTCACAAACATTATTACTATTAATCTTCTTTCCAAGTACCCTGTAATATTTTTCTCTCTCTCTCTCGTCAGGGCCGGCTCCAGGCACCAACGAAGAAAGCAGGTGCTTGGGGCGGCCAATGGAAAGGAGCGGCACGTCCTGGGTTTTCGGCGGCGGGTCCCTCAGGCGAAGGACCCGCCGCCGAATTGCCGTCAAAGAATGAAGCGGCGCGGTAGAGCTGCTGCCGAAGTGCCGCTGATCGTGGCTTCATCTTTCACCCCCCCCCCCCGCTTTTTTCCACTTTGACGCTTGGGGCGGCAAAAAAGCTGGAGCCGGCCCTGGTTTTTGTATTATTACAGTGGAGTCTGGGCAGACCTGCTATACTTAAAGTTGCAAAACAGTTTGCATTATAATCTCTTGTTGTCACACACACGTACCTCTCTGGAACATTCATTTTTGGGGCTGTAATTTTTTATTGTTGATCTCTGCCCAAAAATGAATATTTCTGAAAATTCCTTCAGCTAGTTTAGTTCAGTGAGGATGAAAAAATGATGTTTCCATTTAAAAACATGGTAACTACTCTATTTTTTAAAAAAGGTGGGGCAAAACCAAAAGTGTTTGACCTCTGAAATTTGTAACTTGCCCTGGACATATTCTTCAGTTTGGAGTGGTGTCTTCTGTGTTAAACAAATAAAATATTTAAATTAAAATTTATGTTCAAAATTTGTTTGCTTAATGTAAATATCCATAACTTTAATTGATTTTCTGCAAATATGATGTGATTTAAAAAAATAAAATCTCATCATGATCTGAATCAAGCCTCATTTGAGCAAAACTTTTTTTTATTTTTTAAAAAATATTGAAAATCAGCAAGTTGAAAGTGTTTCCTCTTGTAGTTTAGATGGATTCAAAGCTAATGTTGATGGAAAATGAGAGACAAGGTGGGTGAGGTAATGGTGAGTTTGGAAGTTTGTCTCTCTCACCAACAGAACTTGGACCAATAAAAGATATTACCTCCTCCCAGGGCCGTCCCTTGGGGCGTGCGGGGCCCGGGGCAGAAGTGACAAATCCGTCACTTCTGGGACTGACCATGCCCAATGCCATCCAAGCACACCGGTGGCCCGCGGGACCAGAGGCGGTCGCCCCGATTCGCCATACCCAAGGAACGGCTCTGCCTCCTCTGCTTTGTGCCTTAATGGAAAATGAAGCAGACTAGTCAGTTTAAGGTGAATTATAGCTGTCCCAAGACTTGCTGAGTTTCATAATATTATGTGACAGTGAAGTCTAGGTTGAAGTACATTTATTTGATAATTTTAAAATTGGCAAAAGCACCCTGAACAGGATGATTTCAACTGAGACCATCCTGAATCTAATAGATCCTTACCCATTTGACATATGCCTTTTAACTTGCATCCTCCCATTCCCTGGAAAGGTTTTCGAGTCCCCCATTGTCACAACAAATCTGGGTCTTGTTTATTTGAATGATTTCTTTTGCAATTAGGCCTAAAAACTGGTTAAGTAGCAGAAGTCAGACAAACTGTAGACCAGTTTGAGGTATTTAAGGTGATCTAATAACTTAGGGTAAAATTTTTAAAAGTGCTGAGTACCCAGCAGGTCCCACTCAAGTCATTGGAAGAGTGGATGGCAGAAGGCTTTTTGTTGGGTAGGTTTTATTTATTGGCATTGTCATATGGCTCTAAGAGCAGTCAATGTGGATTTTGTTGTTGTTGTATATTTTAACTCTTTATACAGGGATTTAAAGCCTGGGAGAAGTAGTTACAATACAATTGGAAAAACAATAATAAAGACATTTTCATAGAAACCATTTAAAACTCAAATTATTATATGCAATACATAACATGGCAGAATTTAGCTAGACCTCTGTTCATGTACTCTAACTTAATTTCAATATCCAGATTCCTTTTCTATATTTAAATGATGGATCTTCCATCTGAAAATTGCAGATGCAAAAATGGACTCAACGTTATTAAGAACTTTCAAGTTGTGGTGTAGAGGGCATGTTGAGGTTTGGGCCAGGAGCGAGAAGGAACATGCTGGGGGCAGGGCCACAGCATGCAGCACTATGGAGATTCTGGGCAGCACTACTGCCCATAGGCTGTGATAATTTAGATAGCCCCGAGGGGTTGTCTGAATTACACTCAGGGCTACTTCATCCCCCAGAGCAGCCCAGAATCAGGGAAACAGAAGGCACGTCAGTTTGTGTCCCCCTCAGGCTGCAAGTTCTGTGCCACTAAAAGGTGCATCACAAAGTCTCACCCTGATTTCCCAGTTTAGACAATGAAGGCCTGATTTTCAGAGGTGTTGAACACCCATTGTCTTCAGATGGAGTTATAAGGTCCTTGTAAAAGAGTCAGACAATAGGTGTCTAAAAATTGGGCAGCCATTAAAGGGCATTAACCAATCTAACTCAACTTCCCTATCTGTAACATGAGAATAGCAGTATCTTACCACACAGGACTGTTGTTAGGCTTAATTTAGTATTGCTTGTAAAGTACTTTCAGACCCTTACATGAAAGGCGCTATAGAATGAAAAGCTATATTATTTATATACATGTCCCTGGGCAAGGAAATAGTTCCTCATGGACCATCACAAACACCCAACAACAAAAATCAGGATTAGGGACTAAACTATCCTCAACTTGACAAAGGATCCTCAACCTCAGGGCTAAATTTGGTACAGCTGCCAATGGTATATCAGTTTGGAGGGTTGGAAATAAAGTACTTTTCACCATCTCTAAATCCCCTAAGAGAAAAGAAATTACTATCCAACATGCACTATTAATATTTTGGATCAAATTTTCAAAAATTGTCTTTAAAATTTCACTCCCATTTTTGCACCCTTAACTATTAACACCTGCAATTTTGTATGTGCAGTCACCTGTAGATATGAACAGAATTTAGGCATCTAATTCTAACTATTTTAGGAACTTATATGGCCCCATTACCAAAGTATCTGAGCACTTCATAGTCTTTAATATATTCATCCTCATGATGTCCACACTAGAGATAGAAGTGCAACAATCCCCATTTTGCAGATGAGGAACTGAGCAACTAAGTGACTTGCCCAAGGAAGTCCATGGCAGAACAGGTAATTGCACTTGGTTCTCTTGAGCCACAGGCTAGCACCCTAACCATAGGGCCAATTGCTCCTACAAATCAGATAGTTAGGAAGCCCACAGAAAATGTGATCAAAAGGTTATTTTTTCAATCATCTAATGAAACAGTCACTTGGTGAGCTTGTGTAAAACCAATAGAATCTAGTGCCTGAATAATCTTTTCTTCCACAGTTTCTCTTCTTCTTACCAATTCAAGAATGTAACTTAGACTTCTGATTAAAATGGAGCATAAAAATATTGGGGTATCACAGTCAACTTGAGGTATTTGTGAGCTTGAGCAGAGAGACCCTTCACTCTGTTTCTTTTGTAGGTTTTTTAAAAAAAAAATATGAAGAGGGAAAGTTTTATTTAAATTCTAAATCCTTGAAATGTATATAAAGTGTTTTCCCCCATAAAACTTTACTACACTTGACCAAATTGTTTCACACTATGAAGTAAAAGTATAGAAATTTAGCTTGTCATCTTGCAAATCAGAAATTAAGGCTCAATGTTCCAAGATAGAGAATGAGTCCACTCTTCATGAAAAAGTCTAATGCAGTCCAAGGATACATCAGGCGAGGTATTTCCAGTAGAGAGATGGAAGTGTTGGTACCATTATACAAAGCACTGGTGAGACCTCATCTGGAAAACTGTGGGCAATTCTGGTCTCCCATGTTTAAGAAAGATGAATTCAAACTGGAATGGGTGCAGAGAAGGGCTACTAGGATGATCCAAGGAATGGAAACCCTAACTTATGAGAGGAGACTCAAAGAGCTTGGCTTGTCTAGCCTAACCAAAAGAAGGCTAAGGGGAGATATGATTATCCCTCTGATGTATTTATAGAGTGCAAATACCAGGGAGGGAGAGGAGTTATTTAAGTTAAGTGCTAATGTGGACACAAGAACAAATGGCTATAAAGTGGCCATCAACAAGTTTAGGGTCAAAATTAGCTGACGGTTTCTAACCATCAGAGGAGTGAAATTCTGGAACAGCCTTCCAAGGGGAGCAGTGGGGGTGAGAAACCTAACTGGCTTGAAGACTGAGCTTGATAAGTTTATGTAGGGGCTGGTCTGATGGGACTGCCTACAATGGCATGTGGCCCATCAGCAATTGCCAGTAGCAAAAATCCTCAATGGCTGGAGATGGGACACTAGATGGGGAGGGCTCTGAGTTACTACAGAGAATTTTTTCCCAGTTCTCTGTCCTGTGGGTCTTGCCCACATGCTCAGGGTCTAACCAATTGCCATATTTGGGGTTGGGAAGGAATTTTCCTCCGGGTCAGATTAGCAGAGATCCTTGGGGGAGAGGCGTGAGGGGTCCGCTTTCCTCTGTGGCATGGGGCACGGGTCACATGCAGGTTTAAACCAGCAAAAATGGTGAATTCTCTGTAACTTGAAGTCTTTAAACCATGATTTGAGGACTTCAGTAACTCAGCCAGAGGATGGGGTCTATTACAGGAGTGGGTGGGTGAGGTTCTGTGGCCTTCAATTTGCCAGAGGTCAGACTAGATGATCACACTGGTTCCTTCTGACCTTAAAGTCTATGATGTCCTTGTCTGCAACACTGCTAAGGGGAGAGGGTCAACAGAGCGGCCATACTGGATCCTCAGTAGAGTACATAGGTAGCAAACTAGGTGAGTGTGAGCAGAACGTGAGGTCATGTATGCTTCCCACCTGGAGTCTGCCCTATCACCCTGTCAGACCTTGAGATCCACTTATTGGAAGTTATGCACTGGCGTGTAAGGTCAGACCGATGAAAAAGTGGGGATAAGGAGGAAAGGGACCAGAAAAGCAAGGGGACCTGAACTCAACTGGATGTTTTCATCATGTGCCACTGTAAGCACAGAAATGTGGCCCAAGATATGTGCAGAGCCTTCAATATAGTTCTGTGGCACCTTTAAGACTAACAGAAGTATTGGGAGCATAAGCTTTCGTGGGTAAGAACCTCACTTCTTCAGATGCAAGTAATGGAAATTTTTGCATCTGAAGAAGTGAGGTTCTTACCCACGAAAGCTTATGCTCCCAATACTTCTGTTAGTCTTAAAGGTGCCACAGGACCCTCTGTTGCTTTTTACAGATTCAGACTAACATGGCTACCCCTCTGATACTTCAATATAGTTGCACGTGTTGGCCCTTTGTGCGGTCAGAGTTCACCAAACACACACAGACAGATGTGTCACAGTGTGTCTGGCCCCTGTGATTAAAGCAGGGGCAGCTCCCCTGTGCTAGAGCAGTTGGGCCAATGAAGTGGGTAGGACTGCACCTGGTGCTCTGAAGGGAGAGAGGGAGTTCCAGTGAGTCAGAAGGGAACAGGGCTGGCTGCGAGAAGGAACTGGCTGGGGAAGGGAGGAAGAGCAAGCAAGCACTGCCGAGTCCCCTTAGAGGGGAGGCAGGGAAAGCCTGAGATACAAAGGGTGAGCTGAGAAACTGTGTTTAAGTTCTGGAATAAAAGAGCATAAAAAAAAGACTCTGGATGTGGCAGTGAATCCTTGGCAAGCTGGGGAGAAGCCCAGCCTTGTGACAAGATGGAACTCCTATTTTAAGGCTCATCCATGAAAGTAGGAGGAAAGTTTGAGGTAGCTTATCCACAGACTTAGGAGCGGCTAAATTCTCCCTTAAAGTGTGGAGCAATCACAGTCACTCCATTGCTGCTATTCTAGTCCCTAGGTTCCATTCACCTAGCTCAGACTTAATGGCCATGCATGGCTCTCATTGCTGACCCACAAATTCCCCTGCCATGCAACCATGGAAAGAACTGCTACTAAAAACCTGCTCTATGGTGCAGAGGCTGTCCTACTCAGCCTCTCCATGGCCTGCCCCTTGGACAGCAGAACCATTGGCATTCAGCTGACTTGTGTACCTGGAGCATATGGGGAATGGCGAAGAAGGATTTTCTCCCAAATGAACACAATGTTGATGCAAATTCTGCTCTCTTTGTCACATCCTTGGCTCCACCTTTAATGGTTTAATCTTGAGTGCCTCCAGTAAAGATATTTTGTCATTAGATACCACACAGTAGTCTCTGATTCTCTGGTTTGTGTGAACTTTGGAAAAACACCTTTCTCTAACAAAGCTAACTCTCTGCAGCTGTTGGTGAGGATCTCACACATTTCTAGCTTTGTTCATTTAAGTAGTTCCTTCTGATCCTCACTTTGTAATGAGCATAATGATACTTGGCAAGCATCCATGGAAAGTGTTAGAGGTAACTTTTTTCATATCCTGTTTCTTAACGCAAATGAAAATATCAGTCACCTATCTTGTGAACAGTACTTTAAATTAGTCACGAAGATCTTGGCAACGATTGCTGAAATGGGCGAACCCAGAGTGAAAACCTGCAGCTTGTTAATTGCTTTGCATTGTCCATTATAGGTGAGAAATTCAATGCTTACACATAACTCAGTAAATACTGCATGCCAATCCCTTCATTAGTGATTTGTGAAGGCTTTGTTCATTCTTTTATTCCTTCCTTTCTGCATTTACTAATAAAGGTGTTAAACTTATACTTTGAAACATTATAACTGTTATTTTGCTGCCATCAGAAGTGAGCTTTTCTTTTCATGTTAGAATGATAGAAAACTAAGGACTACTCCTGTGAGAGAACCAGTACCACTGAAAAGGTGCTGAGCATTCTCAACTCCCATTATGCTCAACAGGAGGTGAGGTTTCTCAGTAACATCTTGGAAAGCGTTCAGAAGCTTGTACAATCAAATCCTAAATGACAGAGCGTAATAGAATAGGCTAATTTAAACACTATTTTCCCTTTTTTTTAAAAACTAAATCTTGTTCCCTATTTTTCCCCACCCTTCTTTACAATGTTTCATTTTTCTGGTAGTGTCATAACTAGCATCTGTTTAGTCTGATTAATCCAAGGCCTAATGCACATTATAGTTACTGATTATTCTATGGTTAGTCATTTATTCATTCTCTCTACTAATTACAACTGTAATTAGGCACAGTTTCCAGGGGCAGATGGACAAGCCAATGGCTATTCAAGCATACTACTGTTACCTTTTGGATTGGTTGGCATGGATGGCTTACCCATGATGCCTCACCACTACCCTAGGACTTTTGTCACCCTTGCAAAAGAGACTATCGTCTCCTTTTCCAAACTCATTCCATTCATTTCTTGCCTTGAATGGCTAGGATTGCTTTAATATGATCTTAGAATAAAAATGAATAAAGGGAAAACTATTTAAAAATCAGGTTGTTGCAATGGCTGAAGCAGATTCGCTAATGAGAAAGCTAATGAATATGTAGGGATAGTACTCACAAACACCTAATATCTGATTTATTGTTATTATTTGTACAGTGACAGTCTGCTAGACACTATAGCTGTAGAAAGGTATAGAGTTTATCTAAATAGACAATGCACAGATGAAGGATGAGAGACAATGAAAAGGGTAATTGACCAGTGAAGTTGAATACCCATTTTTAGTTCCCCTATTTTTGATTCAATTTATTATTACATTATACTTTGGTCTTCCCTGGGGAGGACTAGAGCTAGGTATTTATTATTATTAGTTGAAGAGCAAAGTTTACAAGAAGGTCTTAATGTTAAGCATACACTTATTCTTAAGCATGTGAGTAGTCCCACTTACAGTCACATAATTTAGTAAATACTGCAATACCTAGCACTATTCACATGCCCAACCTTAAGCATGTGTTTCGGTGCTTTGCTGAATCAGGACTTAAGTAAATAAGATCCAATTATACTGTCTAGCTAACATTTCTCAAAAGTCAAATAGTCATATTGGCATTTACAGAATGTCAGCATTTTACGTAGGATGTACTAGACACTGCAATGACAAGAATACATTATGGCACCCACCTAGATATTATGGTGATGGACACTTAAGATATACCACAGTGCCAAATTAGCTGGTGAATGATACCTACAGGAAAAGTTATTTCAGAGAGACCCCTTTGAGGAGATCCAGTAGCAATTCACTACTTAATTCAGAGGGTGGGAAGGAGCGTGGGGGGGGGGGGGAGAGAATAAAGAGATTGGTTGTTTCTGTCTTAGACTAGGGGGGGGAAATCAACTGCATAATGTACAACTTTACAGGAGTTACTTTTGGCTTCCTAAGTGAACTTTACATTACTAAAAGAACATCTTACTTTACTTCATATTGCACTAGCAATAGCAAGAGAAATTAGATGTACTGAGCACAAATAGAAGAAACAAAACATTTGAATAATGCATGTACCACTCTCAATGAAAGACAGCAGAATGACTCTTCACCTCAAATTCAAAGACATGGATACCTCAGCCTGGGACCCATTGGAATTCCATCCTGGCTTTTTCTCATCTCTCACATTCATTCTAAACTTGTCTCTCAGATCCTGCCACAACTGACCATTATTAAAGGCAGGATGTTGCACCGTTGCAGCCAATTTTTGCTATAGACTACAATGAACACAGAATCAAGGCCTAAAGTGGTAGCAAGTTTGCAATTTTTTTTTATTACAGGACAGAGTTTTTTACATGCTTAAATATTGTTGAGCCACTGTATACTACTGGGACCATGAGCACAGTACCTCCAAAAATGTCCATCTCTAAAGACATGCAGAAGTCCAACACTGTCAATGCAATAGGAGTCGACACTGATAATGAAAGTGCAGGTTATTGTCTTTCAACCACCCCCTTTTCAGGTGTATAGTGTAGAAGAAATTTACCTTCCCAACAGAAGCAAAGGCATAATAGCAACCAAGCATTTCCTTTGCTTACGTGGAGCCAGAGTGATGGTGAGAGAAAAATGAACAGATGAAAAGCAAAGTCACAGAAACCCCTCCACACTTGTAAAACAGAAAATCCTCCAAATGTAACTAATCACAATTTAGCAGCCAAGTGGCCAGAAGCAGGAAGAAAAGGACAGGAAAATGTGCAGAACTGTAAAAGTCAACACATGAACATGACTGGCAGACACAGATTTACAACAGAGCTATGAAAAAGCAGTGTTCACTTCCAACCCTGGGAAAGAAAACACTGAACACATGAAGGCGTTAGCAATGAGGGTATTTACATATTTTCTAACAGCAATTCATTAATTTCAGAGATTTTTTTTATGCAACTGGTGATTGGCTCAAGAGCCAGATGAAAATTAAGAGGCTCTGTTTACCTGGCAATGAATTGTGAACCTATCACTGCTGCAGCTGGTTCTCTTACCATCAGATGAGGTACTGCAGGCTGGGTGCTACCTTCCTGGGGTAGGTATTACATTATTCAAACGCCTTTAAAAGATGTGTTTGTGTTGCTGTGTCTACTGCTAATGGTCCCTCTTTTTCATTATATTATAACTCTCACCATTTCAACTGCAGTGAAACTAGTGCCTTAAATCAGAAGGAAAGAGTGGAAAAGGGATTCATGAGTTTTTTGGAAGGCTCATTCTACATGGAAAATGAATTTCCCCAATATACATTTCAAATAAAAAGATTTGATGATATAACATTTACTGCAAAGCTCCAGTTGTCATGAAATTTACAATATACAGGTTGACAATATAATTAGTTATATTTAGAATTTACTGGATATGATCCTGCTCCCAGGGATGTCAATCAATGCATTGATTGACTTCAGTGGAAGCAGGATTGTGGCCCATGGAGTCATATTGCGGTGATAATTTAAAAGGAAATGGACCAGTTTTCTCTGCAGCATCCTCAAAGTTTACATGGCAAGCAGCAGGATGGAACTGGTCTGTTATCTCTTACACTGGGTTCCCACAATACCAGCACTGCAGATGATATAACTTTAACAAAATAGTCAACAATATTGCTTTAAAATGCTGACAAAAACTCATTGACTTCAGTGGGATGAAAGAATTGTCACTACTGGTGACATTCACTGCTATGCAGAAGGCAGCACTGGGCCCTTGGCCCACTTACATCTCATCTTATTTTGATATCTTAAGCGGGATTCAGTGCTGCCAGTTCTTGCATGTTATCATAAATCCCATGATATTAGATGTTTTCTTAAAATTCCAGCTCCTGGAATCATGAGATTATGCAAGAATAGCAGCTTTGATTTATATATATATTTTTTAAAGTTTCAACCCTTGTGGTAGTGGACAAAAAGCCTGAAACTGTGATTCCTAGAGACTCAAAGCCCAGTGGTAAATAAAAAGAACATAAAAATGTATTATTTTTAAGTCAATCATGATATTTTGGGATCTTATTTATGATTTTTGAATGTTTAGAGTGGGCGAAATAGGAGAGTTATGAACTACCGCATAGGTCTTGATTTTTTCAGGACAGCCACATGGGAGTAAAAGACAGATGTGACTTTCTTTTAAGTATTATGACAAATGGCCAGTTCTGTAACTGCTGCAATGGAATTGTTGCCCGAGTACGAATTTCAAGACCAGACTTGTATAACACATATATGAAAAAGATAGTTTTAAGATAGGGATTTTAACAAGGAAACACCATTGTTTTTCAAAAAATCAGAAAGAATTAGGATTTTCTGCCATTTTCAAATTGAGAAAGCAAATTTGTTAGTCAATTGTCAACATCAGAAACATTAAAATTATATACTCTTTCCAAAATTAAGGGGGGGAAATCCAAAACCCAGTATAGACTCATACAGGACTCTATCAAGCATTCAGAAATATAGGTAAACATGAAAAAATATAAACTAATATCTACAAGTAATTAAAAGGAAGATATCAAAGGGGAGAAAAATCCATCAAAACCAAAATGATAAACACACATCCTGACCTCTGTTACCATTGAATCAAATAAGCTGTTAATTACAACAGGATGAACACCCCCTGGAGATAACAGCAAACACAGGCAGTCAATAGAATGTGATAACATCCAATACAATCAAGAAACATTTGAGTTGAGCACCGGATTATACATGAGTATTGGAGGATTATGAGACAAGACATTTCTGAATCTAGTAAATAGAAACCCCAGCATGCCAGCTGAGGTAAGTATGGTGCAAGAAAACATAGTTGTGTTGAATTAATCCCTGTGAAAACAGTGAGATAGAAGTCCTCAGTATCTTGGATTGACTTTCAGCCCATCTTCAGGGAAGGGACTGTACCCTGCTGCTTATACAATATGTAATATTGGAGAACTGTAATCTCAGTGTTCTCATAACAATTAATACACCAGAACAGCATCTCCCACACCATACTTGCCTTTAAATATGTTGGCACAAATCAGGTGCTGAGAGGGACACATATGCAGATTCACCTCAGCCATTTTGAAAATTTAGCATACAAATCAGACCAGTAGCTCCCAATCTTTTTGATGCAACATGACCCTGGGATGGATTGGCAAATAAGCACTCCCACCACATCTTATCATGATAGGTGTCACACATTTGCCAACATCTTTCTGTCCTTCCCCCTGCCTTCCCCCTTTGATGGTCTCTCCCACCTTCCTTTGGATGTTTATCTGAAAACATCTGAGGTCCAGATCCTCAAAGGTATTTAGGTATCTAAATCCATTATCAAGGTGCCACTGGTATTTTCAAAATTGCAGCTCAATTGCTGCCTAACTCTATAAGGGCCTCAATCTCTCAGGTGCTTAAGTTTCCTGGAATTCATAAAGCCAATTAAGCTCGACATCCCCACTGCCCAGCTAACAAGTAGCTAGGAGCCCAGAAGTCTCAATGTACACCTCTACCTCGATATAACGCTGTCCTCGGGAGCCAAAAAAGCTTACCGTGTTATAGGTGAAACCGCGTTATATCGAACTTGCTTTGATCCACCGGAGTGCGCAGCCCCGCCCCTCCGGAGCACTGCTTTACCGCGTTATATCCGAATTTGTGTTATATCGGGTCGCGTTATATCAGGGTAGAGGTGTATGATTATCAAACCAGACAGGAGAACGCCTATCTCATCAGCAGGGTCTGATCCTGTAGGCATGCTCTAAGCACATCTAAGACCTGATACCTGCCTGCATCAGGAGGACCAGCTGCAGGCAACCTATAGGTGGGGGACATCAAGCACCCACCCAAGATAGCTAGGAGCACAGGAGAAAGAGAGAGACCCATGCATTTGGGCTGTTAGGACATGAGCTACCTTAGCAGCTGAGCTGGCTTAGGTGCCTAACTCCAGGAGAGGGTTTGCAGCTGTGAATCCCAAGCTGAGAGAGGCACATCTCTTTGGCCCATCAGTCAGGTGAGCCACTTAAGTATCTTAGCTGCTCTTCTCAGCATTTCATTCTTTGTTAGCATAAGTAGCTCCCTGCTCAGCTTGCTGACTTCCGAGACTCCCTTTCTCAGGTACCTAGCTCTCCCCATGGCTTGTATGGGGAGCCTGGGCACCTAACTTAGGTCTGAGATTTCCACTAAGTGGCAGGCTTTCTGGGGGGTAGGCATTGCAATCCTGAGCAAAGTAATACCTAAGTACATTTGAGGAGCTGGCCCTTGAACCTCTTACATCTGTAAAACTGAGTTGTGACTCCAGTCATAATAGGCTCCTTGCAGGATTTCCACTGAGTTGCAAGTATTGTATAAATTTCTCCCTGGCATTTCAGCACTTCCACCTCTGGCATGATCAGAACCTGGAATTACAGAGGTGCCCCTCAAGCCTCCTCAGACATTCCAGCTCACTGAATACTTAGGGGGAATATTCAGATTCAGTGCTCTGATGGAGGGGGGGAAAGAACCTTGTGGTATTCTCCTTTCTGACCCACCCATTCCCACTACAGCCTCCACTGAGAATCTATAATCAGGTATTAATTCCAACTTAATTCATTTGGCCGGGGGCAGAAGGGAAGGGAAGGGAAGAGAGTGTGGAAGCCCATCATGATTAAGCTTATCAGCTTAATTACCCAGGTACATGTTTGCCAATGATAGATTTATTTTTAATTGTAAGTAATTGTGCTAGTGCAAGTTAAGAGATTTCAGGCACTATGGCATAGTGAAGTTCTCTTTTCAAGTGCAGTGACCAGAAAAAAACCCCAGAACAGTTAGGTTGCCATACAATTCCTCACACTGCCACATCATCATCATCTACTCCCCAAATGGAAAAGACCCACTTCACCATCGCCACCCACTCAACTGAGCTACAAAATTGCTCAATCCTAGGTCTCTCCTGAGTTGTATCATTATGTGACTTTACCCAGTGTGGTTTTGTTTGAACCCTTGCTTACTGGATGCTGATCTGAAAGCATCAAATTCTTCTTGGGATGCTAAATCTGGATTTTGCTATCACCTTTTTCCAGAGCTAAAAGAGAGCAGGTAGTTCACTAAACACCCTATACATTCTACACTTTCCTCAGCACACTTCATTTTTAAAATATTTTTGTTAAAGAGTTCTTTTTGAACCTGCACAGTACAGTGTGAGGTCAAGTCAATGAGCAGCTCATGTCCCTTCCCCCTCACCCCTGCGAGTTAGTGGCACTGATTGTTTGTGAAAAGTTTGGCATAGATAGCAAAAATAGAGGTAGTAATAATCTAGCCTTTTTCTGTCAAAGCAGCTTGATACTGAATTCACTGTGTGGGGGTGAGACCACCATCTCCTGGGTAATAAGTCAATCCTATCTTTCTGCTCATTGAGCCCATAGACCTCCTTTGCTGCATTAATTCCACTTGAACTATAATAACCTCCTCACTGCCGGCTGCTACTGATAAATCACAGAGAAATGGACAAATCGACATCAGAAGTAGATGAGCAAGTGTGAACACTAGGAGAATATCATAGGGAAATATGATTGATTGCTAAGATCCTCAGAAAAAGTGGAGCATTTCTTTTTGTTTAGCTTTTGGTCAGATGAGGACATTTTAAAGGCAGAGTATTGGAGATGAATGCCCACTACTAATTTACCTTAGGCAGAATTTTTCAATCAACTGTTAATTAAATATGAAACAATCCAAATCACATTACTCACTCCCTGCTTTCACCCTAATTTACAAACATCAACATAACACTTTAGTCCTCACTATTTATCTGTCTAGGTTTTTACGCTTACCCAACACTATAGTGTCCAACTACCTACTCCAGAGGGATACCTGCACTAAGCCAATGGATGATAATAACTAGGCAAGTGGCCTGTTAGAGAGTCATCAACTATCTCATTCATTTCAGGGGGACGTTGAAACACACAAACTAAGCATTTAGTTAGTCTACATAACCATGTATTTCCTATTACTGTAACTTCATCATCCCCTCATTCTACCCCATCCCTTGCTTGCTACACTTACTTGTTACATATTATCCTTAATTAGGCTCCAATCCTGCAAAGCTAAGCACCTGTATACATTTTTATGTATTGTGAGTAATCTAACAGAAGTCAATAGGACTATTTTCAGTACATAAAGTTAAGCACGCATATATGTCTTTATAGGATCAGGACCGTAGGGTATGTCTACACTACCCGCCAGATCGGTGGGCAGCAATCGATCCAGCGGGGGTCGATTTATCATGTCTAGTCTAGATTCGATAAATCGACCCCTGAGAGCTCTCCCATCGACTCCTGTACTCCAGCGCCGTGAGAGGTGCAGGCAGAGTCGACAGGGAAGCAGCAGCAGTCGACTCACCGCAGTGAAGACACCGCGGTGAGTAGGTCTAAGTACGTCGACTTCAGCTACGTTATTCACGTAGCTGAAGTTGCGTAACTTAGATCGATTCCCCCTCCCCCCCCAGTGTAGACCAAGCCTTAGATTGTATGCCCGTCAGGCCAGAGACTGTCTTTTGCTACATGTTCATACAATTGCCAGTATCATGATACCCTGAACCTAACTGGGCAACCTGGTTGCTAATATTATTAGAGCTGGTTGAAAAGTGGTAAATGTTTTTGCAAAACATGTCCTTTTTTTTGTCAATTTCAGTGAAATTTTTTGGTAAAACTGAAATTTGGATAATTTCAACCAGCTTTAATTACTACTAGCACAAATATATGAAAAACAAATTGAGAAGATCCGCTAAATCAAAGGCAGAGCACTCTCCGGTCGACCCCGCTACTCCACCTCACCGAAAAGAGCAAGGGAAGTTGACGGGAGAGCATCTCCTGTCGATGCAATGCAGTGAAGACACCTTAGCTACCTCGACTCCAGCTAAGTTATTCACTTACATAGACTTACTCCATAGTGAAGACAAGCCCATAGAGATAAAACTGCAGGCACATCAAACAATGAGGGTCACATTACAGGGACACAATCAGACCACATTGAAATGAGGTGACATGGCATGCAAAAATTTTGTGCTGTGTGACCCCTGGAAATTGGAAAGAAAATGTGCTGTTATTGAGAAATCGATGATACTGAATAAAAGCTGAAAAAAGAAAGAGGAATGCTTTCACTCAACTGGGAAGATAGGAACTACTTAACATGTTGGTGGGTATCCCTAGAATGGATTTTTAATCAACAACAGGTCTCATTTACTAGAAGAGTGAGCCTACGAATAGACTAATACTACTGACTGACATTATGGCTGATTCATCTGCTTAAGATGACTGAAAATTTCAGCCACCACTGAAGGATTATTATTGATTTTCAGGCTGTCTTCATTAAATACCTGATATACTGTACCACTCTTATTCCCCTCTCTCTCGATTGTCTCTGATATTAAAATGAAACCCACCTATTATCAAATCAATCATAGCTGATAAAACTACTCAGAGAAAGGTGGTGTGCATCATATTTACCCACTGAGACTGAAACATGGTAGGGATTTCAGTAATTTAGAAAACTCACTTTATTTAAATATTGCTTTTTGGTCAACTTGGAACTACTAGAGCAGTTAATTAAGATTGTTTTCCAGGTACAGTAACCACTAGGATCTCTCTCAGGAAAAGACACTCCTGTGGTTAAGGCCCTAGCCTGGGACTCAAGAGATCTCAGTTCTGTTCTTAGCTTTGGCCCAAGCTTCCTGTGTGACCCTAGGCAAGTTCCTTTATCTCACTTGCCATTAGTTCCCTGCATGTAAAATGGAGGTAATAATAAATCCTGGGTTCATGGGGGTTATGAGGAACTGAATTAATGAATGTGACATGCATAGGTATGATGGTGGAAAGTGCCATAGAAAAGCCTATAAATCAACACAAAAGTGACAACATCATCTGCAAGAGCATATCCAAGCAAAAAGGCTTTCAAAGTTTTGCATACTACGAGCTTAAACTATTTACTGTTAAATTATCAACTACTGTCTACTAACCTTCTCAAGCCATGTGATTGTGTTGACAAATGGCCTTGCCTTTAAGGGCCAAATCTTCAGCCAGCTTCCATTTAATGAATTATAAAAAGGAAAGATTGTTGTGTTTCTGTGTCAGAGGATCGTGCCTGCCCTCTTCTGGACAAGCATGGCTCAGGGGCAATCAGCTTCAGTTTCCCTTCTTGGGCTCCTGTAGACCTGCAAACAGGCTTTTCTCTTCAACCTGCTTTATTATCACAAACTGTTCTAATACAATAGAACCCAAATTTTATCCTTCCCAGCCCTATCTAGCTGGAGTCTTCTTCTCGCTTGGACTCTTCTCTCTACTCCAGCCCTTAGTTGTTCTCCTCGGTGCCAGAATTGTAAATTAAGGAGAAGGGCACAAGGATTGTTTAAGACAGAGAAGACCCTCCTTGTCTCTGCTGCTTTGATCTGGAGTTAGGCCAGCTGTAGACTCCCCTCCAGCTGGTCCTTCCCACCACACCCCTCCCCTCATCATCCCTTTCACCCTCAGGCTAGGAGCGTTCAGTAGGCAAACCTTCCCCTGCTGGTGTCTCAGGAAATTCTCACCTGTCCCCACTCTCATGCCCTTATTTAAAATCACTTGGGGTCAGCTGACAGGTGCACTGGGCTCTTCCCTCTTAAAGGGCCAACATCCCCCTGCAACACACTGCTTGCTCTAATATATATTTGTTAGTAATTCTCCCTCTGCCTACTCAACAAGTTCAATATTATTAGGCCTCTTTCATATCATCCTTCTATGTCAGTTAGGCAATCACCACTTCCAGAATATTTTAACAAAGAGCTAAATCAGCTTCTGCTGACATTTGTACTTATACCTCAACCCGGTCTTGGTTCAGCTACAGCAATTACACTCTTATGTTCTAAATTATTGCCCGTTGGGTTTTATGGGCCACATTCACTTAGGTTCTGCATCTCTTTCCATTCCTCACTAGCAAAGCCAGTGCTGATTCAGTGTATCTTAGGCAATTGCTGTTGGGGTCTTCTACGGAGAATTGTGGAGCATGCAGCCTACCTAGTAGAACTCAAATGGTTTTACCACTGCATACTATCGGCTCAATAAGTTAGAGTAGTCCAGTGTGCTCCTCCTTAGACCAATGGAATTTAGCTTCAGCTATCAAGACTATTGTAGCTAGAGACTTCCATATGCAGAAAGTGAGACAACATCAGTCAAGTAGGCAGCTTCCACACAGACTGGCTTGCTATCTGTTTCCAAATACAATTCAGACTTGGTCTCCTGGTTTTCAGATATCTCTACCTTTCCTTTTTGACCTCACATCCTCTTTACCTCCTCCCAACTCAATTCCTCCAGTCTTGACCCTCTCTTCTCACTCTTCAAATTATGGATGGGAGGGATTCACATGTGTTGCCCCATCGAGCTCTTTCTCCTTTCATCTGAGCCACTGAATCATTCCTTTGAAAACCTCTAACCAACAAAGAGTGATAGACCCATTCAGCTTTTCCTTCTCTGTTACTACATCTTTTTATTCTTCTCTCACCATAACTAGTTTTTAAAAGAACAGTTATTACATATGTACTGCTTTTCAAAGGAATCTTGCATTTTTCCTTTACTCCATATCCATACTTTATTTCCCTTATATGACTGCTTATATGTCTGCCCATTTTAAAGCACTCTCTCTCCATTCTGTCTCGCATTATACTGTTCTTGGTGATGCTCACTCTGAAGGATGAGATATAAAAATGAATCAAACTGTATTGACATCACTAGAAGGTAAACTCATTGCCTGAGCTCTCCTTTCCACACCACTCTATCTTTTGCTACCCAACATGGCCATAAACAAAATCCTGGTCTAGTAAAGTCAGTAGGAGTTTTGCCACGGACTTCAATGAGGCCAAGATTTATCCCACGTCTCCTATGAGCAACCAAATTCTACATCACCTCCTAGTCTGGTTAATGGAACTGTTTTATTTACTGCTATAATAAATGCTTTTCATTAAATATAACACAACCTCAAAAAGCAAAGAAGCCTGCACATCTGCAAGTCTCTCTTTCCAGGCTTCCTGACTGGGGAATACCTAACACTGAACAGAAAAGAGCTTCCACACTGATCTACCCTTGCTGACAAAATAAAATTAAAAAATATTTCATTTAATAGCTATGTTCACACATGTAATTGATTTGCTCAGTCTGCTTCTCATGTTCTTGGTGTTGAAATCTTCAGTGTTTGCATCCATTGTTTGAATAAACTGTAGACACCCCTGCTAAGGGCAGGTGTTCTGCACTCTACCTGATGGTTAATAATCTAGGATACCTACGAATTAACAACATTTTCCCTTTATATATCCCAATTCAAATATTAATAGGGCCAGATTTTCAGCAGGTGTAAAAAGTGTCACTGTAATTTCAGTGGAGCTATGTTGATTTACACCAGATTGTATAATTTTGTTGATAATAGTCTGATAGAAAGACCACTGGTTTTAAACAGTATGTTTTTCCTTAGTAGACATTTCAACTGGGGTTTGGTAAACTTTTCTAATAGAAAAGATTTCAGAAAATATCCAGATTTGTAAAAGCAAACTTTAGTGATGTAAGGAAAAAAGTGAATCCATAAATGTCAGAGACAAGGGGTGGAGGGTGAGATAACATTTTATTAGACCAACTTCTGTTGGTGAGAAAGAGAATCTTTCAAACTACGTAGATAACCTGAAGAAGAGCTCTGTGTGACTCAAAAGCTTGTCTCTCTCACCAACAGAAGTTGGTCCAGTAAAAGCTATTACCTCACCTCCTTTGTCTCTGTAATATCCTGGGATTGACAGGGCTACAACTACATTCCTTAAATGTGGGCACTTCAGAAGAGATGCTAGGCTTACCTTGAAATATTAATCTATAATTTTTTAAATAATCTCTTCAGTGGCCTTTTAAATAGTGTAAATTCTATGAGTCACCCTGAATTCTGTGATTAAAACTGGCAAGTAATATTTTATTAGCAATAGTCCTCAAATACATTATGGTTCCACTTTTTGCCATGGTTACTAGCTCAGCGGCTTCAGCTAGTTTTCTCCATTAGCTAACTTACAACGTCTAACAGCGCAAATAGTGATTATATAAAAATACATCAACTATCCTTTTATGGCCTTTTCCCCCCTACTATGCAACACTCTTTTGAAATCTTAGAAGGAGAGGTCTTCTGCTGAATGTAACTTTTTGCATTTGGCTACCCCTCTTTTTGCTCCCCATGTTTCTAACTGAGCTGAAACTAACATGGCTTTTGAATTGACTTGTTCCTTGCCTGTCAGAAGAATGATTTTTGCCACAGTAATTGTGAAGAAAACATCTCAGCTATTTAGGGGTGTGAACAGGCTCCACTCAGCTATTCATGAGGTGTTATAGATTCACATATAGTAGCATGTTGCAATTAGATTTTTGCGAACCAGGGAGGCCACAAAGCACCTTACACAATAACCCCTCATCCCTCACTTTGGTCAACGTTCTGTACACCAAAGTGACAGGTGCCCCGCATGGGGCAGAAAAAGGGGTGTAATGCTGCATGAAGGAAGAGCCTGTTGTACATCCTTTATGTAAAGAAGCTAAGACCAACAGTTTAAATACCTCAATTAACTACTTATTTGTCACATCTACTCTGTGTAGTCAAGTATTCCCATTTCACGGATGCAGAAGCTGCGGCAGAGAGTGGTTAAGGCAAATGTTTTCAAATGTAGATGTATAAACTAAGCACCTAAATCCATCTGTAGGCTTCTAAACAAGTAGCTGTATTTTCAAATGTGCTGGGCATTTACAGTTCCCATTGATTCACATTGAAATGAGGAGACTTATTTAGGTTTCTAAAGATAGATTTAGATCCCTAACTTTGGCCTATTATTTTCTACTTTAACAATCCAAGACCTGTTTAAAAATTAAAACAGAAATCCATGCCCCATATAACAAAGACATTGCTTTAATTGTTTTCACTGCTGGTTCTCCATCTTATCTTCACAGCTGCATTGGTGAGTAAAGATAACTTTAGAGCATTCCCTTGGAATCCTCATCGGATGTACCTGGCACATTAGGAAACAGGAAAGTGGTAGAATGATAACTTTAGCTTCCTTCATGTCCATGAGATATTAACCTCATTATTCCTCACTATGGCACAGACTTCAGCTGTGACCTTAGCTGGGTAAAGCGCCTTGCTTGTGCTTCAGTTTTCCATCTGTAAAATTGAGATAACAACACTTCCATACTTTGCAGGGGTGCTATAAGGATAAATTCATTATGATTCTGGGGCTTTGAGATACTCCACTGGTGGGCACCATATAAATGCCTAAATAGATTTATTCAACTCAGAATCAACTCTGAGGCCAAAGGCCAAGGTGTTTATAGGAAGTAAACTGAAGTTGAGGCCAAGGAGTTTGTTATCCTACAATATGGCTATTGACAAGTTAGCAGAAAGCAATCTCCAGTTATACTGACCTTTCTGACATTCCTCCTCCCTTTCTTTCCCTGTAAACGTCACAGGTTGGGGGGGGGGGCAACTGGGGGGTTGGGTTGTTGTTTTTTGCTTCAGCTGAAGTGCATATTGCTAAGGTGGCATCGTTGCTGCTAGCAAACAGCTTGAAAATTCTGAGTTTTGGAGGGGAGAGGGGTGACCTAAAGTAGATGTTCAGTGTAGAGAAACATGCATTTGGATTTAAGGTTTTGGTTTTGGTCCATCTCCATACTGCAACATGGCTGTTCAAGCTAATTGGCCCTGGGAGCATTATGGGGATGGGGGTGGAGTAGTACTAGTTTAGGGAGGCAGGGTTGTTTTTAAATACCTGTCATGTTGATTGCTAGAGTAAGGGTGGAGATGAGGTTTGGATTATTTGATGGGGAGTTTAGAATTTTACAAACCCCATTTTCTGTAGTAAATTGACGATCTCGTCCTGGCTTCTAAGAGACAAGGGCCCCTTTATTTTAAGAACCAGGCAAAGTGACTGAAAAAAAAATCCCTCACACTTGGATGCCTATGTCCTTTCTTCTGAAAAACACTGATACAATATCCAGCAGTTGAGAGTTTAGTGAGAGAAATTGCTGGGTGCTTAATAATACCTTTTCTTTTAACACAGAAGTTCTACATTATTATAATTATCAAACTGTCTGTACCAGCGTTTTGGAGCATGAGACGCTATCTATAACAACAACAACAAACAACGTTTCCATAATGCTCAAATCCAATTACATTTGTATCATAGAACTGTAACTAGGAAGTCTTAGTCCAACATCGCTCATTGCTAGCTAGGTCAAATATTTCAGTTTTCAGTTGAACACCCTTTTAAAAAAAGGTTAAATTCAGGACCATGAAATAAGACAAGCTAACACGTCTACGTTTTTCATATTATTGAAGTGGCTTGTATATGCAGGATGGGCCCAGTGATGGCATCAGAGGTTTGAGGCCAGCAAAGGTTGAGGCAGTTGCAGAGCTGGTAGGGGGGGTCATATTGAACCAGAGGCGGTGCTGCTGATGGGAAAGAAGGGCAACTACAGGCTTGGTGAACAATAGGGGAAATTCTTGGACATGTTAAAGCAGCTCTTTGTCATTTGTCAGATGCCCTATGCAGGCATCTAATGTCTCTCAGGTATCTAAATTGGAGGTAGTGTGGATCTAGCTAATACAGGGCACAGGGCACCAGTTCTGTTCTGAACTTTGCCATTGACTGGTTGTGTGAGATGGGGCAATTTCCTTAAGCTGTTTGCCCCTCAGCTGACCCATTGGCGAGTGCTGATAACAATGCTTACCCACCCTAGAAAAGTGCTTTGTAAACAACATACATGAAGTGGTATGGAACTGCTAAGTAGCAGTATTATCCAGCTAGCCCTTCCTTAGAGCAGTATTACAGGCATAGATCCAGATCCTCAACTGGTGTAAATCAGCATACGTTGACTTCTCTGGAACTATAGTAACTTACAGCAGCTGAGAATCTGGTGTAAACTGTTCATAAAATTAGGGCCATAAAAACAATGCCAGAACTTGGCTTTGGTCACAAAGAACACAAATATGAAGTGCCCCTCTAGTGAAACCAGAAGGAGCTGTCCCTAAGCTCTCTCAGCTGGAAATAGTTCTGTCATACAGTACGTCTCAGTCACATGAAGTACTCGCTTTAAGGGGGGCCAGGTGTCTCTGTGTGCCCCTTTAGGAAGAAATCGCCTCTATTTTAAGCTTAAATAACAGATAAAAGCCTTGACTTTAATTTTAAAACATAGCCTTCCATGATATGTTTCTATATTGTAGCCTTCTGGGCTAGATAAATATCTTGAAAGAGTGGAGAAAAGTTAACAGAGGCATTAATTAAATCAGTAGAGACAGTAGCAGCAATTCTTAGTGTTATCAAGCCATAATATATAAAACACAACACTACCCCTTCCATCTCCATGCTGAAAGTTGCATTTCTCTATAATGACAGGTTGAGAAGTACTCAGCTATTCTTTGAGTCAGTTGTAGAAACCAGCGGGATAAGACATTAACAAGCTTAAAAGGTATTACCTGTCTAGCCCTACCAGGAGGTTTATGCTGACTGTAGGGGTTTCACATATCTCTTGTACTTTCATGAGGGAATTAGTTAAAATTGCCATAGTGGAAAGTATTTGATTTAGATTAATCTTGCGTTCCCAACCAGTGGAGACTCATTACTCTGATTGGCTGTTCTACCCATATTGCCCTTAATGCTCTAACTATATACTCAGGAAAAACGCCGTCAGTTCAAAGCTCTTGATGGATAAGCAAAATGGATTATTATGTTTTTCAAGAAACCCTTAAAAGGCCTAGTAGAATAAACTGAATATATATAACTGAGAGCCGTACTTCTAGATTCAATCTGGGCATGTGTCAAATTTTACTTTTGCAGATCACTGAATTTCTCCTACCGGACAGTGAGAGATGAAATGCTGTTCTTTTATCTAAGAAGTAGTTTGTTCTGCTATCCTTCTTCAGATGAAGTGTTTGTTCTATGTACCTAGTTTGACTACACAACGCTGGGTGGCTTTTCCACAGAATGCAGTGTTAATCAAAGCACTATGCATTTGCACATCTAACATAATTTTTAAACTATAAAGGGATCAGATGCAAATGGCAAATATTTCCCTGCACAGATTCTCACGGACATCAATGGGAAAGTTTGTTCTTACTGGGAAATCAAAATATTTGAAGTCATGAACCACTGTGTAGTTGTGGGGACAGAACTGTGCTCTCAGTTGTGGTTGGAAACACGTGCCAATCAGCAAAGCTTAATGAAAATCATGTGTGTGTTTATTTTAATGAGCCCTAGCTCTTCAGTTATGCAACAAGCTAAATTTTGGGCCTACAATAAAAAAAAAATCTACTTTTATTCTTTGGATTCTGAGTAGGACCTTGTTCCCTATAATTTTACGTGAACAGGCATATTTGGGGAATAGGCATATCATAGTACCAGAGACTAAAGTGAGCTAAGGTACCTGATAGCCTTCATTTTTTCCCCGATTTAATCACTTTCATATAGAAAAGTCACCAGACATCTGACTGAACTCAGTGAGATGATTTTTTACCAACTATGGCAGGATTAAAAACAGATCAGTGCAATTGTGACATTACAAACCAATAATTCTCTCCAACTATATGTTTGAGAACCCTGGTGCTAATTTTTAATACCAGAATAACCAGAAGCAGATGATTTGATGGAGAAAGCCACATTTTAAAAAATGCTATCAGAAATATCATGTGGAGTCTTGACCTGACTCAATTAGAGCTCTTCCTTTTTGTTACTCAGGCACATATTATCCAGCATTTATAAAGACAGTGCCTCGGATAAATGAAAGAGGCGGGGCGGGGGGGGGGGGGAAGAAGGGGAAGCACTATTGTTTACTCAGGAGGAAGCAGACTGTGCAAATGGTTAGATAACTCTTTCATACACACACCCTTGACAAAATCCATTGGTGGTACTGTACCTAACCATAATTACATAGTTTAAATACAAGAAATGAAGTTGCGTGTTCTTGAATTCTTGTCCAACAACAGAGCCCATTTTTAGTGGTTTATACATATGTACTTAGCAGTTTAATTTCCTCTGTGGCTAAGTTAGCCCTATGATTTTATTTAATAACAAGCAAGATTTTACTGACATCAGTTAGGTTCCAGCATCAGTTTTAGCTCTGTACTGCCCTCTGCTGTTTTAGGAATAGCTCACTCAGTCCAATTCAACATCAAAGTACCAGAACTGCACATTGTAATCTGGCTGTATGGAAGTTGTCTGAGAGAAGGCAGTGGGCAGAAGTAACCCCTTTAAAGTCATATTTATGGAGGGTTTCCCTGTTTTTAATTCCCAAACCACCCAAAGTGAAATATATTCCTATGTTGTTTTTTTCCCTAGAACTCCCAGATACTACTCATTACTGTATCAGCCTTGTAACAGGCACTTTATTTCAATTATACATGACACGGTGTGCCTGTATACAATCCATAAAGATGAAGAAAATAATGTTGTGTAAAGCAGCATCCATCATGCCCAAAGCAATATGATTACTCTGACGTTCTTCGTTCGTGTGAAATCTAATTTAGGAGTTATATCATATGTTACTTAAAGATATCATTTAACGGGGAAACAAATCCATCAGTTGCAAGTGAGTTACAGTTTCTCTTAGAACATAACATTCTGACCACCATGTCTTGCCTGGGAGGCTAATTTACTGACAAGACACTGTCCTATTCTCTGATTTCAAAGGTTCATTCTTCTGGGTGGCTCACAGATCCACCTCCAGAAGCATCCTTGTATCAGCTAAAAGAACAGGAGTACTTGTGGCACCTTAGAGACTAACAAATTTATTAGAGCATAAGCTTTCGTGGGCTCCAGCCCACTTCTTCGGATGCATATAGAGTGAACCATATATTGAGGAGATATATATAATGTTTCACTCTATATGCATCCGAAGAAGTGGGCTACAGCCCATACGAAAGCTTATGCTCTAATAAATTTGTTAGTCTCTAAGGTGCCACAAGTACTCCTGTTCTTTTTGCGGATACAGACTAACACGGCTGCTACTCTGAAACTTGTATCAGCTGACATTTATATGTCGCTTTTAATCCAAAGTAATCCAGAGTGCTGGGCTGATTTTACAAACAGATTATATGCAAAAGGGTGAAAACCTGGTCCTGTGGAAGTCAATGGCATAACTCCTTTTGCCTTCCCTGGAGCCAGGATTTCACCCCAAATACTGACTTCATCAGTCACTGAAATGCAGCCACTTCTGGAATGGAAGGCAACGCACAGTGCGCAGCTTCACATAAATTCAGTACAGAAAGAAAAGACAAATATCCAGCTGAAATTGCAGGATGAATTTTAAACAGGCAGAATGGAATGAGCAAATTAGAGTTTAGTCATGAATATTAGACCTTAGTTTCTGATGAACATAAGAAATTACAGCAGGCATCACATTGACCAATAGGCCTGTAAACCTGACAGGAAATGAAGGAGATTAACTTGAATCATTATATTCTGACTAGGGCCAGACTGTGTCCCTCAGATCTACTCAAAGAGAGGGCCCTATGAACATGGATCTCACTTCTCCCATGCGCAAACAGGAGACCAGCTATTCCAGTGACACCATACCCCCAACTTCTCCACAGCATTGGGAGGGACAGAGATTGGGTGAGTGCAGGTTTGGTGGAGGAGGGTGACACACATTGTCCACACCACTATCCCACCCAGCCATGTAGAGAAAGGCATTTTCGCCCAGAGTAGTATTCCCTTCCCTGTAGGGCCCCTGCATGGCATCTACACTGGCAGCAAGCAATATAGAAGAGATGCATCAAGGTCCAGCTGGGAGACATGGGGCCTCTATGGAATGGCCTTGGCCTTTTGGATATCCATGAGATATGGGGCAGATCCACAGGGCCACAAACACTGCCCTCATGAGTAGGGGCAGCAGGTTTTTATAATTTTTGTTGGTGCCCAGAATGAGTCCCAGTCCTCCCGCACACACACCCACCTGCCTAAGGCTCTGGGAGGGAGTTTGGGTGCTGGGTGCAGGCTCTGGGAAGGAGTTTGGGTGCAGGATAGGGTGCGGGGTCAGGTTCTGGGAGGGAGTTTGGGTGCGGGGTGTGGCTCTGGGCTGGGGAAAGGGGTTGGAATGTGGGGGAGGGTGCGGGAGAGGGGTGCGGCGCTTACCTCGGGTGGCTCCCGAAAGCGACCCACACACCCCTCTGGCAGTTGCTCCTAGGCGGGGGAGTTGCGGGGTCTCTGTGCACTGCTGCCATCAGGCACCACCCCTGCAGCTCCCATTGGCCACAGTTCCTGGCCAATGGGAGCTGCGGAGTCGAGCGTTCAGGCACACCCCCCGGGGGCCGCAGGGACGTGCTGGACGTTTCCGAGAGTGGCACGGAGTGAGGGTGGGCAGGAAGCCACCTTAGCCTCGCTGCGCTGCCGGTGGTGGCGGCAGCGGTGGCCGGGGGCCCCTGGACCCTTTTAAATCACCCAGGGGCGGCAGGCGTGGCTGGGAGATGCTCCGGGGGAGGCACGCAGGGGTGGCAGGTGGGGCCAGGGAAGAGACCAGGCCCCGAACATTGATGGAGCCGGGCCCCCAGGTCCTGAGTATTCCTGGAGCACAGGCACCATGGGCCCATATAACTCGCCACCCCTGCTCATGAGGGAATGATGGGGCAGGGACGGGGGCGAGGAAGAAGAGAACCACTTCAGACTTCTCCTCATTCTTGACCCGCTGTCATGATCAGGGGTGATCTGGCCTTCATTAAGGGGCAAAATCATTCTCTCCCATTTAAATGAATGATTCAGTTCTCATCTGGCAAACATTTTCAAAGTTATAAAGCAAAACTGACATATTTTCTTATAGCACAGAATACAGACATTACCAATGAGATTGTATGTTGCTGCATGCATCAAACTTTTCATAGCGAGAGTCTAAACACTACATACATTCTCCTAAAACTAATGCCTATTTTGAGCAAAACTAGCATACAGGGAACTAGCATATAGATGTTCTCCAGCTATGAGGTTGTCAGTTCTTAGCTAATGCCTGCAGCCTGGGCAAGAGCTGGCATCCGGCCTGCCAGCATCACACTCACTTCCTCAGTTCTCTGTCTAGGAAAATGATTCATGGTTCAACTCACCTACATACGAGTTGAACATCCCAAGGTACAACAGTCTCAGGCATCCTTATACGACTAATGAAATCATTGCAAAGCAATGGGGAGGGGTCAACGTCCAGAACAGGTTTCTGCCCACTTCTCTCCAACACTTATGTTGACTCAAAAATAACAGGAGTACTTGTGGCACCTTAGAGACTAACAAATTTATTAGAGCATAAGCTTTCGTGGGCTACAACCCACTTCTTCGGATGCATCCGAAGAAGTGGGTTGTAGCCCACGAAAGCTTATGCTCTAATAAATTTGTTAGTCTCTAAAGTGCCACAAGTACTCCTGTTATTTTTGCGGATACAGACTAACACGGCTGCTACTCTGAAACCTATGTTGACTCAGTATCTTAGGAAGCAACATGCTGAGAGACCAGCACAGATTGGCAGGTTTTGGAAGTCCTGCTCCACTATTGCAAGGGACAGCAGATGGGAGAAACACAACAATATGGTAAAATCAGCAATGAGAGTCTGCCTGGTATACGGCAGAGCCATTGAAGAAAGACCATGGAAATAAAATGTCATCTACTTTCAGTCGCTGCACCACCATGGGAGCAGAATGAGAAGGTGGAGTTATTAGAAGAATGTTGAAGTGTGTTGCGAGGAACTGTGGACAGAAAGGTAAACAAGATGACCATGACTGAAGGAGACCAACACAAAATCTGCTCTGAGAGCTCTCCCATGGGTTAGTTTTGTGCTTATGGGAAAAGTGCTATGCAAGGCATGATTTCATTAGCAAAACAAAACCCAAGGGCCTCAGGGCTTTCTTTAATGTGATTACTGGAATGCACAGGGAACAATCCTTGCCCTCCACATGTACGAATATACCTAGCACTGAATCCTTTTTCATCCATTGTATGTAATCATGCAAGAAGTGAAAACTCCACTGCAGAGCACCTTTGAAAGTGGTCTACACTAGAAACGTATGTACCTTGCTCTACACTAGAAACGTATGTACCTTCCAAAACCATACCCCATTGGCCTCGATAGCATCTTTAATAAATGCTACAGTGGGGCAATTGCACCAGTGCAGCTGTGCTGCTGCAGCACTGTCCGTGTAGACAAGCCCTATGTAATCTGACTGGGAAAGTAGGTCGTCCAGTCACTACTGTAAAGTTATTTGTATGTCTATCTATCTGTAAACTCCTTTTCTGCCCACTTTCCTTTCAGGATCCATTCTAAGCTGGCATAGCTTATTTCTTTTGCTGCCAAATGTCCGTGTAGCAGCACTTAGTTAGTTTGACATACCCAGCCAATCTGATTTTGTTTTAAAGGCACAAAATCTAAATATAAAAGATGTTAAACAGAATATGATGATAAAAAGCCATTTACTCAGCTGTGCTAATTTACGGTGGAACATTCTTAACCAGGATTTCAAATGTATGATTCCTATTGACTTCAACTGGAGTCACTCAAAACCTGCTTGGAAAAACTGTAGAGTGTGTTACAAGTATCTTAGAACTAGTGGTTACCAACATTTTCAGGCAACTATAAAAATTTATCAGTGTATCAAGCAGCGCCTCACCCTTTCTATCATTTGTGCACTGTCTGACTGATATGGATTTGGGGCTATTCCCAATCCCCAGACTCACAAACTCCCTATCCAGTCTCAGAGTTTGGAGCCCAAGATCCCTTGTGGGTCATGGCACAAACAGTTGAATGGGAGGTTGCAGTAGCATTACACTGCAGTCCAGGACAGAGGCTCGAGGGGGAAGGAACCTAGAGAACTTATTACCAGCCAAAAGCTCATGCACTGGCAGCTGGGAACAGCTAGGGTAAGGACTCTTCCTTTTGATACATTTTCCTTTCTTTTTCATTGACTGGATTTGAAAGGGAACACAGGATCACTGATTCAGCTAAGCCTCAGAATGGAGTAAGCTGAGAGGAGTGAGTCTGGGTGCTGTGGCAGGAGACATCTCTCACATGCTCAGGTCTGGAAATCTGACAGCTGGATCTCTCTTCACAAAGAGAACCATGCCAAGCTTTTTCGTGTTTGTAATCATATTGGAAGTCAACTAATCCTAGTGACAGGTGGTAACCTTTAAATGAGCCTAACACATTATTTCTCTCCCCCCTATTTTTCTCCCACCCACAGAAACCTCACCTATTACTTCTGGTCAGTAACAGCACTAAATTCAAGGAAACTGTTTACAGTAATCAGAGTGGTACTTCTGCTCCCCCACTGAAGCAGCTTTTCTGATTCCTCTCTAGATTTCTACCAGGTCATGTCCTATCAAGCCATGTTTCATGTGACCTGACAAGACATGCTATAATTCAACCCAATCAATATCCAAAACAAAAAATCCTTGTAGATCTATATGTGACACTGGGAATTGGGTAGTAAATAGCAATTACCCAACTTACATTTATTGCTGGTAACAATATACAGTATCAGGCACTTCTTGATTTTTCCCACAGAATTTGGTATCGTTTATCCTTCCTGCCCCATGATGGATCCAAAAAAGCAAGCAAATTGTTCCAGGCACAACTTTACCACAAATTCTTATTGTTCGGTTGTATTCAAGCTTCCATTGTCTGCGTCACATCGTACCTTACATTTGCAACAGCCACTGCATAGCTCTGAAAGAGACCACCATTACCAACAGTGGTCTGTGACTTCAGATATGGGTGAGAAATGGAATGTCATTATAACTGCATTCAAAGATATTTCAATCAACGCTGATTGCTGCCTCTTTCTAAAGGAAGAATCATTTACTGAGTATATTGGGTAGTGGTGGGAATCACACCCAATGTGATTTCCCACTTCTCTGTAACCCCCCCTCCCTATCGCCATGAAAACAGTGCACATACTCTCCTTGTTGTATTCTGGCTTTGCCATTACTTAGCCTAAAATATCTGGAAAGTTGGATTTTATTTTTACTCTAAAATAGTGAACTGGACACACATCATGTTTTTAAAAAAATAATTAAAACAATTTAAGTGAGATTAGGGTTTGTGGAAGTACCAGAATAATCACAGAACGGGTACAAAATAATCATCTGCCATGCAAGCTTCCCCAGCCCTGACCTGCCAATGTGCCTCAGTCCCTATTAGGGGCACCACTCATTACAATTACATGTATATTATCCAGACCCTCTGCTTCTACTTCTGTACCCTCTTTGCATTTGGGGGGGCCAATTGAGATGATGGTTTTGGGGATGCAGACATGCCACCAGGAACTGGAAAGAAATCACCAGAGAGCCATCAGTTGACAAGGACCTTCAGTCTGATCCAAATTGAGACAGAGTCCATATGGTAATTACAAAATGAAAGGGCCCATATTCCATTGTCAGTCATCATCACAGCCACACAGTCATATTTACACAGCAAAAACAGGTTTGTAGTAAATATACTCCAGATTCATCTATTCAATATGAAATGGCACCAAAAATGAAATTTTCTGTACCAATCAGCAACTGAGGCTTGGTCTACACTAACCCCCCAAATCGAACTAAGGTACGCAACTTCAGCTACGTGAATAACGTAGCTGAAGTTCGAAGTACCTTAGTTCGATCTTACCTCGGTCCACACGCGGCAGGCAGGCTCCCCCGTCGACTCCGCGGTACTCCTCTCGCCGAGCAGGAGTACCGCAGTCGACGGCGAGCACTTCCGGGTTCGACTTATCGCGTCCAGACAAGACGCGATAAGTCGAACCCAGAAGTTCGATTGCCAGCCGCCGAACTAGCGGCTGGGTATAGACGTACCCTGAGATCCACCAAGTCTGAGAAATCCTTAGTTTTGATCATTTCTTTTCTGGATATACCTAAAAGAAAGAAAATAAAAGTGATATATATTAGGGCTGTCAAGTGATTAAAAAATTAATAGTGATTAATCGCACTGTTAAACAATAATAGAATGCCATTTATTTAAATATTTTTGGATGTTTTCTACTTTTTCAAATATATTGATTTCAATTACAACACAGAATACAAAGTGTATAGTGCTCACTTTATATTTATTTTTTATTACAAGTATTTGCACTGTAAAAAAAAGACTCTTTTTCAATTCACCTAAATACAAGTACTGTAGTGCAATCTCTATTATGAAAGTTGAATTTATGAATGTAGAATTATGTACAAAAAAACTGCATTCAAAAATAAAACAATGTAAAACTTTAGAGCCTACAAGTCCACTTAGTCCTACTTCTTGAACAGCCAATCACTCAGACAAACAAGGTTGCCTACAATTTGCAGGGGATAATGCTGCCCGCTTCTTGTTTACAGTATCACCTGAAAGTGAGAACAGGCATTCTCATGGCACTGTTCTAGCTGGTGTCACAAGATGTTTATGTGCCAGATGCGCTAAAGATTCATATATCTCTTCATGCTTCAACCACCATTCCAGGGGACATGCATCCATGCTGATGACAGGTTCTGCTCAATAACAGTCCAAAGCAGTACAGACCAACACATGTTCATTTTCATTATCTGAGTTAGATGCCACCAGCAGAAGGTTGATTTTCTTTTTTGGTGGTTCGGGTTCTGTAGTTTCTGTATTGGAGTGTTGCTCTTTTAAGACTTCTGAAAGCATGCTTCACACCCCGTCCTGCTCAGATTTTGGAAGGCACTTCAGATACTTAAACCTTGGGTGGAATGCTATAGCTAGCTTTAGAAATCTCACATTGGTACCTTCTTTGCATTTTGTCAAATCTGCAGTGAAAGTGTTCTTAAAATGAACATGATGTGCTGGGTCATCATCCAAGCAGGGCCGTCCTTAGGCATACGCAGCTGCGTAGGGCACCATGAAATTTGGGGCACCAAATTGCCCCAAATTTCATGGTGCCCTAGGCAGCTGAGTGCTGCATACGGGCAGCCCCAGCCCCAGCGACCAGCCCTATCCCTCGGCCAGCCCCCCCCCCATGGGCTGCGCCCACTGCAAGGGGCAGGGCCATCCCTAGGGAGGTGTGGGGCCCCGGACAACTCCCTCCACCCCACCTCTTACCCTTCCCTCCCGCTCCGCATCCGACCCGCTCCCATTCCACCTCTTTCCCCAGCGACCCTGCCCCAGCCCGCTCTACTCCACCAGCTCCCAGCCGCGTTGCTCCGCTTCCCACCGCTGGTGAGTGCTGGGAAAGGTCCCACACACACACACTCACCGGCTGCGGGAAGCAGAGCGACATGGCCCCAGCCCACACCGCTTCCCTCGCCCTGGCTCCAGCTATGTCGCTCGGGGGGGGGGGGAGGAGCGGTTTGGGGAAAGGTACCTCCCCCATCACCGGCAGCAGGAAGCGGAGCACCGCAGCTGGGAGCTGGCGGAGTAGAGCGGGCTGGGGCCAGGCTGCTCTGCTTCCCGCCGCCGCTGGTGAGTGCAGGGGTGGGGATCCCTTCCCCAAAACCCCCTCCCCTGAGCAACATGGCTGGAGCCGGGGCGAGGGAAGTGGAGCAGTCTGCTCCCGGCCCCCCCACTAATCCCTTGGGCCAGTCTGGGCCTGTGGAGCCCCCAAAAGTGCCCCCCCACAGCTCCTGCCTCCCAGACCCTGGGGCGGGGGAGGCCTAGGGAGCTGCATAGGGCACCCAAATGACTAGGGATGGCCCTGTATCCGAGACTGCTATAACATGAAATATGTGGCAGAATGCAGATAAAACAGAGCTGGGGACATACAATTCTCCCCAAGGAGTTCAGTCACAAATTTAATTAACACTTTTTTTTTTTTTAACGAGTGTCATCAGCATGGAAGCATGTGTTCTGGAATGGTGGCCGAAGCATGAAGGGGCATACAAATGTTTAGTATATCTGGCACGTAAATACCTTGCAATGCCTGCTAGAAAAGTGCCATGCGAATGCCCGTTCTCACTTTCTGGTGCCATTTTAAATCAGAAGTGGGCAGCATCATCTCCTGTAAATGTAAACAAACCTGTTTGTCTTAGTGATTGGTTGAACAAGAAGTAGGACTGAGTGGATTTGTAGGCTCCGAAGTTTTCAATTGTTTTGTTTTTCAGTGCAGTTATGTAACAAACAAACAAAATCTACATTTATAAGTTGCATTTTCACAACAAAGATTTCACTACAGTACTTGTATGAGGTGAATTGAAAAATACTATTTCTTTTATCATTTTTACTGTGCAAATATTTGTAATCAAAATTATATACACTGATTTCAATTACAACACAGAATACAATATATATGAAAATATAGAAAAACATCCAAAATATTTAATACATTTCAATTGGTATTCTATTGTTTACCAGTGTGATTAAAACTACGATTAATTGTGATTAATTTTTTTAACGGCAATTACTTTTTTTGAGTTAATCATGTGAGTTAACTGTGATCAATCAACAGCCCTAATATACATATAAGCTTTTGGCCCAATCCTGCATTCCTTGTGCACTCAAATTTTCCATGAAACAAAAGTGAGATCTGGCTTTGTCTATTTATAACACCTCTGGGAAAAAACAGAAGAGAATGAGAAGCATTATAGCTTAATTGAGTGTAGGTTGGTGGACCTGATCACCAACCTGGGACAAAATTGGCCATGCCCAGTTCACTCTGTAACCCCTTTCTCTCACACACAAAAAAACCCTGAAACATTAACAATAAAGCAAGAGTCTTGCTCTTCAGCTAGGATTGTGAGGCCCTCCATCAAACAGATTCATGTGAGGGATCTTCCTACAGGAATCCCCAATGCACCGCTGCTCTCTCACAGCCTTCTGCTATAGACATAGCAGAGTTCTCTCCCACTCCTAGTTTCTCTTGTGGCTACTGGGGCCCTATTTTATATCCCCTGCATGGGACTCATCAGCCCCAATCACCAGCTGGGTCAGATGATTCCCAGCACTTGCCTGCTGGGCTCCTTTCAAGAACAGGGCCACCTGCTCCCTGTCCCAACTGGCCCTTAAAGGCACAGACCACCTTGTTACACTGGATAATTTACTTTTAAATCTCTGAAAGCAGGGTTGCTATTTCAGAGGCAGCCCAGATCAGAACATATGTCTCCAGCTCTTGCCAGGTTCCAGAAGGTTCTAGTACTCCTTCTCTGGTATTATGAAATTTTAAATGTATTTAGTTTTCATTTTATTAAAAATTAAAGAAGTTTTGTTTTAAAGTGTAAGTAGATTTATAAGCTCTTAAATATTTTAACTTTTTAAAAAGATGGTCTGTTTTAGTTTCCCCACCATTGTGATAAAGGGCCAGAGGCTGTATTTCTTGAACACCCAAATCTGCCATTTGTGTCATTATTAGTGCCTTTCCCTTCGTGCTCTGCAAACTCTGTCCTCACACTATGAAAAGTCCAAACTCAACCTTCTCCTAGGATTTGGCAAGGAGAGACCATGAAAGCCAACTCAGACCTTCTCACCATATTTGGCTGCTCCTCGGATTCCTCGCTCAGGACAGCTCAGCCCATACCCTATATCCTCTGTCCTCAAAAAGCCATTCCCAGCTTCCTTATGGGTGTGCAGGCGGGGGAAGAGGGGAAGTGGTAAATGAATAAGACACATGCCTTAACGAGTCACTAAAACTAATATAACCCTTTCTCAGAAAGATCAATATATGCCAACTAAGTGCGGTGTTTCAAGAAAACACTGCAAGTCAGTTTCAGTCTTTTAATTTAAAATGTAAACTTAACATAACTAAAAGATCAAAATACTAGCAGCCAGAGAGAGCCATATTCCTAGAAGCTTTTGGAACCTGACAAGGGCTGGAGATATATGCCCTGATCTAGGCTGCCTCTGAAACATCAACCCTGCCTTCAGAGATTTAAAAAGAAATTACCCAATTAAGATGTAATGACTCTCCAACCTTCCCAGGCTGTGAATGAGAGCAGACATATTTACAATCAGAGACTATAATAAAATTTTATCCAGTTATATCAAATCAGCAGGGCTAAATTAGCCAGCAACTTCCTGATTAGGTGCTGCATGTGTGTGTGTTGGATGATTTATGATAAGATCAGTTAGAACTGTCAAGGGAGATTTTAAGATGCCTTTCCAGAGAGGAAAAGGGTGGAGGAGAGTGATATTGAGGTTTCAGGAAGACAGCTGCCTGGCCTTACCATGAAAGATTGGAGTGAACAGAAGTAAAGAAAAAATAAATGTATCAAAGTGTTGATATGATGCATACAGGCACATGTAGAGCCATAAACACATAGAAAGGAGGAAAAGTTCATTTTGCAATGAGTAGTTTTGTTGTGCTGTGGTTTGTAGTCACCATTTAATTATCCTCACATAGGGATTTCCCTTTTTAAAAGGAATGTTATTAATGTTCATGAAGGCTGAAGGACTGTGTGAGCACTGCAAAGTGGAGTCCTCTATTTATCCGAAGGTCAAAGATGAGGGTAGGCAGGTGGTCCAATTACTCCAGGAATAAACAAAAAAACCCTCTCTCACACTCTCTTGCCAACTACTTCAGGAAAAAACAGTAAATGGACATTTAACTTGGAGCTTGTATAAAAGAAGCTTTAAGCCTTTTGTTTCTGAAGAGAGCAGGAGTACGATTTGGAATGAATACAGTGTGGTCTCCAATCCAAAACACAAATCATTGCTTTCAGGGTACCGCTCAAAGGGGATGGAAGACTCTTCACTCAGCCAAGAGAGCAACAGCATCTCAAAGGAGTAGGGGATCTGACCAGGGTTTTCTTTGTCACAGAGCCACAGTAAGGATCATGGGCCATAGGGCAGAATTTCAACTGGAAGAAGACCTTGCATAGGCTTCCCGTACATATTTTTTACTTCCTTGTGGAATGGGTGCAGTCCTCCCCCTCCCCCGGGTATCTCTTTTCTTTTGTATTTATTCCAGAAGTCTCAACCCTTTCTGTTCCTCCAGCCATTCATTGTTTTTTCCCCTCATATGTGTTCTAGCTCCCATACCACTGTGAAACTTCTCAGTTGACTGCTTGAACCGATGGGGTGTGATATATGCCATCATGTGCCAGCAATGCCCCTCTGCCATGTACGTTTGGCCAAACCGGACAGTCTCTACGCAAAAGAATAAATGGACACAAATCTGACATCAGGAATCATAACATTCAAAAACCAGTAGGAGAACACTTCAATCTCCCTGGTCACTCAATAACAGACCTGAAAGTGGCAATTCTTCAACAAAAAACCTTCAAACACAGACTCCAATGTGAAACTGCAGAACTGGAATTAATTTGCAAACTGGACACCATCAGATTAGGCCTGAATAAAGACTGGGAGTGGTTGAGTCATTGCAAAACCTAAACCTAATTTCCCCAATACTAATTTCCCCCTGTTACTCATACCTTCTTGTCAACTGTCTGAAATGGGCCACTCTCATTACCACTTCAAACGTTATTTTTTCTCCTTTGGTATCCTGCTTTCAATTGAATTGTCTTGTTAGACTGACCTCACATTTGGTAAGACAAATCATATCTTTTCATGTATTTATACCTGCTCCTGTATTTTCCACTCCATGCATCTGATTAAGTGGGTTCTAGCCCACGAAAGCTTATGCCCAAATAAATTTGTTTGTCTCTAAGGTGGCACAAGGACTCCTCGTTGTTGTTCCAGAAAAGGCTTTTCAAGGTTGTTAATGCCTCCTTGTGCTGTAATCCTGCAAAGGAAGTATTTTTACAGGGCAGTAATGCATGTCAGTCTTCATCTTCCTGAAAATATGGATGAGGAATAGTTTCCAGTGATTGAGTACAAAATGAAAAAGCTCTTACACTGTCTCCCCCAAAGAGAGAGGATTGTCCTCTCAGGCCATCATTACAGCATAGTAAAAAACAAACAAACAAACAAACAAACAACCACTTTTCACCAAATACAGCTTATGAAGAAAACTGCACATACTATGGAGAGAGACCATTCATTATCTAGACACTTTGCAGTTGCTTTGCAGCTTTTTTCTTTAAAGGAACTCATTATTATGCTAAGCAAAGGGGCATTCCCACCTCTCCTTCACTTGGGATCCCTTGTACATCTGAGACTGTACTAAATCTAGCCAGACAAATGCATATTGCCAAGCAACAGATTTCTAGCCTGCATGCTCTAACAGCAGGGCTCATTTATAGCCCAGCCAAGGTAACTAGCTTACCTACATGATGTGGTGATTGACCGCCCTTGACTTGTGGTCCATGTGGAGGAAAGACAGTAATTATGGTCTGTGGCTAGAATTAAATATTGGAAACTGAGTCCTTGTCTAGCTGGAGCTTTCCCAGGTGATTTTTTTTAAATTAAACGGTATTGAGATATATCAAAAAGTGCACCATCTTGGCTTACGCTGGCATATGCTCCTCAATTTGAAAGGTAACGTGAATGGAGGTATAACAAGGCACTGAAACAGTAGGGAGAGCAGAAAATTTTTAAAATAAATGAGAGCCAGATAGTCAGCCCAGTCTCCGTGCTACTTCTCTGGTGCAAGAGGTACTTAAAGCTACCGTAAAGTCATATGTGGGGAATTTCCTTCTCTGAAGGGAATCCCGTAGTGGCGCAAGACGTCATAGTCAACTCTGCATCAGGGACTATTCCAGGCAGCCTGATGTAGAGCAGATCTGTGGCTGCTATAACTTACACTGGAGTCCAAATCAGTCCTCTGCCACCAGGATGAGGGAATGAAGAAGCAATGAGATGCTTACCTACACCTCCCAGTGCATGAAATAGAGCTCTGCTGCACCTGGAGATCCAGCCCAAAATGGGTCACTAGTTTAGTACTGTGATGTTATTGACATGAACTGTGACCATATAGATCATTGTTGCAACCAAGGTCCTATAGTTGCACCAAATCTTGTACAAAGGAGGTCAAGTAAGGTGTCTATGGAAAGGTTGTAATTACCTGGTTATGATTATGTTGTCTGTATGTGTGTATCATTTTTTATTTGAAGTTATGAATATTAGCTATGTACTTGTATCTTCTAGGATGGCTAGAGAACATGAGCTTATAGGTTTTCCTCTCTCAATTCACCTGAAGTAGAGTATATGGGTATCCAGTGTAGCAGTGCCTTCCCTTTCTGATGTGTTTTTACTTAAGTATCCAGAGTCTATTCCAGGATATTAGAGAGACAAGGTGGGTGAGGTAATATCTTTTATTAGTCCAGCTTCTGTTGTTGAGAAAGACAAGCTTTCAAGCTTATACAGAGCTGAAGAAGAGCTCGGTGTAAGCTCAAAAGCTTGTCTCTCTCTCACCAACAGAAGTTGGTCCAGTAAAAGATATTACCTCACCCACCCTATGTCTAATTACTTAAGTATAGCACTCTTAAATATCCAAAAGAAACAATGAAAGTACTGAAAAGATATTCACTCTAAAAAAACCCCACTGATAACTTTCAAGAAGTTACCCAGCATTTTTCTATGACAAATAGTAGGGGCCCACTTTTGTAAGTTGCTATGTGTTCTAAAATTCCACTAACATCATTGGGAGTTTGTCTCCCAATAGCTCACAAGACTAGGCTCTGGATGAAGTAAATAGATTTGACTGCCTCGTGCACAGTATAACAGGTATCTTTTACACATTCATCTCTCTCTTTCTGCCTTTTTTGTGGGTAGTAATTCTAAGTACATGATTACTTTCAGAAATGACATATTCCATGTGAAACTAGTCAAAAAACTGAATTACTTGCATGAGTTTCAGCAAATTTTTGTCTTAAGAAAATTACTTATTTTACAGAAAAAATTGGAATCAAGAAATTCTTTACTAGACAAATTTTAGACTTCAAGACTCTTAATGATGCTGTAAAATGTAAGCTTATGCACCTATCTGCATTTCAATTCTTTACTGAGAACAACTGAAATATTGTATATAGTTTAATTGAAACAATAAAGAGTGTGATATTATTATGTTTGTGTCCTAGATGCACATGCCTTCATTGTTTATATATTCAACTCTATTAGGTATTTTATAGTGACAATCACCATAATATCTAGGAGGTATTCTAAATCCTGCATATTAATATAGTTTGGATGTCTTAGATGTATACACATGTATATCCTGAATACTTATGTGATTATACTGTGTTTGGTTCTTTACTGCACAAAGATGCCTATTTTGAATAACAGTGTAATAATCTGATATTTGGTTCCCAGATGCACCTGTATTCATAGCCAAAATAGCAAGTACTCATATAATAATTCTATCTTTGGTTCTCTAACAACACAGGCATATCTATCCCAAATACTTGTTATCTACCTGCCCACACTTGCATGCTTTCAGCACAATTTTCCTACGTGCCTTTATCTGCCCTGCTCAGTTAAAAGTTGGAAAGAGTGCAGCTGTATAAAGCAATGGCTAGCACATTTTTTATGGATAAAATTTATGGAGTAAGGTATCTACTTTTAGCATGACTATTGTTAAACCTGGAGATCAAGCAAAGTGACACTGAGTATATTGCTTTATCAATTGGATTCGTTCGAGTGAAAAATGCTGATCATGCCATGTCTATCCCCTGGGTGCAGAAACACTACTTCACTACTTGAACGGTCGATACATAAAAGTCAAATTCATTATAATTTGTAGCTTTTTTTCTTGAAGAAGAACGCAGTTCTCAGTACATCAATATCAACTCCTAAATCCACATTGGATGGAGAGGGTACAGCACAGTAATTCAATCTCTTTACACTTAATATGGTCAGGAAGGGAGAATGAAAACAGCCTCTTGTAAAATGATGGAAAAAACAGGATGCAATCATTCTGATGGAGCTGTGCAAAGGAGTCATTTTACACCATTCGTTACCATGGCAACAAAATATAGTGAGCCCCATACATCTAACAGGTGACATTTTAGCTAAGAAATTGCTTCTTTGGTATTTTTTCTGTCTATGAAAAACAATGTTACCAGTATTTTCACTTGTCATGTACTATAGGGCAACATATTCCTGCTGACAGGCCCATAATGGAAAAATAGAGCAGTTAAATAGTATTAGTCTAACTTTTAGGATACATGCTAATCTGCTCTTTAAAGAGACTTCAGACATTTTCAAACACCCTGAAGGCTTGAATGACTGGAAATTTCTGCATGCGTTCGTATAGATGAGCAGACAGATATGTTTAATGGAAACGTAAAAAAAATCCTTTTCAGTCTTTTTGATTTAGCTAAAACCAGGAAGTTTCTTTTGCAGATAAACACACCACCATACTCCTGTATGGCCACACACAAATAGCCATGTATAAGATATATCAAACAGAGTGCTGTACATATTTATGTTAAAGTGAACCTGTCAGATATTTTTGGCCCCTGTGCACTAGGTCAAATTCTGCCATCTTATTAAATTCAAATGTAAAGAGATAGAATTACCATGCTGCACTTGGTCTAAAGAGATTTAAGAGTTTATATTGAATTCAATGGGATCTATGCCTGAGTCTCTTTTAAAACCTGGTCTTTTAAAATTGGAGTGGACTTTAAACCATTTTGAGGTTAAAGGTTCAAGAAGTGACATAATACATTATGGAATTATATATCTAATGGGAGAGTGGCTGAATATTCCAATGTGAAATCTATATGAAGTGCTAGATGTTTTGTTCAAATCTGGGTGTAGCAGAGTTGCCATTTACTGAGTACTCACATCCCTGTCCCCAAACAGGAGTTGCTTTGTCCCTGGTAGCCGCCTCTTGCAAGGCCCTTAAGAGCTCATAGAATCTCTCTTGTGGCTCGCAGCAACCCCACCCAGGGCTGGATTAATATCAGAAATGGTTCAAACAATCGTCAGGGTCCCAAAATAAACTCCATACCTATAACACAAGAGTTCATACTCAGTGCTGGTTCTCCTGTCACACATGGATCTCTTCCTCTGGCCCAGTCTGTTCCACCCAAAGCCATTAGTCCCACGATGTCTAAATCTGAGCCCTGTGGTCTGGCTACCTTCTCCTGTCAGTCACATCCTCCTCCTAGGTCTGTTTTGACAGGCCACTCCCCAAACCAACCTGGTTGGCACCTTAAGACTTAGGCTCCTAACCACCACTAGTATCAGGTTCTTCCCTGCATGAGCCTTTCTTACTTCCTAAGCGTTCTCTTTCAGTGCAGCCACCTTTACAGGGAATTACCTGATCCAACTCAGGTGTGCCTCTTTAGTAATCAGAGTTGGATGGCAGCAGGGCCACCAGCCCTTAAGGTCCAAGGCACCCGGTTATACTGGAGTTTGGCCCATCTCTCTTCCTGAAGTGTTTTATAAGCAACCAACAAAGAAAAAATGATTTGCTGTTCAACACTGCAGAGATCATAGACCAGATCTTTCACCAGGTGTAATTTTTGCATTGTTCTATTGATTTCAGTGGGGCAATGCTGATTTAAACCAGCTGAGAATCCGACCCTATGTCCCATCTCCTGTGAATAAAGTCTATGAAATGTGGGAGTGGGGGGGAAGAGGAGAGATGGGATGAAATGGATTGGTAACATCCAGTGGTAGATCAGAAGGATGAAGAAAGGCAGGATTACAGATAAAGTAAGGTGATAAAAACAAGCCGAGGATCAAGTAAACACACAAACACTCATTTGAGAGGTAAGGAAAGCATGCAAGTGACACACTGGAGAATGAAAGTGAAATCTGGGGAAAATAAACAAGGCAGGAAGTGAAAAAGAATGTTTGGCTACAATAGTAGCAATAAGGAGAATAGGGAAAGCAAGATATATGATAGAAAATCACCAGTATTAGTTACTGAACACAACCTGACTAGTGGAATCTTGGTTATGATATGGAAGATTAGAGAAAGGTCAGCACAATACATAGCACACAGAGAGAAGGAGCCATCCACTTCAGCAGCAAAACAAAGAAGTGGAATTATACAGAAGTACAGGGGAAAGCAGGTTCAAGGTTAAATATATATACAGTAGAGAGAAGGATAAAGAATGACACACCAGTAGGAAATGAGGTCATGTGTTCATGCAATAGGAAACTAAAGTAGCAGATCTTCACAAGGTTTGAAGAGATTAAGGTAATTGGAGACATTATAATGGATTGGCTTGCACAGTACTTCCCTGTACTGAATGGAATCAAACCTTGAGTGTTTATCAGTGTGAGATTATTTCAACCCCCTTTGGCTCGGCCAACTCTATAACACATACTACCTCTAAGGCATCTGAAAGTCTAGTGCTTTTGGAGCCGATACTTAGTTCTTTTCCCTCCGTCATGTGTGTGCAGTTTAGCTGATGACCATATGTACTGTATATGTCAATAAAGTGCTACAGATTAATAAGTAACAGTCAGATTTAGCTCCAGTGAAACTCTAACATCCTACATGTAATTTAAGGGAAGTATGTAATGCATTGACTTCTGTCTAGGTGTTACACTGAGTTTCAATGAATAGATTCACAATTCCTCAAGAGTTTATCAGGTTATGATTACCTTCCTCCCTCTCTAGTAGATAGATAGAATAAGTACACTTTGGATTAGATAGCCTCTTTCATCCAAGGATCTCAAATAACTATACTAAGACTGGTAGCATTATTGTTACCATTTTACAGATTTTGGTAAAATGAGCAGCAAAGAGGCTAATGACTTGCCAAAAGACAATGTAAATCAAGGTTTTCAGTGTTGTGGGCGTGTTCGTCTCAAGCTATAAGATTGACAAGGTAGGGGAAGTCATATCTTTTATTGGACCAACTTCTGTTGCTGGAAGGGCCAGAGCTCTTCCTCAAGTCTGGAGAAGGTAACCAGAGTGTCTGAGCTAAACACAAGTTGGGACAGATTGTTAAGCATAAGGGGTTCACACATGCTGTAAGAGACCAGTTAAAATAAAGTGAGCAATTAAGGATTAGCAAGCAGTAATGAGCCATAAAGCCAGTGTCTCTGTTAAGTCCATGACTTTTAGTGTCCAGCAGAGTTATGAATTTACCAAGGTTCATCTTTTGAAGGCGTTATGCAGGTTTCCTTTGAAGACAAGGACTGAGAGGTCAGCTATGGAGTAATTGCTTTGTGAAGTGTTTGCCCCGTGGATGATATGGTGTTTTTGTCTTTTATAATTCTTAATTCAAGGGCGTAGTGACTGTAGGACACATATCTCCTGCTTCTTTGTCTCCAGCTCTAACCTCTAGACCATACACCTTACATGGTCTCTACAATGTACATAATATAAGAAAAAATGTTGCAAAAATGTTAATCTTTTCCTTGAAATATAAAGAACACAGTGTGACAGGTATTGCAACCAGATGCAATATCTTTGTGGGGCCAATTTGTATTAAGTTTATGTATCACTGTGGGCCAGGGGATGTATGCAACTCCAGGGGGTAGGGTCACAACTTCTCCAGCAACCAAGAACAGTGTGGGGGTGATTAAGGTGAATCACTTAGGTTGTAAACACCTCCAGGAAAGGACCAACCACTGGGGAAGTTTACATATGCTGGTACAAACCAATAGACTAACAGGCAATGAAAGGACTTTTAATATAAAAAGGTTGGGTTTTAACTGATTAAGGCCCTTTATTCTGATTCCGCAAATGGCCAGAACCTTCTGTACAAAAGAGGTCCCAATCTTTGTGGAAGGATTGGAAAGACCTTGGCCTGCTAGGGCCCCATAAGACTGATGGGTGACTCCTGGTATGTTTAGTGTGTGTTTATTGTTTTTATTATGTTTTCTGTGTGGTTCTTTCACCTAAATAATAAATGTGCTGCCTTAGAAAGAGCTGTGGGGTAACTTGTAACTGCTGGCAATACACTGTTCATAGCCCTCGGAGTGAAGGCAATGCATAGATGCTGGTTGTTAGGCAGCCTGGCTTCAGGGGATAACACAGTCTAGTCAGGGAGCTGTTCAGCCTTTAAACACCCCAGTCAGAATGGAGTAGGACAAGGGTCCCTGCCCAGTGACTGGTGATGGCTGGATACCTGAGACCTAACTGTGCATTCCTGGAGTGGACTGCAGAGAAGGGGGATACAGGTTCAATTACCCTGAAACTGTGACAGTATAGTGGCATGGCACCTATGGCAGTGGGAAATTGCCAGTAAAGTGCCAGGAGGAGTGAAAGCAAGTACTTAGAAAGGAAAAGCACAGAGAAAAGTCTCATGGTCTTTTTGGAAAAGGAACAGAGAAAAGAGAGACAGGAGCAAATGAGTTTTGAACAACTGGGGGGAAAAAAGTCAGCTGATTTAGATATGCAGAGAAAGGCAGCTCAACATTGAGGAGTGGACAAAGGTACAGCTAGTCAACTTGCTATGCTGTGAGGAGCAGAAAATTAATGATAGTGGAGGACCACAGGAAACATCCAGCCCACTGGCAGAGTGTCCAGCAGGTGGGGGAAATTTTGGACACACCTTCTAAGAGGGAAGCAGGGAAGAGGCTGACAGAGACAGCAACTGTGTTCCACCCAGATTTCAGTGGAGATCCTGGATAGATCTGCAGGCAGACCAATCCCAGGGCTAGACATTTTAAAACTGTAGCAGCAGCCTTGCTCACTATTGATATTGCATAACTGTGCTGTGCCTGACTCTCCAAGTCCCCTTTTCAGCCCCTCACAGGGATGATGGAATGTTTGCTTTGCAAAGATGTATTTTTGAAACACTTATGCCTCTCTGGGCAGGAGAGGGCTAATTTGTGTCCTGTAAAGCTTTGTACTTCTGGTACTAGCATTTTACCTGTCCCCCCTCTTCTCTCTCTTATTTCCCTCTTTACAAACTAGCTAAACATTTATCCCTATGGTTCAAGTTACTTGCTTGCTTCATAAATGTGTGTGTGCACATGCTGTCCTAGGCTAAGCTCTCCCAAGGGCAAATCCTAACACACAGTTGGGAAAGGACTGCACGCTAGTTGCAGTTCAGCTTATTGCTATGTGTGAATATTATGATTACTCAGTTATTTTGTATGGCCAAGCTGCTCTGAAACTAAGTGGGATGTACTTATCTATTTACACACATCCCAGAGCTGGGGCATTCAAATTTGGCACACATCTCCTCCACTTAGATCAATTTGCACTGGTGCACAGGAGTTTTTATAAATGCGTACAGCATGCAACAGTTTGAAAGCCTAGACAACGTGTACTAAGGAATGTCAAATAGTGATAAACAAACAACTCAAAGAAGGCACAATTCAAAGAAAATATAGCTTTGTCTATAGCCTCAGATGTACATATACACCTCTACCCGATATAACGTGACCCGATATAACACGAATTTGGATATAACACGGTAAAGCAGCGCTCCAGGGGGGTGGGGCTGCGCGCTCCGGCCGATCAAAGCAAGTTCAATATAACGCGGTTTCACCTATAATGTGGTAAGATTTTTTGGCTCCCGAGGACAACGTTATATTGGGATAGAGGTGTACCACATTCTGTGCTGCTATCCCCAGATCCAAGCTTCAGAGGGAGGCTGGCCCCACAATGTCCCCACTTCTATTTTTAGCATACTAGCACAAGCCCTGCTAGCACAAGTCTGTCTATCCAAGCTGGGAGACTCACTGCAAGGTGCAGTGTAGACATACCCTAGGGCATCCTGAGTTTGAACTTGATCTGCTCACCAGCGTTAAAAGCCAACTAGCTCTTTCTTCCTGCTATTCTAACCCTAGTTAGCTAATCTGAATTAAGAACACATTTTTTTTTGGCTGTGCAGACACACCCTTAGCCTTTGTTTTCTTTCTCGTGCAAATTGTTTCTGTTGTATTAACATTTTGTATTGTAATTGCTTTAAAATAAGATTCTATGATATGTATATCTTTAAATATTTGGAAATAAGTAAAATAAAACACACACATATATACATTACTGGTTCCCACTTATTCAAAGACTCCTGCACTAACCAGCCTGGGGTAAAGGTAAAACAAACTTACACAGGAACTCATACATTTCATATAGAATAAAGACCAATTGCCGATATGTTTGACTGCTTAGAACCTAAATCTTATCTACATATTAAGACAGGAGTAAAAAAAGGAAAAGATGTAGGATCTTTTTGGTAGACAATTACTATTTAATAGGAGCCATTTTAGAGGATCCTCTGCTGTGCCCTGGGTCATTTGAGATAATGATGTGTTGCTGATACATGATAACTAATATCCTAAATGTGAGAACACCACATGATCTCACATTTGTGGTGTCAAGTGCCTGTTATATTTACACACTGAGGGTAAGATTTACTGTGCACTTTGTGTAACATCAGCCATTTATTTTTATATTACAAACCTATTCCATAAGAATAACAGAGTCAGCCTAGTGAGTCATGCCGCAGCAATAAAAAAGCATTCCCATTACTATCTATATAGAACCAAACTCGATGATGGTTCTGAAATATTACCCTAAGAACATTCCAGCAATAAAACTTTCTTTTATTTTATTTATGTATTTTTGTACATGTATAACAGTGACGTTCCAATAGTTCTGCATTTGGGTTCAATTCAGCACCCAAACTTCTGAAGCTAATCTAGCATCCTTCCCTCCACCATACCCCAACAGGCCTGGATTTCCTCCCTACCTTATGTCTTTTTCAGGAGCTGCCTGGATATCCCACTCCCTACAGCTGGATTTCACAAGGCTGTTCAGGAACCCCACTCGTCCCCTTTTGCTTTTTTGCACAGCTGGCCAATAGGACAGGGCTGCCTCCATGGCCCAGTCCTTTCTGTATCACCCACTAATATGTGGGTGGCCTCCCTGCTGTGGAACGGCAGCACACCAAAACAACTGTTGCTCCTAATTCTTTACAAACTAAAACAATCGAGGACTCCATTTCATTGGAATATTCTGGAATTCCTGCAATATTACTAGGATAGGGGGTAGCAGTGCAGGACAGGGTTGAAATCTGGGTACAGGGTTGGTTTGGGCTTATCATTGGGATATAGGTTTTCAGCAACCCTACCTGCCGATTGGGTATGCAGAGAAAAGGTGGGTGAGGTAATATCTTTTATAAGACCAACTTCTGATGGTGAGAGAGACAAGCTTTTGAGCCACAGAGAGCTCTTGCAAACATTCTTCCATTTTTTAACCTCAATTTGTAACCTACTTGGATTGGTCTAGATGGCTTCCTTTCACTTGAAAACTTTCTTTCTAACCTACTTCCCCCAGGTCCTCTTGGCACTGAGGACTAATGAAGAATTAATGGTCTTTCAGAACCATAGAAAATAGCATGCTAGACTGTAAGTTTTCAAGTGAAAGGAGCTCTTCTATTGGATGTGAGTTCAGGTCAGATCCAACCAGCATATGAAGTTAGGTGCCAGAAGAATGGAAGATTAAAAATACTTGATGTTGGTAGCAGCAGTACTGTGCAGGCTGCTTAGAAATGACTTATTGCACAAAGCCTGATGTGACCATAAAAGCTGATGTTCAGTGTAAGCAGCCAGAGAGGCAGTTAGGAATGAGGGCAGGAAAATGTCCAGTAAATTGGATATTTTTTTTGTATGTGGCTTATCCAATAATACAAGCCAAAGAGAAAATGCACATTGGTTTGGGGAACCATAAACAATTTCAAATGAGGGATAATCTTCATTTGATATTTTCAACATCATGCTGCAGAGTGGAAGCTGGTAAGTGAGCATGGGGCGGAAATGGGACATCAGGGGAACATAGAAAACTATTTCAGGAGGGAAAGAAACTGAGTGGGGGAAAAATCAAATCAAAGATTATTCTTACTGAGACTTTTAACACTAGTAATCCAGCTAAGGCCTAAATTGTCAACTGTTAGTGTCTGAAGTGAGGCACCTAAGCCAATATTTAGGCATCTACATAAGTGGTCCAAATTTCAGAGGTGCGGAGCACCCTGAACTGCAGTTGACTTCAGCAAGAACACAGGGTGCTAAGTACCTTTGAATATCAGGCATGTTTAGATGCCTAAATATGTTCTGTGACACTTGTCTTGGTGTTCAGGACTGTGTCACCATGTTACTCCTATGCCTGAGTAAGATGGAGTCTTTCTTGTGATAGCTGGGTGTCAGCTCCCTGAAACTGGCAGCCCTTCGGCCACTCAAGCACTTTCCTCTGAGGTCTGCCAGCCCCTACTTTGCCTTTAAGGTTAATACTTGGTTTATCCCAATCCCTATCTCAGAACTGTCACTGGACACTCACAGTAATTACCAGGTTCTCTGTTCCCTTGCGAATAGCGCACACAAACTTGTTTGATTCATCTGAATATCAGCTCCAATATAATGACACAGCACTGTCATCTATTTATAGTGACATCAAATATCAGTTTATGAACAAAGGGTAAGATTTAAGAGCTAGTGAGAAAGGATAAAGAACAGAAATAACTACACATATAAAACAAAATATAAAATGCAATCCTAGGTCTGCACTGACTAATGACTACCTTTCCTATATAATCAAGTAGATTTTCTTCCAAGGATTTTGACAGAGCTGCTGGTTTTCAGTTAATAATCCAAGTTTTCATGAATATCCCCATGTCCTTCCAGGGGTTTCCTCAGTAAATGGATGACAAAATTGTCATGGAGGGCCCTCCCTATTGAGTGGGGCCACCCCCAATGGCCCAGTGTGCGGTTCGTACACCCCATCACACAACAGTTGGGACTCCCTGTTGGGTCAGGCCATTTCGATTAGAGAGATTCTGGGCCCCTGGAGGAGCTGCCTCCTGAACCTCCTAAACAATAGCAGTTGGGGGGGAGGGGTGGCGGCTCTGGGCAGGGCAAACAGTTAATCTGTAGCTCCTGGGCAGGGCAGAGCAGAGCAAAGCAAACAGTTTTAAGGCCCCTGAGCCTCCTGGCTGGGGCAGGCAATAGCAGTTGGGGGGCTCTGACCCTCTAGGAAGGGCAGAACAAACAATTAGTCTGTAGCCCCTGGCTGGGGCAGAGCAAACAAGCAATCTATGGCAGTAGCTCCCGGTAGCCACACCTAATGGCAAGTGTAGGGGAGGGGGAGGGGAACTTGGGCCCACCCTACTCCTATGAAGCCAGGATATTCCCAGTTAAGGGTTCAAGCATCAGCTTCTACTACATTTCCTGGGTCACTTATTACCAGAAGGCTCATCTCGGGCATCTCCTTGGCTGGCAGTGGCTCAGGGTCACAGTCGGTCTCCACAGTTGGCTGGTTGGCTGCGCATAGTCAGGGTCCCTGGTTCCCACTTCTTGGAGAGTCACAGGCACCTCTGCAGGAGCCTGCAACATATATCCTTCTTCCTTCTCAGCCAGCCCAGCCTTAGCTGGGCTGCCTCCTTTTATCTGTCCCTTCCTCCTGGAGCATGTGAACAGGGGCAAGGGGGTATGATCTCCTGGGACCCACAGTGACTGGTCCAGCCCCATTGGCCCAGTGCGAGGTTGGTACACCCCCATCACACAAATGTCTTTTTGTTTCTCCTTATATTTCCCAAAACTCATTGTTTTCTCCCCCAAAGACAGGCTGACCTCTGTGGTTCCTTTCCTGGGGTACTGGCGCCAAGGTTTGTTCCTGTACACTTGTGTGTGTAACATCCCTGGTTGACCTATTTTTCCTAGTGACTTTCACATGTAAATAGGGTTTCCATTGTTTTGGATTTACAATGCTTAATTTGCATTTGGCAGAGAGATACCTATCTCATCCCTTGTCTAGAAGAAACCTGTTTGTCAGCACTGCCTGGTTACAGACTTTAAAACATAATTCCTATATGTACACAGAATTTTTAAAATAGCATCAGTATTTAAATTTCTCAATGATATTAATGACCAGCATGATACCAGTTTTAATTTGATCTCTTACAAGACACTCTTTATGGATCAATACTATGGAAGCAATGTGTTGTGTGTAGTGAGTTTGTCAGGCCTATTAGGAGTTGCTGTTACAGAACAGTGAGCCCTTTTCCAGTTGGCATTGAGGGGCTCTCAGGGTCACATGGACATAGGTATCTAATATCAAGCCTCCACAGTTTGCCTAAATGCCTGTATAATTCATTGTTTGACATTATAACTGGTGATCAAACTGTTAAAAAAACAAATGAGGTTAGTTGTTCATATGACATTTTTGCAGGTCATTGTGATCTTAAAAATGCCTTTTTAGGATAAACCTTTCTTTGACATTTTTCTATATAGCTGTGGTCTTCAAGATATCAAATGAAGAATAACTCTTCACTGGAAGTTATTAAAGTTTGCTATAAATCGTAAAACATGTGGGGCAGGATTCTCCAATCTACTAAGGCTACTTATGCCATTTGCAGCTGAAGGTGGCCAGTGGAGAATTTCCCTCTAATGGTGGAAAGCAGCTTCCCCTCTACCATTGGCATATGGGAGGTGAGGATGTGTGTTAGGGAAATAGCAGGGTGTAGCCCCATTTCCACCTGAGTAGCTAGTCAAATTTTGAGACCCTGGTGATCTGTAAATTTTCCTTGAAAAGTGTGTTAAGTGAGAGATAAGGTGAGGTGAGAGAGTAACAGAACCTGGATGGTTTTTTAGCATAAGGAAAGTTCTCAGACACTAAGGTAATGAGCATGGAATACAATTAAATTAAAACAAATATTACTGGTAGGTTGGTTTAAATATATTAACATTAGGTTTGATGATTTTAGATTAGACAGATACCATACAGTAGGGTTGGTTGTATGCTGAAAGCCCTAAATATAAAGGTAAATGGCACAGTCAGCACATACCAGTAACTGATTGAAAATTTACCACTTCTGTTTTATGGGGTGAACATAAATCTGATCTACCTAAGGGTCCTTCCTTTAGGCAGAAAAGATCCTTCAGAGGTAGCTTGGCACCAGTGGAATGTCCTAACATGACTAGAGTGCAACTCAGGTTCAAGGCCTATAATTATTATTTACATGTCTATATTGCTAAAAGAGTACTTTATAGAAAATACAGGAAGGCCAGGTCCCTGTCTCAAAGACAAGCTAAGTTCCCATGGCATTTTTTGTAAACTCTAGGGGAAAACCCTAAAACCATTCCCTCACCGTATTAAACAGTTTCTATTGTTTGTGGCTCTTTATAAGTTATAGTTAACTGCCTAATGGGTGTCCCATTTGCCTAAATACCCACTGCATTATTATTTCTTAACTTGGTGTGTTATAAAGTACTTTAAAATACAGTACCAATCGTATAAAAGGCACCAGATAAAACTAAATTCTATTCTACAATTGAACAAGTCACAATAAAGCACCTTTCTGAGAAATTACCATTTTACTTAGAGATGTGCAGTAACTGAGGCACGTTAAAGTAAATGACTTCTGTTCCTTTCAAACTGAGCCTGAGCTTCTTTGCAGAGACTTTGGCCACTTAATGCTGCAAACACTGGCATGTAGGTGTTGAAGGGCATTATCTCATGGGCAATTTTAATTGCCTCAGAGCTGACAGAAACTCCATATGTTCAAAGATACTCAAATATTTGCTATTATATCAGCACTACCTTTGTTCCGAAAGACATAGGGCCAGGCTCTTTGCTGGTGTGGAATTACACCAAGTCAATGAAAATAGTAAGTAAACAAAAATGCCTTAGGAAATCCTGTATCCTGACTGGGCAGTAGGCCATTGTTAGTGGCAAGCATTGATTTTTTTGATCTTTTGCATGATGTGGTTCAGTAAACAAATTTAGATCAAGCCCAACGGGCTATTCCAGGATATTGACATTGCTACTGACCAGTCAGAATGCAGCAATTCCTAGTTCTGTTTTATAACAGAGATAATTCCATTCCATTTATTGATTCATTTAAGCAAATAAGCACTATGATAAGCACCTAGCCTATGCTATTTTTCTCCTGTTTTTGAGTGGTAGAAAATGCAACTTGTTTAATATTGTATTGCTTAGATAAAAGCTATGTATAAATTGTCTGACAACTGAATACAATGTTGCTTTCACCATTTACCCTGAAAAGTATTTCTTATTGACTACAATAGAGCTATACCACTTCACACCAGCTGAGACTCTGGCCTTATATCAGATAATAATAATAAGAAAATTATCCTTTTGCCTTTTTAAAAAAAACGAAGTGTTTTAAACTTAGTTTTTAAACTAAAGGCTGGGGGAAAGCTGAAAGGTGTGGAGGAGCACATGGTTTGGACATCCTTTAGGGAAGGATCTATAAATGGAGATTCCCTATGTCCTAATGAGGAGAAAGGATGGAAGACGATAAAATACAGGTAGGATCTGATGAGAAACAGTCAAAAGAAAAAAAGTCCCATTCAATTAAATCATGTAATGGCTGACAGCTAAAAAGTGAAAAGTTTTTAAAGTGCTTGTATACCAATGCTAGAAGTCTAAATAATAAGATGGGTGAACTAGAGTGTCTCATATTAAATGAGGATATTAATATAATAGGCATCACAGAAACTTGGTGGAATGAGGATAATCAATGGGACACAGTAAAACCAGGGTACAAAATATATCAGAAGGACAGAACAGGTCATGCTGGTGGCACTATATGTGAAAGAAAGCATAGAATCAAATGAAGTAAAAATCTTAAATGAGCCAAACTGTACCATAGAATCTCTATCGATAGTATTTCCATGCTTGAATAATAAGAATATAGCAGTAGAGATATATTACAGACCAGTACCAGAGCTAGGGGGGAGCTGGGGAGCAGCTGCTCCCCACTGAGCACATTCTCCAAAAGTGGCGCCTTTTTAATTTTTACACTCAACCCAGCAGTCCGGGTCTTCGGCAGCAATTCGGCGGCGGGTCTTCAGCTGCTCCAGGTCTTCGGTGGCAAGTCCTTCGGTCTTTGGCGGCAAGACTTGGGTTTTTCTTTTTTTTTTCTTCGCTGCTTTGGCGCCTTTTTTTATGTGTTCGCTCCCCCTGCTGGTAGAACCTGGCTACGCCACTGTTACAGACCATCTGACCAGGATGGTGATAGTGACTGTGAAATGCTCAAGGAGATTAGAGAGGCTATTAAAATAAAAAACTCAATAATAATGGGGGATTTCAACTATCCCCATATTGACTGGGTATATATCACCTCAGAATGGGATGCAGAGACAGTTTCTTGACACCTTAAATGACTGCTTCTTGGAGCAGCTAGTCCTGGAACCAACAAGAGGAGAGGCAATTTTTGATTTAGTTCTAAGTGGAGCACAGGATCAGGTCCAAGAGGTAAATATAGCTGGACCAGTTGGTAATAGTGACCATAATATAATTAAATGTAATATCCCTGTGGTGGTGAAAACACCACAGCGGCACAACACTGTAGCATTTAATTTCAGAAAGGGGAACTACACAAAAATGAGGAGGTTAGTTAAACAGAAATTAAAAGGTACAGCACCAAAAGTAAAATCTCTGCAAGCTGCACGAAAACTTTTTAAAGACACCATAAAAGAGGCTCAACTTAAATGTAAACCCCAAATTAAAAAACATAGTAAGAGAACCAAAAAAGAGCCACCAGGGCTAAACAACAAAATAAAAGAGCAGTGAGAGGCAAAAAGGCATCCTTTAAAAAGTGGAAGTTAAATCCCAGTGAGGAAAATAGAAAGGAGCATAAACTCTGGCAAATGAAGTGTAAAAATATAATTACAAAAAAGAATTTGAAGTACAGCTAGCCAAAGACTCAAAAAGTAATAGCAATTTTTTTTTAAAGTACATCAGAACCAGGAAGCCTGCTTAACAACCAGTGGGGCCACTGGACAATCGAGATGCTAAAGGAGCACTCAAGGATGATAAGGCCATTGCGGAGAAACTAAATGAATTCTTTGCATCCATCTTCATGGCTGAGGATGTGAGGGAGATTCCCAAACCTGAGCCATTCTTTTTAGGTGACAAATCTGAGGAACTGTCCCAGATTGAGGTGTCATTAGAGAAGGTTTTGGAACAAATTGATAAACTAAACAGTAATAAATCACCAGGATCGGATGGTATTCACCCAAGAGTTCTGAAAGAACTCAAATGTGAAATTGCAGGACTACTGTCATCTGTAACCTATCATTTAAATCAGCTTCTGTACCAAATGACTGGAGGATAGCTAATGTAACGCCAATTTTTAAAAAGGGCTCCACAGGTGACCCCAACAATTACAGGCTGGTAAGCCTGACCTCAGTACCGGGCAAACTGGTTGAAACTATAGTAAAGAACAAAATTGTCAGACACATAGATGATTATAATTTGTTGGGGAATAGTCAACATGGTTTTTGTAAAGGGAAATCGTGCCTCACCAATCTACTAGAATTCTTTGAGGGGGTCAACAAGCATGTGGACAAGGAGGATCCAGTGGATATAGTGTATTTAGATTTTCAGAAAGCCTTTGACAAGGTCCCTCACCAAAGACTCTTAAGCAAAGTAAGCAGTCATGAGATAAGAGGGAAGGTTCTCTCATGGATTGGTAACTGGTTAAAAGATAGGAAACAAAGGGTAGGAATAAGTGGTCAGTTTTCAGAATGAAGAGAGGTAAATAGTGGTGTCCCACTGGGGTCTGTACTGGGTCCAGTCCTATTCAACATATTCATAAATGATCTGGAAAAAGGGGTAAACAGTGAGGTGGCAAAATTTGCAGCTGATACAAAACTACTCAAGATAGTTAAGTCCCAGGCAGATCGTGAAGAGCTACAAAAGGATCTCTCAAAACTGGGTGCCTGGTCAACAAAATGGCAGATGAAATTCAATGTTGATAAATGCGAAGTAATGCACATTGGAAAACATAATCCCAACTATACACATAAAATGATGGGGTCTAAATTAGCTGTTACCTCTCAAGAAAGATATCTTGGAGTCGTGGATACTTCTCCTTCTCATAACACAGGATATTTACTCCTTCTCATAACTCAAAACTAGGGGTCACCCAATGAAATTAATAGGCAGCAGGTTTAAAACAAACAAAAGGAAGTATTTTTTCACACAACATACAGTTAACCTGTGGAACTCTTTGCCAGAGGATGTTGTGAAGGCCAAGACTATAATAGGGTTCAAAAAAGAACTAGATAAATTCATGGAGGATAGGTCCATCAATGGCTATTAGCCAGGATGGGCAGGGATGGTGTCCCTAGCCTCTATTTGCCAGAAGCTGGGAATGGGCGACAGGGGATGGATCACTTGATGATTACCTGTTCTGTTCATTCCCTCAGTGGCACCTGGCATTGGCCACTGTCAGAAGACAGGATACTGGGCTAGATGGACCTTTGGTCTGACCTAGTATGGCTATTCTTATGTTCTTTGTGCATTGAATGCCTCTTGACAGTTACACTGATGAAGGGGGAAATAATTGCTTGGATGTGTTCTCATAGTTTGCTAGATGATTATATCCTGAAGGAATTTATGTCAGGTTATCTTTAACAGGCCTTTGTCCTTCCTAAAATTTACAAATGGCATAATGAATTATTATCATTAGGAAGTCAAGCATTTTGTGTTCTGTCATGGTGGAAACTCAAGCTTGGGAAGCTCAGGTATAGGTTTATAAGTAATTTTTAGAAAGAGAACCTTGTGAAACTAGTATGCACAAGAAGGAAAATGCATTGATTCTCCCACTTTGACCAACATCCTCTCTTACTTATGCTCTGAAGTGCATTGGCAGTTTTGTCAGTTTAGGCAATTATTTGCTGCAATGGTTCTAAGCATGTGCTTGTGTGTGAACTGTGAATTGGATACATAACTGTTTCTGTCGGAGCAATGCTGGTTATTGGAAAGATGTATCGCAGTATCATTTTGGATATTTGGATATTTTTATTTATTTTTGATAGGTCTGGTATAGTGGAATCAGCTTCTTCATTAATAGTCCAGAAAACACGTGATCATAATTATAATGATTACATTGAGCAAATATCTGTCTCTATTTTTGCTCACAGAGTGCAATTTCCCACATTTGTCATTATACTGTATTTGACTTTTGGCAAGCATTTTTATTGTCTCCGAATTGTTTGCTAACAGTTTGCTTGATATTCAAAATCTGAGCTGTGGTGATTACTTATGAGTGGTCAGATAGTATTATTTCATTTCCCTGACTGAATGAGAATAATCTTTACAATTAAGAGGAGGACATGAAAAGTCATTGGGCTTTGAACCACTGATAGGGAGAGGTTGCAGACAAATAGGAATAAGGGATTTGATAAAATATAAAACCCTTTGCCTTTCTAGGCTTCATAAGCCTGGCCTGAGGCATCGTTGCTAGACAATTAGAGTATTCCTAGATTTATAAGGTAGATGCAGAGTTTACATTTAATTTTCTTATCACATTCACCCAAAGCTATTGCTTGGCTTGGTGGGTTCATAGATTATAAGGCCAGAAAGGAGTATTGTGATCTTCTAGCCTGACCTCCTGCATAACACAGGCCAGAGGACTTCCCTGAATTAATCCCTGATTGAACTAGAACATGTCTTTTAGAAAAACATCCAGTCTTAATTTAAAAATGCCCAGTGATGGAGAACCCCTCACAATCTGTGGTAAGTTGTTCCCTTGGTTAATCACCTGCCTCACTAGTAAAAAATGTGCACCTTATTTCCAGCCTGAATTTATTTAGCTTTAACTTCCAGCCATTGGATTGTTTTCATAACTATGCAACCCACCTCACTGATTTAGCACAGTCTCATGCTGATTAGCTTGACATTCCTTTATATGTTGCCAGCATCCTTCACCTCCATGAGTGTAGTTGTGTGTGTGCATGTAGGGGCAGATGGGTGGCAGTCAGTCCTCTACATCCTTGTCCTGAGGATCCTCCCATTATTGATCCATTTAACCTACCACTATCAGTCCATGCTTCACAGATTCCAGATGAACTATAGTTTTGTGGAGCAAAGCAATCTCTATCTCAAGAGACTGAACTCACTGCTTCACTAGAAATCCCAGCCCTTATAGCCCAGGGTGTGAGATATTTTTTGGGTTTCCTTTCCATACAGTATGAAATCAGTGTCCTGTTCAACTTGTATTTGCATCTTAAATGCCTCCTGACGGCAGCACCTTATGCAACACCCTAGCTTGGCTGTGTTTATACTTATCAGGGAAATTTATATGTGACATATGCTCTCCCCACCCCTCAAAAGAGGTGAATCAATAGCACTGGAAACTCATCTCCACAGATCAGATTCCCTTATATTGCCCCACCAATATGTCTCAACCTCAGCCTTGAAAGATCACCTCTAGGTGAGAGGAGGTCATTCAGTTACCATACTCATTCAATCCTTGACTTCTTTTCTGAGGCTGCCAAAGAAAGCTAGTGCCAACTGTGCCAAGGACATTTGTTCACTGGGAATCAGATTGACGCCAGGAAATCATTTCATATGGCCATGAAAGAGCAATCAGAGTATAATAATTTTCAATCACTGCCACTTGGGCTCATATTCACTCACTGGCCTAGAGTTGAAAAGCTCCATAATTTTGTTATTAAGCCCCTGTTCCATCCATCTTTAAATCTGAACTATTAAAATTCACTCCAGGCTGAAACTGGGCCTACAATATGTACACAGCATTTCTACTAATAAAATTTCCCCCCAGTAAGTAAGCATTCAGAAATATCAAGGGAGAATAATCAGTAAAACACACAACCCCCCTGCCACCTCAAATAAGATAAAAAAGGCTGAACTAATAGGAATTGCAGACTAGAAAAGAAAAGGCCGACTTAGTTTATTAGGCAGAGAAGGGAGGGGTGAGGGAAAAAACCCTGTACGGGTGCTAGGTGCACCATGTATTCTAAAATACTTGGGCAAGGTTAACAGACAGTTTCAGATCTTGTTCCCATCATGTTGCCATCAAATATACAAAGCGCTTCTGTGTACTGTCATAAGTCAGCTAAAACATGTGTAAACATATGCCATGTCAGTCATTAAGAAGAAGGGTATAATTACACTTTTAAATATGGCAAAGCATTCTGAAAGTAGCGTATAATTTTCCAGAGCAGGAACCTTTATGAAACATATCTTTCGCTGAGTGTTTATACAGCCTGACATCTTCAGGTTTGTTCAGATCAAGAGCCCCACTGTGAACAAGCAGGCTTCAGACAAAGGAGGCAATTTGTTCTTTAGGTGCCATTTCAACAAGAGAGAGAAAAAAGGAGAGAGACAGAGAGAAGACAGAAGGGCATGCCATGTTACTGCATGCAACTATGAAATCTGCAGGATCCAGTAGAATGTTTAGCAATAACTTTGTGTCAAGCTACTTCTTTCAGTGCTGGCAAATGACAAACCTGTGGTTTTGCCCTGGAAAGGGTCACCGGAAGATATGTTTTTTAAACTTTTAATTCAGTTAAATAGGCTCACTGCTATCTTGGGGGAAGTGGAATCATGTGGGTTTATCATGAGGGGGCAAAGGGGAAATGCTGAGAAGGGACCTTTTAAACAGTAAGTCCTGCAGGTGACTCCAAGGCTCTCAGAGTGGGATTTGCAAAGCCATTTGAACACCCATTTTCCATTAATTTTAATTGGAATTGGGTGTGTAAGTCCCTTATGCAAGCTTAAAATTATCAGCCTAAATGTTTGTATGCCTCAAAAACACTTGAAAGAATAAACAAGGACTGGTCATTATTATCCTGCCCACTGTTGTGGAGTGATATTAACTCTCTCTTGAAGCAAAGGAAACATTTTACTGCATCTCCTACTGAGAACAGAAAGTGTCAGTGCATCTGACTGAGAAAAAGAAAATGCTGATGCCTGTTGTGTGATATAGCTTTTGCATCACTGAACAAGTCCCACCCACCCTTATTAATAGTGACTCCTACCTGCCCAAAACAAATGTACAATGGGAAGAATGCAACTTATATTCTATTAAATAGTAGGAAGAGGTGGGTGAGTAAAGAGTTTAGCATCAGTGAACACTAGCCCAGCTTGTACCTTGAGATGTTCTTTCCTAATACTCAGTTTCTTTCTGATAAACATATATTTGGCCTAAACTACCCTTTCTAATGCTTGTGGAAAGAAACCAAGTGCCCTGCTAGGTTATCTCCGTGTTCTGAAAACATAATGACCCACATCTCATGGCACACTGTCAGCGTCCACCTTGACTACAATAATGCTATGTCAATAATTATATAGTGCTTATCAGCACAAGCAAGCCGAGAACTTTTTAAGCATGTGCAAATAAATGAGAAACTAAAATATATACAACTATGAAAGAAAACAATAGAAATTATAATCAAGATAAATCCCTAAATAAAATGTGAATACTACATCTTTAAGGTTTTTGTTGGTAGCTGTATCTAGGTATGTAAGTAGCTCTCATTACCTTATTATCTGATCACCCCACATGTAATTTAAAAAAAAATGTTTGGCACTCAACTGAATTACCTGGCACAAATATGTGCAGGAAAGAATGCTCTGCCAGTCTAGTTCAAAGGAAAGTGATGTATAGCCTAGAAGCGGCTGGAAGCAGCTGTCCACTAATGATGGGCAAACTTCATAGAAGTTTAAGGCTTGGCTTATTCAGACATTTTGAGGTTCCCTACTAGCCTTCCAGACCTTGATATCTTCCATTCCTTCCTCCAAAGAAGCCTCCAATATGCTTCAGTTCCCTCCCTACAATAGGCCTTGGACTCTTCCATGGGCTTTTCAAAACTGATAGTGATAGTGGAGTGAAGAGAGAAAGTTATGGCCTTTCGCAGTAACACTGAGAAACCTAGAGCCTACTGAAGCATTGCAGGCAGGCAGGCAAGTCAGAAGTCTATTGGAAGGTGTCATGGGGGCTGGCCCTGAGGGATTCAGGCACCCAGCCTAACTGTGACAAGCTCCACTCAGAAGAATGTGTGAGCTCAAATCCACCAGTGGGCAGCTAATTATCTAAATTGCTGGGTGGCAGTTAATTAAATAAGGAGCATCCTCTGTTCTGAGGCTTTCTGACTGACCCTTCATAAAACTTTATTAAGCTCAGGTGCTTACCTAATTAACTGCTGCCCAGCTACTTAGGCAATTAACTATCCACAGGTGGATCTGGGTTGGCTCATTCTCCTCATATGGAGCCTGTCATCGGTAGCTGATGCCTGATCCCCTCAGGGGCCAGCCCCATGACAGAAAACTATGTCTGTAGCACTGCTAGTGCAGAGGCTCTAAGCAATGGAGAGAGCTCTCCAGTCGACTTAATTACTCCAGCCCCCATGAGTGGTCAACACTGGTTCTTAGGCCGGTGTAATTTACGTTGCTTAGGGGGGTGACTTATTCACACCCCTGTGCGACATCACTTATAGCAACTTAAGCAGTAGTGTGTACATAGCCTTTGAGTCACATTGAGAATGAGTCAATGGATGCTAAAACTGTGACTACTCATTTATTGAACCTGAAAGAAAAGGGTAAAAAGTCTCAGAATATGTTAGAGGAAGAAGGATGCTTCACTAGAAAATGGGAAGCAAGCTTCATTTTTTCAGACTTGGGTCAAACCACACAGGCAAAGAGCAGAGCTCTTTTACCACTGAAAATCATTCACCGAGTTGATAAATAATGCTGCGCGTATCTTCCTGGTTAAAACTGAAGAACTACTATACTCCTCGTGGGAAGCTAAAGCATTCTGAGCATCCAGTTTTGGTTCTACTGATTTGAATGGGAACCGGTTCAAGCCCTGACTCTGTTTTGTAATACTTAGGAGATAATGGGTATGTCTACACAGTGTAGTAAGCCTGGATCTGTGTCCTGATGGTGTTTTTAAGCAGTGCCTGAGCATCCACCCTGCATTGCAAACCTGGGCCTCACACCCATGCTGATGTGTCATCCATACTACACCAGAGTCAGAACTTCAGCTTCTGGCATGTATTCCAGGGTTTCTAGCACCCTTGCCAGCTGAAACTGCTCTGTGGCTTAGCTCATAGTGGGTTGTGGGAGAACTTGTCTGTCCATCCCAAGGGAATTGAATAGAATGTTTTGGATTAGCCATGAACACATCCAGCCAAGCCATTTTGTGTCCGCATACTCCCAGCAGCCAGAGCCAACGTGGATCCTGACCCAATGGAAGAACTTCTCCACGTCGTACTATCAGTCCTATTTTGGGAATCAGGCACCGCATCTGTGAGATGCTGGTAGACATTTTTTGACCTGCCAAAGGCACCTCTCAGGATAGCATACTGGCATACCAGTTGCAACTCAGCTGATGCTCCTCATGTCTGTTGCCTTAGTCACAGATTCACTCTGTGTATACGGACACTTTGGGAGCTGGGCCACAAGCATAGATAGGTGGGATCACATCGCCATGCAGACCTGGGATGACCAACAGTGGGTCCAGCCTGGCCCAACCCTCCAGCACTAGGACACATACATAAGGGAGGCCATGCCAGTCCAGAAGCGAGTCACTATAGCCATCTCGAAGCTGGCTACCCCAGACTGATATAGGTTAGTGACTAACCACTTTGGAGTTGGGAAATCAACTGTGGGAGTTGTTGTGCCAGAGATTTGGACAGTGATGTCCCCAAACGTGGGGGGAGGGGGCTTTACAAATGTTCCTGAAATAATTGCTGGCTTTCAGAGAATGGGGTTTCCAAACTGCACTGAGGCCATTGATGGGACTCAAGTGCCTATAGTTTGCTATTTGCAAGGAGGACATGAGTACATAAACTGCAAAGGATATTACTCCATCGCTATATGGGCCATAGTCAACGACAGGGCCAGATTTCATGGACATGAACATGGGATCTACTGGCAGGGTGTATGATGCCAGGGTTTTTCTGGATATCCAAGACTTTACGTACGTTTAAGCCGGGATACTATTCCCACCAAATGACACGGTTATAAATGAAGCCACTGACCCCACTGTTATTTTAGGGGTTCCCCTTTCCCCCTATTGCCATAGCTTCTGAAACTGTTCCCTGATTTCAGAGGACCTGGCATAAGAAGGTTCCGCTACACATTCAGGTGATGGAATGTGCATTAGGCAGATTGAAATCCCACTGGCGCTGCCTTCAAAGTTGTTTGGATGCCAGAGTCATCAATGCCATCTGCATTATTGTGGCCTGCTGTGTTCTGCACAATGTCTGCAAGGAGAAGGGAGGACATTTTTGCTAGGAGTGGATTAAAGATGCTGCTAGATTTCTGAACCAATACACACAATTAGACAGTGCACTTGTCATGACTGGTGCTAAATCCACATGTACATCAGAAATCAGAGATGCTTTATGTGAGGTTTGCACAGTCCTATGCTTGAAATAGTAGTTGAGGTTGTGCTGTGTATGTGTTGGTATTGTGAATTTTGTAAATACTATCATGAAATATATGGAGATGTGTTATGCATTTTATCTCTACTGTCCATGGACTTCAACTCACAGTTTATGGATTACTGGGCTGACAGTTTGTAAATTTTTATTATAAAATTTATTGAGAATGACATTCATTAGAACTTGTGCCACTTTTAACATTACATATAATAAAACATGCTACTGTTTCTTGTGTGCAAATTCAACACTATATTTTACATAGGTATTTACATACCACTGTAAGACCAAGAAAGACTGATGAGCTCTATCTAAACCTATAATACAATAAACAAACTCAGTGACAAAACAGGGAAAGGTGCATGTTCCCAAATGACATGGCCAGCTATTCCTGGGTATCTTCTGTTCTCCTTGGCTTTTCTGGTGTGTTTTGCATATGCCGGCTGTAACTGGACCACAGTGGATGAATACACAGGGTACATTTGTTCATTCCATGTGCTACATTGCCTGTGGTGTGGACCAGCCAGCCCCTGAATTGTCTGAAGGCTGCATAGTCTGCAGGGCATAATAGCGCAGAGGGGATTCAGGGCGTGGGGTTGAAGCAGGTGCTGAAGATCGCAATGGAGTCTGCAGCCTGGTAGCCATGAGTGCAAGTAATTGCTCAGACAACTCCTGCTGCTGCTCTGTCTTCCTCCCTCAACCTGGGGTCATGCTCCATTAGTCTTTCCACTGATCTCTCCTTGTGCTATGCAGCCGCTGTCTCTCTTTCCACCCTTCTTGCATCCTTATCCTTTTGATAGTCCATTTGGTCCTTCTGAAACTCTAGCTGCTGATTCGTTTTATCTAGAATCTCTCTCATCAGCTCATCTCAGACTGTCTCTTTGCCCACAGTATGTGGGTCCACTCCCCATGCTCCCAGCACTGTGTGTTTGCCCTGTGGAGGTAGAAAGGCCTTGAAAGGAAAATGAAAGAGCCCATTATTGTCTGACCTTGATAAAAATTACATTTTTTTAATCTGTCAAAAGGGCTGCTTTAATGCAAGGTCAAAAGATTATACTTTTATCAATGGGCTTTATTTTATTTACACTAAAAACACCAGCCATTTCAGACATCCTTTGGAAAACCACTGAAAGCCATCCCACACCTTGGTAAGATACACACATAAAATTCAATTGAAATGATTTCTACATTCCCTTCATTTTTTCTGGGGGTGATGTGGTGTGGCAGACTTATGAGAGGTTTAGTCACTAGCTATGACTTTTCAATCCTTCCTGTAGGGCAAGTGTAACCCACACACCTTCTGGGTGTGGTGTTCTGTCCCATCTAGTGGCAATGAGACCACTTAGAGAGAGAGATAAAATGAGTCTGATCTACAGCCTGAGCTAACAGCCAGTTGACTTTTAGCTCATGCAGTAGAGGCTCATGCGCTAAGCTCCAGAGGTCCCACGTTCGATGCCGACAACCGAGGTCTGTTGGCATTACACAAGCTCTAGAGAACATAGATATACTGCTCCTAATAGAAGCATGAATTCTGTTCCACACCATTGGAGGACAGTCATCAGTCTGTGCTCAGGAGATATTTAGGTGTCTAGTGACCAATCAGCACATCTCAAAATGGAGGGGGCTCACAAGTTACAGAGACAGCCCTAATAAATATGCCCTTCCCCAAAACATAACCAACTGACTGGAGCTTCTACCCCGTAAGAAGTTCGCGTTCATCACCAGACAGCAATCGGTGAAAATTAGTCTTAGAGTTAGCAGGAAATGCAGCACAGCCTCTTTACAAGCACCCTGTGTCCATGCAAACACCTGACTCACTGCTAGCCATGGGGAGTCCTAACTCAGCCAGCCAGCCACCCTCCACTGTAATTTGGACTCTCATATTAAAGCCAAATATGGACCAAATACACACTCCAGTTTTGTTTGGACTCATAACAGCCAGTTTTTGGAGGGGATTCAGTTTACAGATGATCCAGAACAGTGCAGGCATTGCTGATTTATACGGTGCATTGTCTTAGTCCAGAAAGGTACAATGGAGCCCCACCCGTACTTATAACAATCTGCTAGTAACTAGTAAAAATTTCATGAAAACTACTTGGTTAACTTTTCTGCTTTTTCAGGGTCCATTGTAAATCTTATGTGACATTGGGGGGATGTACTGGGGAGTGGGCGTTAATGGAATGGCATGGGGTCTGTCTTGAATGGCACACACCAAAACCTCAGTATATGTTAGTAACTTAATAGGGCCATAAGCCCCAAATCCCTCCCATCCATATATTAACAACAACAAAAACGGAGGCATAAACTTACCAGGCTCCTGCTTTGGCGTTTGCTCTGATGCCGATTCTTCTGTGGGCTGCTCCCCAGGACTATCCCCAAACAACTCCTCTGAGTATGGACCCAGAATGTGCTGCAGCTGCTCCAGTGGCATAGCCTCTTTAGTTACTGGCCTCAGCCCCAAGGTCACCTCTTGCCCTTCGTACAGGGACTGGCTCTCCTGCAGAAGTGCCTGTGACTGGGGACACCATAAGGTGCCATCCCTGCTCAGCAGATTGTCATGCACCTCTGTGGACTCAACGCTCACTACACTTCCAAGTACCCAGTCAAATTCCTAGTAAAAGAGGCAGGAAGATGGGGAGTTTTCAGAGGTGTCATCAGAATATTTGACTTTGCAATAAATACTCTGTCTTCCACCGCTTGATTCACTCTTCTGCTGTCCAGTCAATTCCCAATGCCACCAGCTGCTCAGATAAAGCTTTGTAGACATGATCATTTCTTGTGCTCTTGCTGAAGGTGAAAATCTTGCTCACCTTACACCACAAGATAACTAGAATCCAGCTCTGTTCCTCTGGCCAACTAGCAGCATGCTTGATCCAGGAATTCTTACTGCTTGCCGTGCTAATACAGGTGAGGATTGACTGCGTTTCCAGTTGAACAGTCCACGTGGAAATGAAAGGTTAAATGCTGAGCAGCTGCATTTGAACCAGGTATTTGCTTCTAGTTCCTGGGAAGTGAGTGGGAAGTTTTGGGATAGAAAGACTGGGAAACACAGCCCCCGAGGATTGTGGGATAGCATTGGCCGAGTCTCCAGACCCAAGTCTGGTGACCCAGAGTTGATCTGTTTCCAACTGCAAAATGCCCGGGCTTTGACCCATGTCACTGAGGGACTTTGAGCCATCCCCGTGGGCCCAAGTCCAGAGGGGTTCTGGGCCTGAGTCAGATTGATTTGTGTTCACTTAAATCAGAGTCAGAGCCTGGGATTAGTGTGATTTAGACATACCTAAAGTGATCTAACTTTGTGCCTCTAAGCTAGAATGCAACAGAGTTTTTGCTTTCCCTTTTCTATATACTTTTACATATTTTAACAAACATAACCATTTGCTGAAGACATTGTTCTTGAAATGCTTGAACTGCCTCAAGAAAAATGGAGTATGCACTTAAGGCCTGATCTAAACTCCAATGACATCAATTGAAAGACTTCCTTGGGCTTTTGATCATGCTCACATTATGTTACTTTTGATGGATATCCATAAACAAAGCCAAAGTATTGTAGCCAGGGAGAGAAAAAGAGAGAAAGAATGATGTACGCCCGAGGATTTTTTTTTCACCTGAGGTCTTAAATTTGGCAGTGTATAGTCACCATACTGAAATTAAATGGACTTTACATTTAAAAAATATTGCAAACTAATTCTTTACCTGGGTTACTAATAACATCTGTGACTATTAAAAGAGAAATTATATTTAACCCTGGGGTTTCATACCATACTCATTTAAAATTTAAAATCAAATGTCCATCATTTCATGGGGCATGGCTCATTTTAGTCCCAAAGCTGTCTACAACCCACACAGATTTGGTGTTGTTCCCTTTGGTACCACTATTATTGTTGTAAAGTTATTTCCATCTGAAATAAAAAATGATGAATCTGAGGTTGCAGAAAGAGTCCTTTACACTAAAGGAATGAGTTTCACAGCACTTTCAGTTTCTTCCATGAATAATTTTCTTGTGCCCTCGTTTTGGATCTTTTTAACACATTGTATCCCACATTTGGGCCTTGGCAGGTTGTAGATACATTTAGAATACAAAAAATGCTTGAAACAAGTAATCATAACTATAACCTTACATTATATCATTCTGTTCTTTCTTTCTTAAAGGTTAAAATAGCAGCCTTTATTTGCCTAGCTTCCAGCACATATGCAGAGTTAACTCTATGGTTTCTCTCTGTGTGAGACTTCTATGTGCATGCCTATTTGATGGAGTTTATTTTTGTTGTAAAGTGCCACACTGTCTTCAGCTCAGGACGTTGCTTGAGTCTTTACTCAGACCTGTGAAGAGAGCTGTATACAGAGCCACGAAACTCAAGAATTATGCATTGAGTATCACTGCCTAAGTCTATGAAATCTAAGGCTGATTATCTATAAGAATGACTTGCAGAGAGAACTCATAGACCTTCCATTAGAAGAAACAGATGCAAGAATTTCATCTTTATATCCCCCAGGTGCATCAGAGGCTTGATGCCTATTAATCCACATAGCAACATGTAATTATACAACCATAAGTCCACTCTTACTCTTTCAGTTTTAGTGTGGGCTGTACCTGAAACTTGTGCCTTATGTAGCCTGACCTATATTTTCATCGAGAGTGACAATTTGAGTATAATACATGAAAAGCATTTACTACCATGATTATATAGCACTGGTCTGTGTAATAATCAGCTGTGAAATATGCTGTTTGGTCATATTGGATGTTACTGAAATGTTTTGAGCCATTTTTAGGAAAGCAAGGCACTCTCAGTAGGATACTGCAGTGTTGCCTTCTACATTAAACAGATGAGGTACATGGCAGATGGTCTAGTGGACAGGGCACTGAACTGAGACTCAGTAAACCTGGACTCAATGCACATTTCAGGTAGAGATTTTCTGTGAGACCTTGGGCAAATCACTTAATCTACCCTGTGTTTCAGTTCCCCATCTATGACATAAGGATAATACTTCCCGACCTTATGGGGGTGTTGTGAGGATAAAATCTATTAATGGCTGCTCAGATACTAAAGTGACAACAGCCATGTAGGTAGATGGTGATGGCTGTAAGTCCGTGCTGGTCAACTTGGGTACAAACAACTATGAAAGCAAACCATTGCCAATGTGACAGTCACCATTTCACAAAAGAGTGCCTCGTGGCTGGACTGACCTTTGATTATGTTGCCATTACAGTGGCACCACCAGCCTGACATGTCTACATTCTTCATACTCAATTCAACAAATGAGAGATTAACTAACTTGTTGTGATCACTCTTCATTTCTGCCCTTGCAGGAATTTCTGCAGCTCAAAAACATGTTTCACCAGTTCTTGGAAACTAATTGAGAGAGTAGAGAAAATAATGAGTAATGAATAGTGGGCTACATGGATGAGAGGACCACAGATGTGACCAACTACCACTTCAGCCAGTTCAAAGAGTTTGTTTGATTGGTTTGATGTAAATGAAAATGGGCAGATGGGCCTGCCAAAAAAAGGCAGGATCCGCAAACTTCCAGGATTTTTTCTCCTGAATGCAGCCTGTGAAAAAAAGAAGTTTGTGTTTAAAAAGCTAGTGAGAGAGGTTTTGTATTAAGCTATCTTGGAAACTGAAGAAAATCTGAAGTGCTGCATGAGGTGGTATAATTCATACATTTATAGACTCCCTTAGATCTATTTAGTCCTGCTCAACTGATGTGTAAGGGAGTCTTGGAGGTGTGACTTACAGCACATGCTGAGAAGCTAGCTGCCTCAAATCAGAGGACCTTCTTTCTGCTCCTCAGTGTGTGAGTTATACCCACTTAGGCCTGGTCTACACTAGGAGGTTATGTCGAATTTAGCAGTGTTAAATCGAATTAACCCTGCACCCGTCCACACAACGAAGCTATTTAGTTCGACATAGAGGTCTCTTAAATTCGACTTCTGTACTCCTCCCCAACGAGGGGAGTAGCGCTAAATTCGACATGGCCATGTCGAATTAGGCTAGGTGTGGATGGAAATCGACGCTAATAGCTCCGGGAGCTATCCCACAGTGCACCACTCTGTTGACGCTCTGGACAGCAGTCCGAGCTCGGATGCTCTGACCAGCCACACAGGAAAAGCCCCGGGAAAATTTGAATTCCTTTTCCTGTCTGGGCAGTTTGAATCTCATTTCCTGTTTGGACATCGTGGCGAGCTGAGCAGCAGTGGCAACGATGCAGAGCTCTCCAGCAGAGGTGACCATGGAATCCCAGAATAGAAAGAGGGCCCCAGCATGGACTGATTGGGAAGTCTTGGATCTGATCGGTGTGTGGGGCGATGAGTCCGTGCTTTCGGAGCTGCGCTCGAAAAGACGGAACTCAAAGATCTACGAGAAGATCTCAAAAGCCATGACAGAGAGAGGATACAGCCGGGATGCAACGCAGTGCCGTGTGAAAATCAAGGAGCTGAGACAAGGCTATCAGAAGACCAAAGAGGCAAACGGACGCTCCGGATCCCAGCCCCAGACATGCCGTTTCTACGAGGCACTGCATTCCATTCTAGGTGCGGCCGCCACCACTACCCCATCACTGACCGTGGACTCTGAGGATGGGATATTGTCGACGGCCGGTTCCTCGGAGATGTTAGCGGACAGGGAAGATGAGGAAGGAGATGAGGAGGACGAGGCAGTCGACAGTGCTTACAACGCTGATTTCCCCAACAGCCAGGATCTCTTCATCACCCTCACAGAGATCCCCTACCAACCGTCCCCAGGCGTTAACCTGGACCCAGAATCAGGGGAAGGATCAGTCGGTAAGTGTTTAAAACATGTAAACATTTATTTTGAACAGAACAGGAATATTAACAATATTAACAATGGGTTTTTCATGATTAGTTTGCTCTAGGCGCTTCACGTTTTAGTCCTTGGCAGTGCAACTACTGCAAAAGAATCTAACAATGTCCGGTTTATCATGATTAGTTTGCCCTAGGTGCTCTACTTTTTAGTCCTTGCCAGTGCAGCTACTGGAAAAGAAGGTCTATATGTCCGGGGATAGAGCTGAAATCCTCATGGGACATCTCCACGAAGCTCTCCTGGAGGTAATTGGAAAGCCTTTGCATGAGGTTCCTGGGGAGAGCGGCCTTATTGTGTCCTCCATGGTAGGAAACTTTTCCATGCCAGGCTATTATCAAGTACTCTGGGATCATTGCCTTGCAGAGCATGACGGCATACGGCCCTGGTTTTTGCTGGCTTTCACGCAGCATGCGGTCTTTCTCTGTCCCAGAAATCCTCATCAGAGTGATGTCGCTCATGGTGACCTGCTTAGAATTAGGGGAATGTTACTGTTGGGACTGCTTGCCTGTTCCTTTACAGAACTGTAACCGGCGGTTTACAGCCACGCAGTGGAGGCGGAAGAGGGGCAGCATACAGGGATCTTTCCCGGGGACAGCCGCGAGGGGGTGGGACAGGGGCAGAGTTCATGCTTGCCGGATTGCCGGCAGCAGGAACTGGCCAACGCTAGGAGCATTGCTTTGAACATGAAAGGAGGGCACTGCTATAATTTAAGTTTTAAGCAGCCAAAAGTCTACGGCTTACCATGTCAGCCTGCTACCCGAATTCCGCTGTCTTGCCCCGCTTGTCTGATCTCCAGTGCAAGACCCCAGGCACTAAATGCGAAGGCCGAAAATTCAACCTTGTCCTGAGTGCGCATGTGATAGGTGCTGTGCATGGTCTTGTTCACAGAGAAAGACTATGTTCATTGTTCACAAAAAATTATCTTTGTGAGGAATTCACTCCCTTTTTCCCATCCCACAGCTGCGACTGTCTCCCGACCTACCCTGGCATCCCCCTCCCAGAGGCTGGCGCAGATTAGGCAGAGAAAGAAAAGGACACGGGACGACATGTTCTCAGAACTTATGGGCTGCTCCCGAGCCGAGGCGGCACAGCAGACCCAGTGGAGGGAGAACATGTCGCAAATCCATCAATCACACATTGAATGGGAGGCGAGGTGGCGTCAGGAAGACCAGCAGGCGACTCAAACGCTGCTTGGACTAATGAGGGAGCAAACGGACACGCTCCGGCGCCTTGTGGATGTTCTGCAGGTCCGGAGGCAGGAGGATAGAGCCCCGCTGCAGTCTATCTCTAACCGCCCTCCCCCGCCACAAAGTCCCATACCCCCCTCACCCAAAGTCCCAAGAAGGAGGGGCGGCAGGGGCCGTGAAAACTGTCACTCCACCCCTGCAGACTGCTCAAGTAACAGAAGGCTCTCATTCCCCAAAATTTGATAAGTCCTTTCCTTCCCGCCTCACCCAAGCCCCCGGCCCAGTTTTATCCCCTAACTGTTTAGTTGCTAATAAAAAATATGTTTCTGTTAATTACTGTTTCCATCATGTTCTTTTAGAGGACAGTGTGTTTGAAGGGGGGGAAGGGGGTTGGTAATTGGACAGGACAGTCACCTTTACCAGGGTACAGACAGGGGGGCATGTTCAGCAGCAGGTCACACACACATTGCAGTCACTAGGCACCCTGATCAGTCTGGGAGGTGGTTTTCATGTTCTGTGTGGGGGGGGGGCTATGTGAGTTTGTGGCGGGGGAGGGCGGTTAGAGATCTTATGCAGCGGTCCTTATCCTGGATCACAGAGCCACGCAGCAGCATCCTCCCCCACCACAAAGTCACATAGCCCCCACACACAGAGTCCCGAAAAGGAGGGGTGGCAGGCTCCATTGAAACAACCAGTCCACCACTGCTGACCGCTTTAGGAGCAGGAGCCTGTCATTCCTCGAGTTTATAAGCGTTCTTTCCATCACTACGCCCGCTCCCCACCACAGTCTGTGTCCCAGTTTCAACCCTTTACCGCGAAACCCGTAATAAAGAAAACGGTGTTCATTAACAAAGTTCCATTTTTTTTATTTTTAAACGTGTGTTGGAAGGGGGGGGACGGGGTGAACGGGGTATGTAGCTGCAGAGGATAGTCAACATAAACTGGGTAAAGAAACGGGGGCAGGTTCAGCTTCTCTTTAAACAAAGTTAATAGTCACAGGTTACCCTGCTCACTGAGGAACCTAGCTTTCAAAGCCTCCCGGATGCACAGCGCGTCCCACTGGGCTCTTCTAATCGCACGGCTGTCTGGCTGGGCGTAATCAGCAGCCAGGCTATTTGCCTCAACCTCCCACCCCACCATAAAGGTCTCCCCCTTGCTCTCACAGAGATTGTGAAGCACACAGCAAGCTGCAATAACAATGGGGATATTGGTTTCGCTGAAATCAGAGCGAGTCAGTAAGCTTCTCCATCTCCCCTTGAGACGTCCAAAAGCACACTCCACCACCATTCTGCACTTGCTGAGACGGTAGTTGAAGAGTTCTTTTTCAGTGTCATGGGCGCCTGTATAGGGCTTCATGAGCCAGGGCATTAGCGGGTAGGCTGGGTCCCCGAGGATCACTGTAGGCATCTCCACATCCCCAACAGTTATTTTGTGGTCCGGGAAGTAAATACCTTCCTGCAGCCATCTAAACAGACCAGAGTTCCTGAAAACACGAGCGTCATGAACCTTGCCCGGCCATCCGACGTTGATGTTGGTAAAACGTCCCCTATGGTCCACCAGTGCTTGCAGCACCATTGAAAAGTAGCCCTTTCGGTTAATGTACTGGCTGGCCTGGTGGTCCGGTCCCAGGATAGGGATGTGAGTTCCATCTATAGCCCCACCGCAGTTTGGGAATCCCATCGCGGCGAAGCCATCTATGATGACCTGCACGTTTCCAAGGGTCACTACCTTTGACAGCAGTAGCTCAATGATTGCGTTGGCTACTTGCATCACAACAACCCCCACGGTAGATTTGCCCACGCCAAAGTGGTTCGCGACTGACCGGTAGCTGTCTGGCATTGCAAGCTTCCAGAGGGCTTTGGCCACTCGCCTCTGGACAGTCAGGGCTGCTCGCATCCGGGTGTCCTTGCGCTTCAGGGCAGGGGACAGCAACTCACAAAGTTCAAGGAAAGTTCCCTTCCGCATGCGAAAGTTTCACAGCCACTGTGATTCATCACAGACCTGCAGCACTATGCGGTCCCACCAGTCCGTGCTTGTTTCCCGGGCCCAGAATCGCCGTTCCACAGCATCAACATGACCCATTGCCACCATGATGTCCACGGCTTGCGAGAGGTCTGTGCCACTCTCAGACTTCATGTCCTCACCGCGATGCCGTAACCTCCTCGCCCGATTTCTCAGCTTCTGCCTCTGGAAAAGGTGGACGATAAGGTGCGAGGTGTTGACAACGGCCATAACTGCAGCGATGGTTGCAGCGGGCTCCATGCTCACAGTGCTGTGGCGTCCGCGCTGTCACTCACCAGAAAAGCGCGCGAAATGATTGCCCGCCGGCGCTTTCAGGGAGGGAGGGCAGGAGTGACGGTTGGATGACGACAGTTACCCAAAACCACCCTCGACACATTTTTTTCCCCAGAAGGCATTGGGGGCTCGACCCAGAATTCCAATGGGCAGCGGGGACTGCGGGAACTGTGCGATAGCTGCCCACAGTGCACCGCTTCCAATGTCGACGCTTGCCCCATTAGTGTGGACTCACAAAGTCGAATTACTGCCCTTAGTGTGGACACACACGTTCGACTTTGTAATATCGATTCCACATATTCGATTTAAGTAAAATCGAACTACTCTCGTAGTGTAGACATACCCTTAGACTCCCTTACACATCAACAGAACAGGCCTGCAGGAGTCTACACCACCGCCACCTGCATCATGTCTGAATTTGAGCCTCTGACTGAAACACGGCAACTAAAAGCATAGCCTGAATATCACAAACTAGTGACAATCTCACTGAGAACATAGATCTGAGCAAAATTCCTGATTTTCACATTCTTTCTTTTTTTTTTTTTTTTTTAATTTCAGCAGAACTGGAAAATGTTTTAAACATTCTTGAAATTTTTGCAGGGTACTCTGTGAGAATGTTCTCAGTTGTGAGGTTTCTCTTTTGTTTGGTTGGTTTTTTAAAATTGTTTTGTCCTAATTTTGCACAAATCTTCCCAAGAAACCCATTTGTGTAAATTGAGGTAGTAGTTATTCACAGTCATAAATTGTTTTACTTTTCTGGCGAATAATTTGGCCGTGATACATTTAGTTCAGGATGGATTTGTGCAGCTGCTGTCTACATGTTTAGACAATTTTTAGCTTTAGAGATATGTTAAGGGGTGAACACTGCAAATGAGGGCCTGCACTCTTTAACAAATGCAGCACACATGCAACATACATTACTAGCCAATCAGCTGCCTCAGTTAGAGGATCTTTTATTCTGCTATGCTTTAGAAAAGGCTTGTCTTGACTAGAAAAGTTGTTTGTGTTAAAACACAACCTTGAGGAGTCATGTTAATAAACATGAGGTTAAACATGACATAGCAATCAGTGTAAACAAAGACTATTATGTTTAAATTGGGTGTCAGCTGGTCATACGTAAACCCTACTGGAACTATAAATGTATCTGTGGTCAGCTGACAGGCTGTTAAACAAGACTTGTCCTTGTCTACACTGACTGAGAAATTATGTTTAGCATTGTGTTAGTTAACATAACTCCTCAAGATGGTGTTCTAACATGACCTAATTCTCTAGTGATGGTGTGGAGAATGACGGAACAATCTATGATTTTTTATGAATATTATATGTACCTCAATTTATCTGCTGGATATTATTCATCCTGTCTACGTGGAGTTAAATAAAAAGGGGCTGTTAAGAAAAGCAAACAGAATATGAAACAATGGCTAGAGGTATATCTCTGGGGAAAATACTAAAGGTTCTTAAAAGAACAATGGTGGGCTATTAATCAGGAAATGCCTGATTAATAGGCATGCATGGCTCCAGCCAGGTTAACAGATTTATTTTTTCAGAGCTGGGGCCTAAGACCAAAGTACACTGAACCATTAAAAATCTGTGCCTAAAGAGGAAAGGGGAGGAGAGTGAGTGGGCAGTTGCTGCTCAAGGCGAGATGCTATAGTATAGGGGACACAGAGAGGCAGAAAATGCAGGACACCAGTCTGTCCCTCCCAGCCCAGAAGTAGCATTCTCTGGGTTATGCAGGACCATCCTAAACTTGTAAGGAAAGTATAAAGTTTAGGTAAGACCAAGTGCATATAGGCTTTTGTTATTTTAACCCTTTTCTCTGCTTGCTGTATACCCTTGGATGGATGAATAATACTCTAAAAAGCTGATTGAATCACTTTAATCGGCTGTTGGTCACAGTCCCCCAAAGGGAAGTTTCATGCATGTGACATATACAGCTGGCTTTGTCATTTTAATGCAGTTGGGAAACAAAGGCTGCAAACCAGAGATCCGGTCTAAGTGAAGTTACACTGCGTGTTCCACCTGGAGAGAGGTTAAGGAAGCCAAGCCTGTCTCCTGAGGGGTGCAGTTGAAAGGGGCTGCCAAGGGGTCTAAAGCACAACTCAACCTATAACCATGACAGATGATAAAGCCCCTAAAACAAATTAAAAAACACATGTGCAAATTACTAACGAACGGAACTTTGAAGGAACAGAGTCCCATGTTATGATTCCTTTACACTGCTAGAGCAGTGCGTAGAGACCTGAGTATATATAAGAATCAGTTCCCAAATGACCAGAATCAGTGTCAACATGCATGATAATACTTATATACAAAGTAGCAATCTATGTTACCTTAGATGAAAAAAAACACATCTAAAAAAGTCATCAAATTACATTTCCTTTTAAATTCTATTTGAAGTTATAGCAGATGTGCACAGTTTTGCAGTTTGTAGTATATTTTCCCTTTCACTGGGGAATAGTGGGTGGTAGGTATGCTTTACATTAAAGGTAAGGAAAAAGGGGTCATGTGTCTTGCAGACCCACATCAGATTGCATGTATCGTTCCAATTATTTCACACATGTTCTGGAAAACTGATTAAAAATCTGCTAGAATTGAACAAACTTTTATCCTCTTCCATCTGAGTCTTGAAATCAAGGAAAGGCGAGAAAAGTAGTGGTATGACTGAGTTTTCTCATAGAGTTGTTGGAAAAGGTCCATGGGGGAGAGGGGCACCAAAACAAACAGATGGATGTTGAAGAAGAGGGAAACATTTTCATTTAGAGGCTTGTAGCATCCAGTAAAAAAGATTAAGTATAGTCTTCTATATGTGCCAAACTTGATATTTACTTTCCATGACCTTTTATTATTTTATACATTGAAAAAATAAATGTTATTTATTTTGTTCAGTCTGTATTTCACATATCAATTCCCATGATTTTGTGTCTCTAGATTTGATAGATTGGGAGATAGGAGACTGCTTAAAGATCTCCCAGAAAATTGGGAGGAAAGAACTCTCTGGGGTTGACATTTAAATTCACAACTAGATTGAAGGGGAAAAATGTAACAAATGTATTTATTTTCTTGAATATGTGATGTTATTAACACTATTCTATACAGATTTACCACCCCCATCACCATAGTAACTAAGGACCTTCCAGTAGTGCATTAGGTGCTGTGACCAACATATGGCATGTGTAGTTCATTCTCTCTCTCATCCTCGCCCCAGGGGTAGAATTTTGTGTGAAGTGTAGGGTTTTGTAGGGTTTCTTTTCTTTTTTTTATGTTTAAACTCTTGTGCTGCAAAAGCTTATACACTGACCGGGAAAAGTTTACAAAGTGTTCAGTCTTTGCCTCCTATCACACAATTATTGAGCTGTAACTTGTTCTTACATCCCTGCCAGGGCTATCTGGTCTTGGAGCCAGAAGCACAGAAATAAGCATGCACTGTGCACCTGGTATTTCCTGCCACCAGAGCAGGTTGGGAGGAAAGGGTGAGTGGGCAAAGGCTTATGCTCGGGCCAGTGCACCCGAGCAATTGAGGGGGTAGTTGCAATTTGCTGCTAATCTAGGCCAGCATTAAAATGACCTAGTTTTCAATAGTCCAACTAATGTTTAACTCAGGTTGGTCAGCCCGGCCTTATGCTCACACAAAGTAAATAAAAAAGGTCTCTCAGTGTCTTAATCGCAAAGTAGGGTCAGGAATAGGCCCTGACCTGTTCTTGCTTCTTGGGTTATGGTAAAGGGAAGATCGATAGATTGATCAATTCTTCCTTTCTTCCTCAGTTTTACCCAGGAACTGCCATTTAATAGAGGCAGCCACCCTTTTTTTATTTGGACTGCTGGCCCTGACTGGCTGCTGCCTGTTCCTAGCTCTTCTCGCTACTGGAGGACCAAGTCTCGCTGGTTCCATCAGTGGCTGACCCAGGGAGGCCTTTTGAGGCAACCATAGAGGTACAAAAATCATTGCCCTTCTCTCCTTCAAGGGCTGCTTCCTGGGGTGGGGTGCACCAAGGCAGTAGGGTCTTTGGCAGGGGACAGTGAATGCCTGGTACATACTGGTAAACCTATACACAGTGCTTGTGGCAAAGCCACATTCTAGCTTTATCAGTGAATCCAAGTACTGACCAAGTTCAGTTCTACTATTATCTCATGAAAATTGACAAGATTACAGCCTACATTTTACCCTATGACTGCAGGCTATTGATGCAAACTGCTGCACACCCACATATTATTTACAGTATGTGTCTTTGTGAGTATGTTTCAGTGTCTGATTATTTCTTTCCCTTATTACATTAGCAGCACTGTCGTATAGTATATTCTTTTCTGGTGCTGTTGTGCATGACTGTGGGAAATTTTTGCTGAGAACATCTTTTATGCTATTTTGTAGCAGAGGATAACTTATCAAATACTTGTCACTTCTGTTAGTTTGAAAGTTGTTCAGCACAGACAACCAAACTTGATCTATGTGACCAAGATCCACCAAAGCAAAGAAAAACATTGAGTTAAGGCATTGTGTGCTTTGTATTCTTTAAGTAGTGGACATTCTAGATGAAATATTAGCCTGGATTCTCAAGCTTTGCTTGATTTCCCAAGCTTTTAAGGGTGGATGTTAGACCATTATATTTCAACCTAGTTTGCTTTGTAGCCTTTTATTCTATTTAATGTTAATCATATTTCAGTGGGTTCGGCTCTGGCAGCTACAGTCTCAAGTTCAACAGAGTCACCTCTGTTGGTTCTAGATTTAGAGTTCATGAGAACACATGAAACCATAGGCAAATAACACATAAGATTACAAGAGCATCTACCTTTTAGTAATTTTATTAAAGTTACCAACAAAGCTATAAATGTCACACCATATACAATTCCTATAGAGGTGTATAATGAACTAGTTATAACCTACAGACATACTCACATCCTTCTAGATGGTGTTAGTCTGTTGGCCCTCTCATAGATTGACCATCAATACAGGAATGGTTCCTGCTGGAGTTTCCCATCGGAAGCCCAATTTCTCTACTCTGGGCACCCGTTTTTATACTGTGGGTCTGTCTATACCTACATTCTGCACATGTACATGAATGTGTCAACCCTCTCTTTCTTCTTGGATTGTGTCCCCTGGAAACACAAGAGACCCCATATTCTATAGGCTGGGAAGGTTCCTTGTCAACATTGACCTATCACCTTTCTCTGCGGTTAGGGCACCTGCTAGAGACAATATTTGTTGTTAAAGCATTTTATGATTTAATTTTAATCTTCCCAGCTATACTTTTGCAATGTTACCGATTAGAACCCCTTTCCCATCATCTTTCAGGTTATTTCTTGGTCTTTGACTTGCACCATCATTTCTTGTCTCCAAGGCCCAAAATAGCTAAGTTAGAGTCTTGCAGGCCGTGGCCTACAGGCTTTTGCATTTCAGTTTGTCTTACTCATGTCTACTACATAGTTCCTCTAAGTATTGATCAACCTTCTACTTTTATAATCCTACAAATCAACTCTAATTAACATACAGTGAATATATGTAATATAACATATTGATTAATCATAACATCACATGATAAATGGATACTAAATTAAAATCATTAGCTCCAGCTTGGTGTCCTTGCTTGCCTTTTTAAAACTAAATTTTATAAAATACTTTAAATCATATAAAAGAGAAACCAAAAGGATGTCAGAGATCTGAGAGTTGGCATAAGCAACATTCAAAGGGACAGATTTTCTCTCCTATTCCACACACTCAGACAGTGCAAAAAGGGCATCCACAAGTCTCCTGCTGGGGAGTTCCCAGCATGTGTAAAGTTGGTATAGCTATTTCCCATGTCTCCAACCTCACAGTAGGTAGTGGGAGTAGCTAGAACACACTGCACTCTAGCTATTCCCAGTTGGCATATGCTCCACAAGAAACCATAGCCAATTGACACCCCAGGCTGCTGTAACTTGCTAGGGGAGGAGGTGCAGGAGTAACGTCATGGGGCTGTAATGGACCTCCTCCAAACCCCATTTCCCTGCTGCTTTCAGTGCTGGGAGCAGCAGAGAGCCTGGCCCATAATGTCATAGATATCGCTAGGAAGTACACTGCTTCTGCTATAAATGCTTCAAAGTGCTTGAATCCAAAGCGTGCAAGCTAGACTTTTGAAGGTGCTGGATATACCCATAAAATGGCTCTGAGATGACTGAACTAGTACTCAGAGTGGTAGCCGTGTTAGTCTGTATCAGCAAAAACAACAAGGAGTCCTTGTGGCACCTTAGAGACTAACAAATGTATTTGGGCATAAGCTTTCGTGGGCTAAAACCCACTTCATCAGATGCACCATCAGATGCATCTGATGAAGTGGGTTTTAGCCCACGAAAGCTTATGCCACAAGGACTCCTCTTTGTTTGAACTAGTACTGTGGTGACAGTCATATAAGTTCTGAGAGATGAGTCACAATCATAGAATCATAGGACTGGAAGGGACCTCGAGAGGCCATCTAGTGCAGTCCCCTGCACTCATGGCAGGACTAAGTATTATCTATACCATCCCTGACAGGTGTTTGTCCAACCTGCTCTTAAAAATCCCAAATGATGGAGACTCTAAAATCTCCCTAGTCAATTTATTCCAGTGCTTAACCACACTGACAGGAAGTTTTTCCTAATGTCCAACCTAAACCTCCCTTGCTGCAATTTAAGCCCATTGCTTCTTGTCCTATCCACAGAGGTTAAGAAGAACAACTTTTCTCCCTCCTCCTTGCAACAACCTTTTATGTACTTGAAACTGTTATCATGTCTCCTCTCAATCTTCTCTTTTCCAGACTCAACAAACCCAGTTTTTTCAATCTTCCCTCATAGGTCATGTTTTCTAGACCTTTAATCATTTTTGTTGTTCTTCTCTGGAATTCCTCCAATTTGTCCACATCTTTCCTGAAATGTGGTGCCCAGAACTGGACACAATACTCCAGTTCAGGCCTAATCAGCGCAGAGTAGAGCAGAAGAATTACATCTCGTGTCTTGCTTAAAACACTCCTGCTAATACATCCCAGAATGATGTTCGCTTTTTTTGCAACAGCGTTACACTGTTAACACATATTTAGCTTATGGTCCACTATGACCTCCAGATCCCTTTCCACAGTACTCCTTCCTAGGCAGTCATTTCCCATTTTGTATATGTGCAACTGATTGTTCCTTCTTAAGTGGATTACTTAATACCTCGATATAACGCTGTCCTCGGGAGCCAAAAAATCTTACCGCGTTATAGGTGAAACTGCATTATATCAAACTTGCTTTGCTCCACCGGAGTGCGCAGCCCCCCCCCACCCCCACCCCCACCCCGAGTACTGCTTTACCGAGCACTGCTCTATATCTGAATTCATTTTATATTGGGTCGCGTTATGTCGGGGTAGAGGTGTACTTTGCATTTGTCCTTATTGAATTTCATCCTATTTATCTCAGATCATTTCTCCAGTTTGTCCAGATCATTTTGAATTATAATCCTATCCTCCAAAGCACTTGCAGCCCCTCCCAGCTTGGTATCATCCACAAACTTTATAAGTGTACTCTCTATGCCATTATCTAAATCATTGATGAAGATATTGAACAGAACCGGACCCAGAATTGATCCCTGCGGCACCCCACTCGTTATGCCCTTCCAGCATGACTGTGAACCACTGATAACTACTCTCTGGGAACGGTTTTCCAACCAGTTATGCACCAACCTTATAGTAGCTCCATCTAGGTTGCATTTTCCTAGTTTGTTTATGAGAAGGTCATGCGAGATAGTATCAAAAGCTTTACTAAAGTCAAGATATACCATGTCTACCGCTCCCCCCCCCCCCCATCCACAAGGCTTGTTACCCTGTCAAAGAAAGCTATCAGGTTGGTTTGACAAAATTTGTTCTTGACAAATCCATGCTGACTGTTTCTTATTACTAAGGCTACACTTTAATCATGGGTATTTTTAGTAAAAGTAATGGACACATCATGGGCAATAAACAAAAATTCACGGCCCGTGACCTGTCCATGACTTTGACTATATACCTCTGACTAAAACTGGGGCGAGGGGGTGCGGCTTGGGGGGGATGGCCCTGGGGGCCCCACAGGTATTGTGTGGGGGACACTTGGGTGCTGGGAGAACACGGCCTGGGGGGGCCACCGTGGGTGCTTGAAGGGCACAGCCGGGGGGGGGGGGGGTTGCGGGTGCAGGGGATGCTCGGGGGCTTGGCCCGGGGGGACACCACAGTTGCTGGGGGGGAGGGGTTTGGTGGGGCTGGGGCAGGTTCCTTACCCAGCTCCTGGGAAGCGGCGACTTGCAGCTCCTAGCTCCCCATGGTGCCTCTGCTCCACCCCAAGCCCCGGTTCTGCAGCTCCCATTGGCTGGGAACTGTGGCCAATGGGACCTACAGGGGCAGTGCCTGTGGGCGGAGGCAGCACGTGGAGCTAGGAGCTGAGGGAGGGGAGTTCCTGTCGCCCCCCCCCCCAGCTAAGCACTGCCCCACAACCCAATCCCCAGCCCTGAGCCCCCCACACACCCAAACTCCTGCTGCTGGGGTGCAGTGGGGCCTGAGACTGCCCCAGCAGCAGCCACTGTGACTGGCCCAGGGGCTGCCTGAGCTGCTCAGGTGGCTCCCGGGCCAGCCGCACGGACTGATGCAAAAGTCACGGAGGTCACAGAAAGTCATGGAATCCGTGACTTCCATGACTTCTGTGACAAACATAGAGCCTTACTTATTACCTTATTTTTTTCTAGATGTTTGCAAATTGATTGCTTGATTATTTGCTGCATTATCTTTCCTGGTACAGAAGTTAAGCTGACTGGTCTGTAATTCACCGGATTGTCCTTATTTCCCTGTTTATAGATTGGCACTATATTTGCCCTTTTTTAGTCCTCTGGAATCTCTCCCATCTTCTATGACTTTTCAAAGATAATCGCTAATGGCTCAGATATCTCCTCAGTCAGCTCCTTGAGTATTCTAGGATGCATTTCATCAGGCCCTGGTGACTTGAAGACATCTAACTTGTCTAAGTAATTTTTGACTTGTTCTTTCCATATTTTAGCCTCTGATACTACCTCATTTTCACTGGCATTCACTATGTTGGACATCCAATCACCACCAATCTTCTTGGTCAAAACCGAAGCAAAGAAGTCACAAAGCACCTCTGCCATTTCCACATTTTCAGTAATGCCATTACGGAATACTAAAAACTGGATGTAAAAGACTTAAAGACTTGTTGGGGGCACCCACAGTATTATTTACTTGGTAGCAGCACTGCTAGACTATTATGTAAATATATATTGAGAGTGTTTTTAAAGTGCATGGTATTTACTATCCATAAATGTTGTTAATATGTGTGTTTCATTTAACCCTAAGGAGCTATTTTAATCTCTTGGGTGAATTTACGTTTATGAATGTTTTTGTAAAATGTATATTAGTTACCCAGTACTGTGTAACAGCTCTGAAGGAGCCACAAGAGTGTAAATTCATGTTTCAGGATGTGATAAAGGGCTTTATCGTGGGTCTGATTCTGCGACTTTTACTCATGTCGAATAGTACCATACTCTGTGAGTAAAGGCAGCAGAATTAGGCCCCAAATCAGCCATAGCTCACAATATCAGACAAATTTCACTATGTAGAAAAAATCAGTGCGATTGAGCAAGGCACCAGTGAGGAAGAGAAGGTCAAGGAGGGGGCAGTGAAAGAGTTAACAGGTAGCCTAATTATGTCAGCTGCCCTCCTGTAAGTTTAAATGAGAAATCAAAGGGAGAGAAAGAGAAGAAGGAACCAGCTGTAAGTTCCAATATCCTGGGCGTTCTGAGAATGCCAGGGCTTTATAAAGCAGTGAGTCAGCGACCAGGGAGCTTTGCAAACAGGGGCCGCTAACAGAGAGTTTCAAGAGGGAGTTTGGAAGGGAAGTGGGAAGAAGGCAAGGTACACTTGCCATTCTTTAAAACCTTTAAACTAAACTATAAACAAAACTTCTTGATTTAAACAAAAACCCTATAATTAACCTAGATAGCTGTAGGAGAGAATGCAGGCAGAAGCCCAGTAGCGGAGTGGGGGCTATCCTGTTTCTTGTGCTCAGTGTAGCTTGTATAATTACCTGCCCTGTGGGCGGGTGGCGTATGTGTGCATTTGGTGCAAGGAACTCCTGGCCCTCAGAGACTGCGTGCGGGCTTTGGAGGCCAGGGTGGCGGAACTGGAGGAGCTAAGGGAGGTAGAGAGGTATGTGGAGGAGGCTTTCTGGGACTCTGTAGATGTGTCCCACCTCCGGTCAGACAGCCCCTGCACTGTTAAGGAGGATGAAAGGCTCAGGGAAGGAGAGCAGTCAATGGGAGCAGAGGGAAACCTTCCCATAGTTGGGACCAGGGCTGGCTCTGGCTTTTTTGCCACCCCAAGCAAAAAAAAAAAAAAAATCGGGGCAGCCAGAACAGCAAAGCAAAAAAAAAAAAAAAATAAAATAAACAACCTGCGGTGCGGCTGGAGCGGCAAAGCAGGAAAAAAAGAAACCCTGCGGGGTGGCCAGAGCCAGGGTCTGCGCTGCAGATGTGCCCCGCCTAGCGGGGGTTAGGGGGAGGGAGTGGGGGGAAAAGAGAAAAGGGGGGCGGCCAGGACTTCAGCGGGGCGCTGCCACGCGGTCCCGACTGCCGCGCCGCCTGCTGGGAGGGCTCCCCGCCGCTCCGGTCGGCGGGGAGGGAAGGACGCGGGCTGCCCTGCCGGGCTTGCTACAGCTTGGCACCAGCTGGGGCGTAGCAGGGCGCTCCCCTCCTCCACGCCTCCGCCCCCTACAGGGTGGCCGGATTGGCGAACACACACACACACACACACAAAAACGGCTGTGCCGCCCTAGGATTGTGCGGAATGCCGACCCGTAGAATCTGCCGCCCCAAGCACGAGCTTGCTCGACTGGTGCCTGGAGCCAGCCCTGGTTGGGACCCTCCTTCCAGATGATGTCGAGGTATCCTCTTGCACTGAGGTTACGTCTCCTGGGGAGGGAACTCCAGTCATTAGCAAAAGGCAGGTGTTAGTAATGGGAGATTTGATCATTAGAAACATAGATAGCTGGGTTTGTGATGACCAAGAGAACCATATGGTGACTTGCCTGCCCGGTGCAAAGGTTGCGGATCTCTTGAGGCATCTAGATAGACTTATGTGTAGTGCTGGGGAGGAGCTGGTGGTCGTGGTACATGTAGGTACCAATGACATAGGGAAGGGTAGGAGAGACGTCCTGGAGGCCAAATTTAGGCTGCTAGGAAAGAGACTGAAATCCAGGACCTCTATGGTAGCATTCTCAGAAATGCTTCCAGTTCCACACGCAGGGCCAGGTAGGCAGGCAGAGCTTCAGAGTCTCAATGTGTGGATGAGACGATGGTGTAGGGAGGAGGGGTTTAGATTTATTTGGAATTGGGGAAACTTCTGGGATAGGGGGAGCCAATACAGGAATGATGGGGTCCACCTAAACCAAAGTGGATCCAGACTGCTGGCACTTAACATTAAAAAGGTTACAGAGCAGGTTTTAAACTAAGAGATGGGGGAAAGCCAATTGCTGTAGAGGAGCACGTGGATTGGACAGAGACTTCTCTTAGAGGAGAGTCTATTGATAGATTGTGTCTAGGTTTTAGTCAGGAGGAGAGGATGGAAGAGGATAATAGTGGGGGATTTCAATTATCCCCACATTAACTGGGTACATGTCACCTCAGGATGAAATGCAGAGACAAAGTTTCTTGATACTTTAAATGACTGCTTCTTGGAGCAGCTGGTACAGGAACCCACAAGGGGAGAGGCAATTCTCGATTTAGTCCTGAGTGGAGCACAGGATCTGGTCCACCGTGGCTTAATAACCATGTGAAAGAAAAAAAGGCATCTTTTAAAAAGTGGAAGTCAAATCCTAGTGAGGTAAATAGAAAGGAGCATAAACACTGCCAAATTAAGTGTAAAAATGTAACAAGAAAATCCAAAAAGGAGTTTGAAGAACAGCTAGCCAAAAACTCAAAAGGTAATAACAAAATGTTTTTTAAGTACATCAGAAGCAGGAAGCCTGCTAAACAACCAGTGGGGCCCCTGGATGATCGAGATAAAAAAGGAGCACTTAAAGTTGATAAAGTCATTGCGGAGAAACTAAATTAATTCTTTGCTTCAATCTTTACGGCTGAGGATGTTAGGGAGATTCCCAAACCTGAGCCATCCTTTTTAGGTGACAAATCTGAGGAATTGTTACAGATTGAAGTGTCATTAGAGGAGGTTTTGGAATTAATTGATAAATTTAACAGTAACAAGTCACCGGGACCAGATGGCATTCACCCAAGAGCTCAAATGTGAAACTGTGGAACTATTAACTATGGTTTGTAACCTGTCCTTTAAATCAGCTTCTGTACCCAATGACTGGAAGATAGCTAATGTAAACGCCAAAATATAAAAAGGGCTCTAGAGGTGATCCCAGCAGCTACAGACCGGTAAGTCTAACGTCAGTACCGGGCAAATTAGTTGAAACAACAGTAAAGAGTAAAATTGTCTGACACATAGAAGAACATAAATTGTTGGGCAAAAGTCAACATGGTTTCTGTAAAAGAAAATCATGTCTTACTAGTCTATTATAGTTCTTTGAAAGGGTCAACAAACATGTGGACAAGGGGGATCCAGTGGACATAGTGTACTTAGATTTCCAGAAAGCCTTTGACAAGGTCCATCACCAAAGGCTCTTATGTAAATTAAGTTGTCATGGGATAAGAGGGAAGATCCTTTCATGGATTGAGAACTGGTTAAAAGACAGGAAACAAAGGGTAGGAATAAATGGTAAATTTTCAGAATGGAGAAGGGTAACTAGTGGTGTTCCCCAAGGGTCAGTCCTAGGACCGATCCTATTCAACTTATTCATAAATGATCTGGAGAAAGGGGTAAACAGTGAGGTGGCAAAGTTTGCAGACGATACTAAACTGCTCAAGATAGTTAAGTCCAAAGCAGACTGTGAAGAACTTCAAAAAGATCTCACAAAACTATGTGATTGGGCAACAAAATGGCAAATGAAATTTAATGTGGATAAATGTAAAGTAATGCACATTGGAAAAAATAACCCCAACTATACATACAATATGATGGGGGCTAATTTAGCTACAACTAATCAGGAAAGAGATCTTGGAGTCATCGTGGATAGTTCTCTGAAGACGTCCACGCAGTGTGCAGCAGCAGTCAAAAAAGCAAACAGGATGTTAGGAATCATTAAAAAAGGGATAGAGAATAAGATGGAAAATATCTTATTGCCCTTATATAAATCCATGGTACGCCCACATCTTGAATACTGCGTACAGATGTGGTCTCCTCATCTCAAAAAAGATATACTGGCATTAGAAAAGGTTCAGAGAAGGGCAACTAAAATGATTAAGGGTTTGGAACAGGGCCCATATGAGGAGAGATTAAAGAGGCTAGGACTTTTCAGCTTTGAAAAGAGGAGACTAAGGGGGTATATGATAGAGGTATATAAAATCATGAGTGGTGTGGACAAAGTGAAAAAGGAAAAGTTATTTACTTGTTCCCATAATATAAGAATTAGGGGTCACCAAATGAAATTAATGGGCAGCAGGTTTAAAACAAATAAAAGGAAGTTCTTCTTCACACAGCGCACGGTCAACCTGTGGAACTCCTTGCCTGAGGAGGTTGTGAAGGCTAGGACTATATAACAGGGTTTAAAAGAGAACTAGATAAATTCATGGAGGTTAAGTCCATTAATGGCTATTAGCCAGGATGGGTAAGGAATGGTGTCCCTAGCCTCTGTTTGTCAGAGGGTGGAGATGGATGGTAGGAGAGAGATCACTTGATCGTTACCTGTTAGGTTCACTCCCTCTGGGGCACCTGGCATTGGCCACTGTCGGCAGACAAGATACTGGGCTGGATGGATCTTTGGTCTGACCCAGTATGGCCATTCTTATGTTCTTATGCCCTGGTTCTGAAGCACAGTTCCTGGATCCCGGCTGGTTTTAGTGAACTGTCCCATTTTCAACATAAACCTTGAGATGGCTGATGACTCCAGGGGCTTCTCAGCTTTCTCTTCCATCCCCAGTGTGCTGCGATGCATGTGCTACATAGTAAGGTTTCACTCTGTCTGCTTCCTAGATGATCAGCTCAGGAGTGGAAGTGTACATTTCCAGCTATAGACAAGAGATGCAAGCTGCAACAGGCGCTCAGCAGGTGCTTTTGGCTTACAACTCAGCATTGTGTCTTGGTCCCAGAGAGAGGCAATAAAAGGGGGAGGACAATGAAGTCTTAAAAAGGTGTTACAGCTCTAAAGGTAAGACTTGAAGCAGAGGATAGAAGGTTTAAAATAATAAATAGTGGGGATGAGAGAAAATAATGTAATTGAATGCCTAGAAAGTGTTGTAGACAGGTGTATATTGGTTGGGTGAAATCCACCCCTTCCCAACATGAACAGGCTCTGTAAGGGAAACTGCAGCATTCACTTCCAATCCATGGGAAAGTCATGAGGTAACAGCACAGACCCTCAGCTAGAATATGGTTACCTCCCTTCTAAACATGACTTATTGGCTACTGGATAAGCATAGTTACAAATCCTTCCATGTAGATCTGCTGAGGTATGGAGAACCTTGCGTAGATCCTCCATAATGAGATACATTTCAAAATTTGAGGTGACACAAAATCTGTTGAATGAAGAAGAGTTTGTGCCTGAAAGTGGTATGTCTCGCCAGGCCAGGATCTGTTGCTCTCAACTTCAGTGGAGTTACACCAGCCAAGAATTTGGCCAGAAATAATTACTTTATATGGTGATTAGTCCCTCTGAAGTCAATGGGGCAAAGTGTAGTGGGAGGAAGAATGGCCCAAAATGAGAAGCCCAGTAAAGCGTAAGGATTTTGCAGGGTAAGGTGCCCAGGTGTACCCCCATGGGGTAAGGTACTCTGTACACTAGGAGTTCACAACTGATCAACTGTTTTTTAATTGTTAAAAAATATTTCCCACCTCGTGACCTTCCATGTTAGGTCACATATTTATGGCCAAATTATAATCCCATGAAAATAGAAGTTTAGTGGATGCTAACAGACCTCTTAAATATCTACATGGTTGACACTCTCACTTCATGTGAGATTTATTAATTTGTATTAAAATATAATAAATATTAATGTAGTGAGGATTTTTAGCAAAACAGTTTTGAAAGCTGTCTGTCATGTCAAACAAAGTGCATTTAGCATTAGTTCTATATACATTTTTATTGAATTCAAACTTTTAAATAAATCTTCCAATATCTAATACATCTTATCAAAGCACAAAACCCCATTATCAGATTATGAGAACTCACTGTCTTCAAATTTAATGGACTTCTGATGCTTTTTTCCCCTGCCTAGACTGTTTTTAAGACATTTTACAGTATTTTATACATTATAAATGGATTCCATTCTTGGCTTAGTAATTCACCTAATGGACAATGGATACAAAAAAGCTCTAACTCCAGGGACATTAAATTGGTTCTAAACTCTGAAAATTACAGCTTTTACAAAAAGAAGAAAATACTAAAAACATGTCTAATGCAACACTACATCTAATTTTCCACTACCTTCAGATTATGTCTAAAAGCTCTTAAACTTCTTAATGACTCAATATGTTAAAATTGCATTCCTTTATGTTTAGCTCTCTAAAACACCTTTTCCTTTTTGGAACACTAAGGAGGTTCACCAGTACAAGAAATACACACATGGAGTTCCCGTACTAGAGAAAGTAGGAAGTACTACACAGATGAATGGTCCATCTTCTGCAATATTTTCTGTCTCTACTTGTGGCTAACGATAGATATGTCAGAAGATGGTGTAATACTCCTGTGTAAAGAATGAGACTTTACATCTTACTCTGCATGTGCAGAGCCACGTAGCTGCATTGCATCAGGAGTGGCCTAAGGAAGGAAAGGTGACTCAGAAAGACTTTAGACTTTGAGTCACAATTCCTCCTTTGGCTCTCCCTACCTCGGGAAGAGAAGTTATTGCTACTGGCATATACTAGTAGCAGATTGCTTTCTTCTCCATGGCAGATCAGCTCCCACACTTGGGGTGGAGCCAAAGGTTCGCTATTCCCTTCACTTTGCCCACTTACCCATCTGTACTGGTGTAAGCACAGACTGGCAGTTTGGGGAGGTCACATGGAGGAATTAGACGCAGTGGTTCTCAACCTATTTACCATTGTGGGCTGCATATTTGGGCTGCATCAAATACTACCTGTATAGCCCTGAGGATGTCACATGGGCAGCAGTTGTGTGCTGATTGGGCCTCAAGCAGCCCACGGGCCACAGGTTGAGTACCACTGAGTTAGGGGGAACCTTATGACACAATATTCCTCTGTCACAGTTTTGCCCCATATACGTGCCATACTATACCATTGGGTGAAACATTTATCTGGCTCTAGCTAATAGTCAGGTTTACTTGGTCCTGGCTCAGAACAGGCAGCTGAACTTGATGACTTCTTGAGGTCCCTTCCATCCCTACATTTCTATGATTCTATAATTTCTAAGGATCTTTGGAATTTTACCTTAGGGTATAGCATACTATTCTTAGATGCAGAAAGAATGAGTCCATTTCAATTTTTTAATAAGCCATTCACCTCATTACTACTATGCAGCAGAGTGTTCCACAGGTTTATACATTGCACCAAAATATTTCAAATATATTGTCTTTTAATCATCATTAATATACATGGAATATACCTTTTTACATAGTATCAGGGGGTAGCCGTGTTAGTCTGTATCTACAAAAACAACAAGGAGTCTGGTGGCACCTTAAAGACTAACAGATTTATTTGGGCATAAGCTTTCGTGGGTAAAAACCTCACTTCTTCAGATGCAATTTACATAGTAAACTAAATTCTATCTTAGATTTTGTTACTCTGGTTCTTGTATTATAACAAAAGGTTAATAGGAATAGCAATATGGCCTCCTTTTTTGCCATTATTACTACGTACACATCATTCATCCAGTATTTCCCTTTGAAATCTTTCCCTTTGGAGACTAAATACTTCTAGTACATTTAATCTCTCCTCATTTCAAAGCACCCCCTCTGTCTCTAACCATTTCCACTGCCTACTTTTTGCTATTTCTCTACTCTGTCTTTTTGAAATCAGGTGAGAAAAATTGATCATATTCCAGGTCAGAATAATTAGAACTGGGTAAATAGAAAAACTAGTCTCAATTTTTTCAGCCAATTAGAAACAGGATTTACTATGTTTGCACCCCTTTCACTGTTCATGAATATTAGTGTGAGTAAAGGTTTATTTGCATGACAGTTTTCAAAAAACAAATTTCAGCCCACAGCCAAAAATTATGTTGTGACAAAGCAAAATTCATTTGGATAGAAATGGGAGTAGTTTATTGGGCCATCTAAGATAAGACTCAGAAACTAAATGATAAAACCATGTGACAGCAGCAGTAGAACCAGAGTCAACCTCTCCATCACAGCACAGATGTCATAGCCCCTTTTTTTCTAGTGCTAGTTCTTCCTTTCCAGCAGTCAAAATGTTGCCTGCCCTGTTAAGCTACAGGAAGGTCAATATGCTGTCCTTTTCCATACCGGAGTGGAAAGGTTCAAAGAACCAGTGCACCATCTTTTCACTACAGTTTATACATGCAGAAAAATATATTACAAAAGTATATAAGTGATGAATAATGACAAACTGGAAAATAAGGCTACTCCCACATACCCACCCATTTTGCAGAACTTACATGTGTGTAATGGCATAAATAAATACGACAGGAGCCCAGTCACCCTGAGAGATGCATGCTCACAATTGCTGTTGAAGTGAATGGGAGTTGTGCATATGCATGTCGCTGAATGATCAAGCCTATCATGTGTAATCCAATGAAGCTCCTCTCCCCCACAAAAAAGACATCTGAAAGAGGGAGAAAGGGGTGCAAAACAAGTTACATGTGAGGAGAACAATTGCACATGGAGTTCTGCATGTCAGATCACACCCCTCTTCAGGACTACAGATCCCTCCCCATACTGAAACACATGGGACAAACCTGCGAGGGAAAAGGAAGCTGCTGATGTTTTCAGGTAAGTTCTCTGCTTAGGAAGAGGAGCCTAAGTCAAGGGTTGTCTCTCCTCTTCTACCATATGCCTCTGAATGAGCTATTCCAAGTATATTCTTCCCAGCATTTGTTTGACTATTTGTAGTTTCTGATTTTATTATCTGTCCTTTTTCATTGTGCTCTTTTATTCTGATCTGTTATTTTATTGGAATTTGAAGAGTCATTTATATAGACCTGTGTTACCTTAGTGGATTTCTCTTTTTTGTTCCCTTCCCGTCCAAGCAATTAAAATCTCTCTCTCTCTGTCCTAGTTATTGGATGCATACATTAATTTAATTTGTACTGCTATTATTCTTAGCTGAATTGTCTTTTTTGTGCCTGTTTTCCCCAGCTCATAGTTTAAACCTTCTTAATATTCATTACCACCTGTCTGTTCCCTTTTGCTTATGGAGGAAACCATCCTTTATATTATAGGTTCTTCCTTCCTCAGAAGACTCCCTAGTTCCTAATAAATTCAAATTTCTCTTCTCTGTGCAATCTTCTTAACCATCAATGAAACTCTTTCATTCACTCAGTGTCCCTCAAGCTAGAGGCCAACAGCTCAAGTCATGGCTCAGAAACTCCTGAGAGAAAACAAGTTGTAGTGAAAGGTCAGGTGCCCCCTTCAGCTGAGGTACAGGGGGAGCAGGAAGAGTTCCATTTTATTTGGCTGTTATATCAAGTGCCCTGAACCACAGACAGCCAATCCAGAAGCCTGTCGCAGGCATCCAGATTACCCAATGAGAACTTCCCTCATAAAGTAGTTTCCCCATTGGCTGACTTGGAATCACAGGGCAACCCAGAAGATGTGGCATGCCCTGCAATTCCATGCTGGTTGGAAAGGGTAGCTTGTCTCTTCAGGAATGTGTAGCAGAGGAAGCTACTGTATAAGACTGTGTCACAGGTAGAGACTGTGTGGGAGGAGGGATAGCTCAGTGGTTTGAGCATTGGCTTGCTAAACCCAGGGTTGTGAGCTCAGTCCTTGAGGGGGCCACTTAGGGATCTGGGGCAAAATCAGTACTTGGTCCTGCTAGTGAAGGCAGGGGGCTGGACTTGATGACCTTTCAAGGTCCCTTCCAGTTCTAGGAGATAGGATATTTCCATTTTTTTTTTATGGTTTGTTTTTAGTAATTTTAATTTGACTTCCAGGACCTGTCTCCCATAATTCCCTAAATCACTAGTACAAACATATCATGGCTATAGGCTTACCCCAACTTTGCATTCTGTAGAAATTTCATTCAGAGATCCACTACGTTCTGTAAAATTTCATTAAAATAAAATCTTTAAGGGTAACTGCATTTAAGAGTCACATTTCTGAAAACACCACTACACATATAGATGTTTATCTTATTAGATCTGGATGAAATATTTCAGATGAAAAATAGTTTTAATGAAAAATGGCCCTTTTTTTTCTAAATCAGAAATTTTCATGATTTTTTTTTCCAAAATGGTATTTCTCAAGAAAACTGGAATATGTAAATGTCATTTTTTTCAGGTTGGGGGTTTTCAGTTTTCTACCCTCCCCTTTCTCTCCCTCCATGCTCCTCATTTTTTGGTGGAAAAATGGAAAAAGGCAATACATTTGGGAAGGGGAAAAAGAGAAAGATGGAGAAGAAGGAAAAGTGCACAAATTATTTTTTTAAAGGAATAAGAAAATCTGATAGAAATTTTTCACAAAAATTTCAAATAAACCAAAAATGGTGGTTCTTCACAATCTCTAGAATGAAAATGACTGAATATTTTTGCAAAAAAAATGCGTTCCAGTGTTTGATCATCTAAAGCTCTTAGTTAATTTTGTGAACTGGGAATTGTGTATTCAGCACCATATTTTTAAGTGTTTGAAAAAAAAATCCACAATAAAGTATTAGTGAAACAGACAATTGCACATGAATCTTGAAAACTATAACACCATGAAAACAAAAGTACAGTATGGAACTAATCAAAGTGAAGATATAAGTCCAGCAATGTGCCAGAAAAAATATAAATTACTTTATACATTTGTGGTCCCAATGGTAATTTTTGCTTTTTTTGTTGTATATAGCAGTCTCACTTGAAAAGTTTCTTTCATTTTGAGAGCTGTTATAAATCCCAACAGTATTCCCATTTCAAGTGTAGGGAATCTCTCTGTAGCCAACAGAGTATTTCAATACTGAAAACTTTTAAAGTGTAACCATTGTAGATTGCATTTTACTTGTACAGTGTGTGGATTCAGAATAGGAAATCAATTCTCTTCACCCCATCCATCTCTCTATGACTCTGACTAAAACTGTCATTGTGACGGGTTCCCCCCGGCATGCCACCTGGAATTGGCATACCACTGAACCCTCGATTCACCAGCCTCCCTCTCACACTGTGATGCTGTGACAAGCTGCAGACCCGCTCCCGGTCCTACACTTCCACCAGCATTCACGCAGGCAGGGACACACCCAGCTGCACTTGCATGCAGGCTCTGACCAGCCACTGCATGAACCAACGATAGAGAGGTTACAGTAAAGATAACCCCCCGGCATGCACCCTCACACTGGAGTGGAAACCCAAAATTATACCATCATGTGCTTCACAGGGAACTACACAGCATAAGCTCATAGAGTTCGCCCCTCCTTCTATGTGGAAAGGAAATGCAACAGCCTCTGCCCCTTGAGCTAAGATTTCCAGGCACTTCACTCCAAACCTACTGGTTTAGATTTAAACATAAAATAAGTTTATTAATTACAAAAAGATAGATTTTAAGTGATTATAAGTGATACCAAACTGATCACAGCAGATTTCCTAGCAAATAAACAAAAACACAAACTAAACTTAACATACTAGATAGACTGGTTATGAATTAGCAGTTTATCACCCTGACTGATGATACAAGTAGGCTTGCAGATTCTCAAGGCACAAGCTGCACTTGCTTTACAGCTTGGGATCCCCACCTCCATTCCAAGTCCTTCTCCTTAGGAGCTTCTCTTAGGTGTTCAGTTGTGGGGGAGTGAAGAACAACCGATGATGTCACTCCCTACCTTATATGGCTTTAGCACATGGCAGGAACCCTTTGTCCCAAACTCA